>NC_034177.2:61999094-62315633 GCF_002021735.2 Oncorhynchus kisutch | reverse complement strand
TTAGGACATTTTAAATAGAGGTGAAACCACTACTGTATTTTAACAGGAAGTCATCATCAATCATCGGTTCATCATCCAGGAAGCTTTGCATGTTGAACTAACATGCAAAGCTTCCTCCCTCAATCTTTTGTCAATGTCCTGTTGTGTATTGTGAGTGATGATGAATGTCATATATATTGTCATATATAATGTTTTCACATATAAGTAATAACCAAAGGACCAAAGAATTCAATTTGATTTGTAATCCTTCATGGTTCCCTTTAGACTTTGTTGCGTACATTTTGAAATGATTCATCCTTAGTTCCCATTGCTGCGTGGAAAATCCTCCATCGAAGGTAATAGCATGCTATATCAGCATGCAAAAGGAACACAGCAACATTCCATAGTCCTGTGCAGACAGACACAGTCTCACAATCGATGCATGTTTGTTTATATCCTAAATATTAAGTGCATTTTTCTGTTACAATGCTTTCACCCATTTCCGTAAAGACATTGACAAGCAGGTTGTCCAGAGCATAGAATAACAACATAATGATTTGTTTCATGATTATGATATTGATCATAGTAATGCATTCTCGTAATGAATGTGCACAATGGAAGTTTATATTTGAAATAATTCACCATAATGCAGTATTAACATTTGTGTTAATCTCATTTTCGCCATAAGGGTTTTCTTCTAGCCTTCTCTTTTTCTAAAACGCAATCCAATGAATTTGCTCTGCCAAGCATGGTCTTGTTCAGTGCAATAGAATGAAATATCAAATACAGTATCTTTGATAAGGAGCTAACTAAACTACTGATGAAAATAGAAAAATATTTAAAAAATGATTTTGTTTTTGTTTTGCACGGTTACCAATGATAACTTTATTTTGCTTTCTGTTTCTTTGGGGAAGATAAGTATTGATTGTAATGCGATACAAATGGAGGCTATCTAAAAATCTAATATTATAGAGAACTGCCCTCAATTATACAATCACTGGGGACCAAACTTAGATGTTGCTTACATTGAATGTACACTTATATTGAACTTACTACAGTTTTGATACAAAATGCTTCCCTATGTTGCTAGAGCAACTTTATAAGAACAGTTTGATCTTCTCTTAGAATCTGGTCTATGGTAAAGAAGAAAAATGTGCACTGAACTAATATATATGTAGATCAGCGCTAAATCATACAGTCTATGTCACATGGTCATTGTGTTGGGGCACCTGAATTCCCCTACGCTACTGTAGCCAATGCCAAAATGGAGCAAAATAATCCACTAAATCAAACCACTAAGGAAATATTCCCTTTGTTTCACGAGAATCCCACAAATTCCCATTTCCAATTTCCCTTTACTGTGGATTCGCAAAAAAATGTGTTTGCTATTTAATAATGTTGTCAAGTGAGCCCCTCTTTTTGGACTCGACTCAATCTCTCCTCTCCCAAGACATAACTACATAATTAGTGATCTGTTTTTCTGCAGTGAATGGACACAGTATTGGACAAATATCCGCAATGGCAGGACACATGATACACAGGACACAAGTCCAGGTACTGCAAGGCCAAGCAACCAACCTGACCAATGAGAGTGTACTATACGACATTCCCTCCCCTACCCACTTGCCTCACAGACTGATTGGCCAATGTTGGAGAAGCCTATTTTCCTAAAATTTTCAAGGTGATGTTGTGTTATTGACATCAATGTTCTAGGGACATCTTCCTGTAAAATGTGTTCATACTGTAACATTTGAATGTAGACATTTTATTTGCTGAAATTGTTGTAAATAGATAGTTATACTTTGCATGTTTATTTGATGTTTCAATATTGACTAATGTAATCAAATAAACTGCCTAAAATTGTGTAAGAGTATTTCATCTAAATATGTTCAGGAAGTACTGTATTGGGAATATAAAGCTCTAGTTAGCATGTTAATGAGTTTTCTCCAGAAAGTAAACTTTCAAGAGCACAGGAGGATTTTCCTCTCAGTGTTCAGAAGTCAAAGCTGTTTGGGCAGACTGACACGAGGAATAAATACAAAGTGAATAACGATAGAATTAGGATTAGGGTGGAATCACAATAACGAGTAAAAATAACATGGCTATTTACAGGGAGTACCAGTTCCAAGTGGAAATGCAGGGGTACGAGGTAATTGAGGCAGTTACTGTATGTACAGTACTAATTCAAGTTTTTTTTTCTTTATTTTTACATTTTTTACATTGTAGAATAATAGTGAAGATGTGACAGTTTAAAGGAAATATTCATAGCCTGTTATACATTAAAACGTATTAGTAAGTTTATAGTATGTGAGGATCTTAAAACATCTAAGGTTAAAAAGATGCATTCAGTATCAGTTGATAATTGTGTTAAAGTTAAAATCTGTCAAAGGGTACGTATTGTGAGAGTAATGTGTAAACGTTATATTGATTACTTGATTTTGTAGTGCCTAAAAGTGTTAATCTGTGATCTACGAAATGCTCTTAATCTATGAGCCGGAGATCGATTGCTCTGGTCTCCACCCATATTCCTGGGGAAAATCGCGGTCTTTTTCTCATTGAACTAAACGTTGAATTGAGAATACAACACCGTATTACTGTCGTGATTATTTCTCCCCTGTTTTCAGGTACTTTTGATGATCAAAATAGTAATTTAAATGTTATAATTCGCTAACATGTTTAGAGTGTTTAAGGTGTGTTTTAGTAACGTCTTGAGGAAGTTAGAGTTAAGTTTGAAGAGAGTAATATTAGCCCTGCTCGGTTGAAGTGAAGAATAGCATCATACTGAGAGTAGCTGCCATTTTATGTCGATTGTGAATGAACATACGCGTTGTTAATAAGATATTTTGCTGTGTTATTTGTATAATGGGTTTTCTGTTGTTTTGTAATGTGTTACTTTTGTGAAATGATTGAACTAAACGTTGAATTGAGAATACAGCACCGTATCACTGTCGTGATTATTTCTCCCCTGTTTTCAGGGGCGTAACAAAGACATCAATACTATGAAATAACATATATGGAATCATGTAGTAACCAAAGAAGTCTTAAACAAATCAAAATATATTTTATAGTTTAGATTCTTCAAGGTAGCCAATCTTTGCCTTCATGACAGCTTTTCACACTCTTGGCAACCGGTTTCATGAGGAATGCCTTTCCAGCTTTGAAGGTGTGCCCACATATGCTGAGCACTTGTTGGCTGCTTTTCTTTCACTCTGTGGTCCAACTCATCCCAAACCATCTCAAATGGACTGAGGTTGGGTGATTGTGGAGAAGGGGCGGGGGAATAAAAAGAGAAGGGGTGGGGGTATAAAAAGAGATTGAGATAAATAAAGACAGACAAAGAGAGAGAGATTGAAATAGAGACAGAAGAGACAGGGAGAAATACTAGTTGCCCCTGTTGTAAAACCACCATATTGAACTGTTTAGGAAAACCAGTCAATGATGTATAATGCCGATCTACCAATGGACCACATCAGAGACCTTAACATACCTTAACAAACACAATCACTTCATTGGGGCATCAAGAACTAGATATAAACTCAGCAGAAAAAGAAACGTCCTCTCACTGTCAACTGCGTTTATTTTCAGCAAACTTCACATGTGTAAATATCTGTATGAACATAACAAGATTAAACAACTGAGACATGAACTGAACAGGTTCCACAGACATGTCACTAACAGAAATGGAATAATGTGTCCCTGAACAAAGGGGGGCTCAAAATCAAAAGTAACAGTCAGTATCTGGTGTGGCCACCAGCTGCATTAAGTACTGCAGTGCATCTCCTCCTCATGGACTGCACCAGATTTGCTAGTTCTTGCTGTGAGATGTTACCCCACTCTTCCACCAAGGCACCTGCAAGTTCTCAGACATTTCTGGGGGGAATGGCCCTAGCCCTCACCCTCCGATTCAACAGGTCCCAGACGTGCTCAAATGGGATTGAGATCCGGGCTCTTCGCTGGCCATTGCAGAACACTGACATTGCTGTCTTGAAGGAAATCACACACAGAACGAGCAGTATGGCTGGTGGCATTGTCATGCTGGAGGGTCATGTCAGGATGAGCCTGCAGGAAGGGTACCACATGAGGGAGGAATACGTCTTCCCTGTAATGCACAGCGTTGAGATTGCTCAGTTCGTTCGATGATGCTGTGACACACCTCCCCAGACAATGACAGACCCTCCACGTCCAAATCAATCCTGCTCCAGAGTGCAGGCCTCGGTGTAACGCTAATTTCTTCAACGATAAATGAGAATCCGACCATCACCCGTGGGTAGAGGAAAAAATGTGACTCTTCAGTGAAGAGCACTTTTTGCCAGTCCTGTCTGGTCCAGCGATGAATGGTTTGTGCCCATAGGTGACGTTGTTGCCGGTGATGTCTGGTGAGGGCCTGCCTCCAAAAAGGGCCTACAAGCCCTCAGTCCAGCATCTCTCAGCCTATTGCGGACAGTCTGAGCACTGATCAAATCAAAACAAAATCAAATCAAATCAAATCAAATTTATTTATATAGCCCTTCGTACATCAGCTGATATCTCAAAGTGCTGTACAGAAACCCAGCCTAAAACCCCAAACAGCAAGCAATGCAGGTGTAGAAGCACGGTGGCTAGGAAAAACTCCCTAGAAAGGCCAATACCTAGGAAGAAACCTAGAGAGGAACCAGGCTATGTGGGGTGGCCAGTCCTCTTCTGGCTGTGCCGGGTGGAGATTAATACAGAACATGGCCAAGATGTTCAAATGTTCATAAATGACCAGCATGGTCGAATAATAATAAGGCAGAACAGTTGAAACTAGAGCAGCAGCACAGTCAGGTGGAAGTTGAAACTGGAGCAGCAGCATGGCCAGGTGGACTGGGGACAGCAAGGAGTCATCATGTCAGGTAGTCCTGGGGCATGGTCCTAGGGCTCAGGTCCTCCGAGAGAGAGAAAGAAAGAGAGAAGGAGAGAATTAGAGAACGCACACTTAGATTCACACAGGACACCGAATAGGACAGGAGAAGTACTCCAGATATAACAAACTGACCCCAGCCCCCCGACACATAAACTACTGCAGAATAAATACTGGAGGCTGAGACAGGAGGGGTCAGGAGACACTGTGGCCCCATCCGAGGACACCCCCGGACAGGGTCAAACAGGAAGGATATAACCCCACCCACTTTGCCAAAGCACAGCCCCCACACCACTAGAGGGATATCTTCAACCACCAACTTACCATCCTGAGACAAGGCTGAGTATAGCCCACAAAGATCTCCGCCACGGCACAACCCAAAGGGGGGGGCGCCAACCCAGACAGGATGACCACAACAGTGAATCAACCCACTCAGGTGACGCACCCCCTCCAGGGACGGCATGAGAGAGCCCCAGCAAGCCAGTGACTCAGCCCCTGTAATAGGGTTAGAGGCAGAGAATCCCAGTGGAAAGAGGGGAACCGGCCAGGCAGAGACAGCAAGGGCGGTTCGTTGCTCCAGAGCCTTTCCGTTCACCTTCCCACTCCTGGGCCAGACTACACTCAATCATATGACCCACTGAAGAGATGAGTCTTCAGTAAAGACTTAAAGGTTGAGACCGAGTTTGCGTCTCTGACATGGGTAGGCAGACCGTTCCATAAAAATGGAGCTCTATAGGAGAAAGCCCTGCCTCCAGCTGTTTGCTTAGAAATTCTAGGGACAATTAGGAGGCCTGCGTCTTGTGACCGTAGCGTACGTGTAGGTATGTACGGCAGGACCAAATCAGAGAGATAGGTAGGAGCAAGCCCATGTAATGCTTTGTAGGTTAGCAGTAAAACCTTGAAATCAGCCCTTGCTTTGACAGGAAGCCAGTGTAGAGAGGCTAGCACTGGAGTAATATGATCAAATTTTTTGGTTCTAGTCAGGATTCTAGCAGCCGTATTTAGCACTAACTGAACTTTATTTAGTGCTTTATCCGGGTAGCCGGAAAATAGAGCATTGCAGTAGTCTAACCTAGAAGTGACAAAAGCATGGATACATTTTTCTGCATCATTTTTGGAAAGAAAGTTTCTGATTTTTGCAATGTTACGTAGATGGAAAAAAGCTGTCCTCGAAATGGTCTTGATATGTTCTTCAAAAGAGAGATCAGGGTCCAGAGTAACGCCGAGGTCCTTCACAGTTTTATTTGAGACGACTGTACAACCATTAAGATTAATTGTCAGATTCAACAGAAGATCTCTTTGTTTCTTGGGACCTAGAACAAGCATCTCTGTTTTGTCCGAGTTTAATAGTAGAAAGTTTGCAGCCATCCACTTCCTTATGTCTGAAACACATGCTTCTAGCGAGGGCAATTTTGGGGCTTCACCATGTTTCATTGAAATGTACAGCTGTGTGTCATCCGCATAGCAGTGAAAGTTTACATTATGTTTTCGAATAACATCCCCAAGAGGTAAAATATATAGTGAAAACAATAGTGGTCCTAAAACGGAACCTTGAGGAACACCGAAATTTACAGTTGATTTGTCAGAGGACAAACCATTCACAGAGACAAACTGATATCTTTCCGACAGATAAGATCTAAACCAGGCCAGAACATGTCCGTGTAGACCAATTTGGGTTTCCAATCTCTCCAAAAGAATGTGGTGATCGATGGTATCAAAAGCAGCACTAAGGTCTAGGAGCACGAGGACAGATGCAGAGCCTCGGTCCGATGCCATTAAAATGTCATTTACCACCTTCACAAGTGCCGTCTCAGTGCTATGATGGGGTCTAAAACCAGACTGAAGCATTTCGTATACATTGTTTGTCTTCAGGAAGGCAGTGAGTTGCTGCGCAACAGCCTTCTCTAAAATTTTTGAGAGGAATGGAAGATTCGATATAGGCCGATAGTTTTTTATATTTTCTGGGTCAAGGTTTGGCTTTTTCAAGAGAGGCTTTATTACTGCCACTTTTAGTGAGTTTGGTACACATCCAGTGGATAGAGAGCCGTTTATTATGTTCAACATAGGAGGGCCAAGCACAGGAAGCAGCTCTTTCAGTAGTTTAGTTGGAATAGGGTCCAGTATGCAGCTTGAAGGTTTAGAGGCCATGATTATTTTCATCATTGTGTCAAGAGATATAGTACTAAAACACTTGAGCGTCTCTCTTGATCCTAGGTCCTGGCAGAGTTGTGCAGACTCAGGACAACTGAGGTTTGGAGGAATACGCAGGTTTAAAGAGGAGTCCGTAATTTGCTTTCTAATAATCATAATCTTTTCCTCAAAGAAGTTCATGAATTTATCACTGCTAAAGTGAAAGTCATCCTCTCTTGGGGAATGCTGCTTTTTAGTTAGCTTTGCGACAGTATTAAAAAGGAATTTCGGATTGTTCTTATTTTCCTCAATTAAGTTAGAAAAATAGGATGATCGAGCAGCAGTAAGGGCTCTACGGTACTGCACGGTGCCGTCCTTCCAAGCTAGTCGGAAGACTTCCAGTTTGGTGTGGCGCCATTTCCGTTCCAATTTTCTGGAAGCTTGCTTCAGAGCTCGGGTATTTTCTGTGTACCAGGGAGCTAGTTTCTTATGAGACATTTTTTTAGTTTTTAGGGGTGCAACTGCATCTAGGGTATTGCGCAAGGTTAGATTGAGATCCTCAGTTAGGTGGTTAACTGATTTTTGTCCTCTGGCGTCCTTGGGTAGGCAGAGGGAGTCTGGAAGGGCATCAAGGAATCTTTGTGTTGTTTGTGAATTTATAGCACGACTTTTGATGTTCCTTGGTTGGGGTCTAAGCAGATTATTTGTTGCAATTGCAAACGTAATAAAATGGTGGTCCGATAGTCCAGGATTTTGAGGAAAAACATTAAGATCCACCACATTTATTCCATGGGACAAAACTAGGTCCAGCGTATGACTGTGACAGTGAGTGGGTCCAGAGACATGTTGGACAAAACCCACTGAGTCGATGATGGCTCCGAAAGCCTTTTGGAGTGGGTCTGTGGACTTTTCCATGTGAATATTAAAGTCACCAAAGATTAGAATATTATCTGCTATGACTACAAGGTCCGATAGGAATTCAGGGAACTCAGTGAGAAACGCTGTATATGGCCCAGGAGGCCTGTAAACAGTAGCTATAAAAAGTGATTGAGTAGGCTGCATAGATTTCATGACTAGAAGCTCAAAAGACGAAAATGTCATTTTTTTTTTGTAAATTGAAATTTGCTATCGTAAATGTTAGCAACACCTCCGCCTTTGCGGGATGCACGGGGGATATGGTCACTAGTGTAGCCAGGAGGTGAGGCCTCATTTAAAACAGTAAATTCATCAGGCTTAAGCCATGTTTCAGTCAGGCCAATCACATCAAGATTATGATCAGTGATTAGTTCATTGACTATAATTGCCTTTGAAGTAAGGGATCTAACATTAAGTAGCCCTATTTTGAGATGTGAGGTATCATGATCTCTTTCAGTAATGACAGGAATGGAGGTGGTCTTTATCCTAGTGAGATTGCTAAGGCGAACACCGCCATGTTTAGTTTTGCCCAACCTAGGTCGAGGCACAGACACGGTCTCAATGGTGATAGCTGAGCTGACTACACTGACTGTGCTAATGGCAGACTCCACTATGCTGGCAGGCTGGCTAACAGCCTGCTGCCTGGCCTGCACCCTATTTCATTGTGGAGCTAGAGGAGTTAGAGCCCTGTCTATGTTGGTAGATAAGATGAGAGCACCCCTCCAGCTAGGATGGAGTCCGTCACTCCTCAGCAGGTCAGGCTTGGTCCTGTTTGTGGGTGAGTCCCAGAAAGAGGGCCAATTATCTACAAATTCTAACTTTTGGGAGGGGCAGAAAACAGTTTTCAACCAGCGATTGAGTTGTGAGACTCTGCTGTAGAGCTCATCACTCCCCCTAACTGGGAGGGGGCCAGAGACAATTACTCGATGCCGACACATCTTTCTAGCTGATATGCACGCAGAAGCTATGTTGCGCTTAGTGATTTCTGACTGTTTCATCCTAACATCGTTGGTGCCGTGAGGTATCATGATCTCTTTCAGTAATGACAGGAATGGAGGTGGTCTTTATCCTAGTGAGATTGCTAAGGCGAACACCGCCATGTTTAGTTTTGCCCAACCTAGGTCGAGGCACAGACACGGTCTCAATGGTGATAGCTGAGCTGACTACACTGACTGTGCTAATGGCAGACTCCACTATGCTGGCAGGCTGGCTAACAGCCTGCTGCCTGGCCTGCACCCTATTTCATTGTGGAGCTAGAGGAGTTAGAGCCCTGTCTATGTTGGTAGATAAGATGAGAGCACCCCTCCAGCTAGGATGGAGTCCGTCACTCCTCAGCAGGTCAGGCTTGGTCCTGTTTGTGGGTGAGTCCCAGAAAGAGGGCCAATTATCTACAAATTCTAACTTTTGGGAGGGGCAGAAAACAGTTTTCAACCAGCGATTGAGTTGTGAGACTCTGCTGTAGAGCTCATCACTCCCCCTAACTGGGAGGGGGCCAGAGACAATTACTCGATGCCGACACATCTTTCTAGCTGATATGCACGCAGAAGCTATGTTGCGCTTAGTGATTTCTGACTGTTTCATCCTAACATCGTTGGTGCCGACGTGGATAACAATATCTCTATACTCTCTACACTCGCCAGTTTTAGCTTTAGCCAGCACCATCTTCAGATTAGCCTTAACGTCGGTAGCCCTGCCCCCGGGTAAACAGTGTATGATCGCTGGATGATTCGCTTTAAGTCTAATACTGCGGGTAATGGAGTCGCCAATGACTAGAGTTTTCAATTTGTCAGAGCTAATGGTGGGAAGCTTCGGCGTCTCAGACCCCGTAACGGGAGGAGTAGAGACCAGAGAAGAATCGGCCTCTGACTCCGACCCGCTGCTTAATGGGGAAAACCGGTTGAAAGTTTCTGTCGGCTGAATGAGCGACACCGGTTGAGCGTTCCTACAGCATTTCCTTCCAGAAACCGTGAGAAAGTTGTCCGGCTGCGGGGACTGTGCCAGGGGATTTACACTACTATCTGTACTTACTGGTGCCACAGACGCTGTTTCATCCTTTCCTACACTGAAATTACCCTTGCCTAACGATTGCGTCTGAAGCTGGGCTTGCAGCACAGCTATCCTCGCCGTAAGGCGAGTACAGCGGCTGCAATTAGAAGGCATCATGTTAATGTTACTACTTAGCTTCGGCTGTTGGAGGTCCTGACGAATCGTGTCCAGATAAAGCGTCCGGAGTGAAAAAGTTGAGGAAAAAATAAATAAATATATGAACGGTAATTAAAAAGTGAAAACCGTAAAGTTGTCAGGTAGCAAAACAGGTTAGCAACAAAACGCACAGCAACTCGAAAACAAGCCTGCAAGTTGTGACCGGAAATGACGTCAGACGTCAGACGTTCACTCCAGGATGAGATCAAAAACTGATGGAGGGATTGTGCTTTCCTGGTGTAACTCTGGCAGTTGTTGGTGCCATCCTGTACCTGTCCCGCAGGTGTGATGTTTGGATGTATCAATCCTGTGCAGGTGTTGTTACACGTGGTCTGCCACTGCGAGGACGATCAGCTGTCCATCCTGTCTCCCTGTAGCTCTGTCTTAGGCGTCTAACAGTACAAACATTTCAATTTATTGCCCTGGCCACATCTGCAGTCCTCATGCTTCCTTGCAGCATGCCTAAGGCATGTTCATGCAGATGAGCAGGGACCCTGGGCATCTTTCTTTTGGTGTTTTTCAGAGCCAGTAGAAAGGCCTCTTTAGTGTCCTAGCTCATCATAACAGTGACCTTAATTGCCTACCGTCTGTCAGCTGTTAGTGTCTTAAATCTTCTTAGGGCTAGGTGTCCCGCCATAAATTTACAAATAGCGATTAAATATTCACTTACTTTTTGAAGATCTTCTTCTGATTTGTAATCCAAAGGGTCCCAGATACAACATGTAGTGACATTATGTTAGATAAAATCCTTCTTTATATCCCAAAAAGTCCATTTAGTTGGCACCATCGATTTGAGTAATCCACTCGTTCAACATGCAGAGAAAAGAATCCGATAAACTACACCTAAACTTTGTTTCAACAAGTCAAAATACGTTTTTATTTATTCCTCAGTACCCTAAAATTTTATTTAACTATAATATTTCATACAGAAAGAAGTATGTTCAATAGGAAAGCAATAGGAAAGCAACATCTCTTCATTGCGCGCTCAAACACGGAGTTCCAAACTGGTGTCGTACTAAAACTCATATTTCTTCTTCATTATTCAAGTTGCAAGCCTGAAACCTTGAACAAAGACTGGTGACATCTAGTGGAAGCCATAGGAATTGGAATCTGGGAGCTGGAATTGCATATGCCCCTATGCTGTCCAAGAGCAGCGGAACCCCTCGTCAACATTCCACTGAAAAGGCAGCGCGCGAAATTCAAAAAGATTTTTTCAAAATATGTAACTTTCACACATTAACAAGTCCAATATAGCACATGAAAGATAAACTTCGTGTCCGATTTCAAAAATGTTTTACAGCTAAAGCACAACATATGATTATGTTAGATCACCGCCAAGTCAAAAGATAGGAGATAGGAGTCACAAAAAGCAGAAATATAGATCAAATTAATAACTAACCTTTGATGATCTTCATCAGATGACATTCATTGGACATAATGTTACACAATACATGTATGTTCTGTTCGATAATGTGCATATTTATATACACAAATCTCAGTTTACATTGGCGCCTTACGTGCAGAAATGTTTTGATTACAAAACATCCGGTGTTTTGCCGAAATACTCATAATAAACATTGATTAAGGTAAAATTGTTACTCACAGAATTAAAGATAGACTTCTCCTTAAGCAACTGATTCATATTTCAAAAAAACTTTACGGAAAAAGCATAATCTGAGAACGGCACTCAGAGCCCAATCCAGCCAGAGAAATATCCGCCATTTTGGAGTCAACAGAAGTTAGAAATAACACCATAAATATTCACTTACCTTTGATGATCTTCATCAGAAGGCACTCCCAGGAATCCCAGTTTGACAATAAATGACTGATTTGTTCCATAAAGTTCCAAAAAGTTCCATAATTTATGTCCAAATAGCCACTTGCTGTTAGCATGTTCAGCCCAGTAATCCATCTTCATGAGGCGCAAGCACTTCGTCCAGACAAATACTCAAAAAGTTCCGTTACAGGTCGTAGAAACAAGTCAAACGATGTATGGAATCAATCTTTAGGATGTTTTTAACATAAAACATCAATAAGCTTTCAACCAGAGAATTCCTATGTCTGAAGAAAAGCACTGGAACAAGAGCTAACTCTGTCGGGTGCAGCCGTCACGAGCCTGAGACACTCTGCCAGACCACTGACTCAAACGGGTCTCATGAGCCCCTCCTTTATAGTAGAATCCTCATTCAAGTTTCTAAAGACGGTTGACATATAGTGGAAGCCGTAGGAAGTGCAACTTGACTCCATAGACACTGTTTATTCGGTAGGCTAAGCTTTGAAAAACTACACACCTCAGATGTCCCACTTCCTGGTTGGATTTTTCTCAGATTTTCGCCTGTCATATGAATTCTGTTATACTCACAGACATCATTCAAACAGTTTTAGAACTTCAGAGTGTTTTCTATCGAATACTAATAATTTAATGAATATATTAGCATCTGGGACAGAGTAGGAGGCAGTTCACTTTGGGCACGCTATTCATCCAAAAGTGAAAATGCTGCCCCCTCTCCCAAAAGAGTTAAAATATCCCAACAGGGGCAGACAATAGACAGGTCAAGGCAGGCAGGGGTCAGGGTAAGACAGAGGTCGGTAATCCAGAGGGGGGCAAAGGTACAGTTCGGCAGGCAGAGGGTCAGGGGCAGACAGAGTGGTTAGGCAGGCAGGCTCGGAGTCAGGACAGGCAAGGGTCAAAACCAGGAGGGTGAGAATAGAAAGACTGGAAAAAGCAGGTTCTGAGACACAAAAACGCTGGTTGACTTGAACAAACAAGACGAACTGGCAACAGACAAACAGAGAACACAGGTATAAATACACAAGAGATAATGGGGAAGATCGGTGACACCTGGAGAGGGGTGGAGACAATCACAAAGACAGGTGAAACAGATCAGGGTGTGACAGAATGTAGTGAAGTAAAAGTAAAAGTTGTCAAAAATAGAAATAGTGAAGTACAGATACCCCAAAAAACTACTTAAGTAGTACTTTAAAGTATTTACACCACTGCCATTTTAGTAATGCTTGTGTGAGGCATGTTTGCCAGTGTCAGTAAATGAGCTGACGCAGCTTGGCTGTTTCGTCTTATATTCACAGAAACAATAAGATTTTCGCATTTGCTGTAGCCCACCTCTGAAAGATGTTATTTCATTACTAAACCTTCTCCAATCTAATAAATGAGTTTTAGATGTGCCTGGGCTCCTCATAGATGTGAGGAAACTGGTGAAAATCGCTTCTCCTGCTCTACCTACCTCTACCCTCTCCAGCCCTGCGTGTTCCCCTGCACAACCCTGCGCCACACTCTCCGGCCCTGCGTGTGCCCCTGCCCTGCGTGTTCCCCTTTGTGTAGTATATTTACTTACTTTCATCCTTTATTGTAAGTGTTTACTTATTTTCCTTTTCCCCTTTTACATCATAGGTGCTACTCTCCAGAAGTGGCCGAACACCCTTCCAGTTAACATCAGCTCTGCTATCAAAACATAGATCTCTGAGCTGCATTCCAAGTCATAAATTGGAAGAAAAAAAACCCTACATATATTTTTGGACTTTAATGATAAACCCATTGATTCTTGGAGAAAATAACTATAAATGTCATACCTTGTCAGAACCCAAAATATAAGCTTGTTTTACTCCAATGTTTGTAAGCAATGTTGAGTTGAGTTTATTTTATTTTTACAGGGACAGTGCACATTAATCAACGTTTCAGTAAAAGTGCCGGTTTTAGCCAGCCGGCTAATTTTCAACCGCAGTCCCTGGGCAAGTTATTAAAAACAATTACAATATAGACAATCATTGAGCAGTGAGTTCACGCAGAGAAACATAGAACAAGCAAGACATAGCATACAGACAGAGCAACATAGAATAAAAAGCAGCAAGACAAAATTCATAAAAGCAACAAAGTGTTTCCACACCTCACAAGCTACAGACAACATGGAAAGCGGCAATACACAGCTAGGGATTATGTTCACACATCTGATTGACCTTTAGCCATGTCTTCATGCATTTTGTGAAAGTGTGATATGTGGTGCAGTAATATGTGTCTGATGGCAGTGTATTCCAGACATGGGAAGCTCTCACAGAGAAAGTGGATTTACTAAAGGTGCTTTTCCTTAAGGGAACTATACATCTCATGGCAGACCTTGTGGATCTGCTGCGATATGTTTGAGTCTTCTGTTTAACAAAACTACTGAGTGGAGGGAGAGCCATGCCATTTAGGATCTTGAATACAAGACATGCGTGGGTGTATTGCACAAGATTTTCCCAACTCAGGAGCTCATGCTTTCTGAGGACGTAACAGTGATGATGGCTATTGGGCTTCCTATCAAGCACTTTGAGAGCCTGTTTGTAGACAGACTGAATAGGTTTTAATGTTGTACAGCAAGCTTGGGCCCAACTAGTCAAGCAGTATGTTAAGTGGGGGAGTATCATAGATTTGAAGTACAGTTTCGCTACCTCTGTAGTCAAACAATTTCGTATAAATCTGAAATTAGCTAGGTTGAATTTGGTTATCTGAATTACCTTTTTCACATGCTTTTTAAAAGAGAGGTTGGAATCAAGTATGATGCCAAGGTACTTAAAATCAGATACCACCTGGAGCTTCTCCCCTGACACATAGACATCTGGCTCAGTAGCATCTGTTGCCCTCTTTGTGAAGAACATGCAAACAGTGTTTTTCACATTGAGATGCAAACATGAGTCACTGAGACACTTTGTAACCTGGACCATAGTGAGTTCTTGTGCAGCTTGTTGTTTGCTCTTTGCATGCTGTATCATCTGCATACATTTGAACTTCAGACCCAGTACAGACAGAAGGCAGATCATTAATGTACAGGCTGAACAGGAGGGGCCCCAGTATTGACCCTTGGGGCACGCACACATCATAGCTAAGAGTGGGCGACAGCTCATTGCTCACTCTGACACACTGAGTTCTGCCTTCAAGGTATGATTTCCCCTTAATGTAAACAGACACTGTATAGCCTCAAAACATGATTAGAACTCTAATCTTGATATCCTGGATGGTCAGTCCTTGCATCCATAGCTCTGTCTATGATTTTGAGAGTGGTTACATTTCTCCGGGCCCGCCCCTCAGCTTTTTATCAAAACAGAGGCAGTGTGACTGCTTTGTTATTGTTTCAATTAAGGACACTAGCGTTGTTATTATTGTCACTGGAGAGTTGAAAGGTTTGATCACAGTTAGAATGCATTATATCTCAGTTCATCCTTTGATCGTAGCTAGATTTTCCCAAGGCAATATGGTTTGTATCTCTTCCTCTGGCTGAACTCCTACAGAATTCTAGCACACTCCTCTTAGGTAATGTAGTATTTATGAGTTTGTGGAAGCTAGTAGCACTGCAGATGAACAGATATGATGTATTTGTTATCTATGTAATACATTTTGCATATCTACAAGTAATAACTCTTGCATATCACTAGGTAAACACAGGGCCTAAAATCAGACGTTATAATTTTTTTACACATAATATAAATTAAATCAAAGTTTGTTTGTCACATGCACTGAATACAACAGGTGAAATGCTTACTTACAGGCCCTAACCAACAGTGCAATTTTTAAGTAAAAAATAGGTATTAGATGAACAATAGATAAGTAAAGAAATAAAAAACAACAGCAAAAAGACAGAAAAAAATAACAGTGGAGAGGCTATATGCAGTAGCGAGGCTATAACAGTAGCGAGGCCATATAGAGGCACCAGTTAGTCAGGCTAATTAAGGTAGTATGTGCATGTAGGTATGGTTAAAGTGACTATGCATATATGATACACAGGGAGTAACAGCAGCATAAAAGAGGGGTTTGGACACACACACACACACACAATGCAAATAGTCTGGGTAGCCATTTGATTACTTGTTCAGCAGTCATATGGCTTGGGGGTAAAAGCTGTTGAGAAGCCTAGGTCCTCGACTTGGCGCTCCGGTACCGCTTGCCATGCGGTAGTAGAGAGAACAGTCCATGGCTGGGGTCTTTGACAATTTTTAGGGCCTTCCTCTGACAACGCCTGGTGTAGAGGTCCTTGATGGCAGGCAGCTTAGCTTAGTGATGTACTGGTCCGTATGCACTACCCTCTGTATATAACTCCTCTGCTAAGTAGATCTGAGAGTAGCCATTGAGTTTAGGCTGCCTGTACTCTCACAAACCAACAAATGAGTATTATGTTCTTAGGGGCATGTTTCACACTGTCCTAACAATTGCATAGGGTGTCAGAGTCAAAGGGAATATTGACACGGTCAGAAAAAGTACTACCATTTGACAGAGCAGGAGCAGAAGTATGAGAAAATGTGTGCAATTATCTTTTTCACAGTACATGGAGTATCAATACTAGCTTAATCAAATGTACAACGCCCATAAGGTCTGGGCTATGAATAATCATGATACAGCAGAGTGAATACATGTGTATTGTGGCTACTGATGAAAGGTAACTTTGTGATGCATGTTTTGAATATATTTATTTTTGCAAAGAAAGGTTGTGCGTGTGAGCAATAACGCTAATTAAATATATATTGCCACACAATTCCACTGTGCATGCAATTCTTTATGTAAAAAAAAGCCCCTGCACCTTCAAGGGTATTTATTGACAAGCCAGCCAGGCAATCTCTGCTTCCGTACACTGACCAATCAAATCAAATCAAATCAAATCAAATTTATTTATATAGCCCTTCGTACATCAGCTGATATCTCAAAGTGCTGTACAGAAACCCAGCCTAAAACCCCAAACAGCAAGCAATGCAGGTGTAGAATCACTTCACCAATCACTTCACCAGTGCCCATGGGAGTCAGGTGAGTTTTCAAAAGGGGGAGGGAAATGGGCACACGGGTAGGGAGAACTGAGGAGCAGATATGGCCAGGGCCCAGTTTCACAAAAGAATCTTAAGGTTACGTTTATCAAAGGAACCAGAGGATCCTATGGTCCTAAGATTAACTTAGCCTTAAGATGCTTTTGGGAAACTGAGGCCTAGACAATTTGAGTCATGATGTTGTCTTGGTTTGTTTGGTAGTGTTTGTAGCGCTAACATGCTAATAAGCTAGGATGTGCAAGTGTTTACGTTCCCCCAGTTTCTGTGTTGTGGTTTGTTTAGTGTGTGTTTCAGGATGGCTTCCTGAAATCCCCCCCAAGCAGCTGATTGGTCAACTCCATGGCTAATTGGAGAGCTGACCCCGCCCCCTCGTCAGGACGCAGCTGTCTCCAATTACCAATGCCTTCTGAAGCTATTGCTCAGAAAAAGATTGTAATATTCTGGGATGATTGCTGAGAGAGGAGGCTGATGGCTATAGCATATGTTGGTTGATTCTCAGAATGAGATTTGGTATGTACTATGTTAGTTGTTGCTGAGGGAGCTGATTGGTTCTGTCTGTTGTGTGTCAATAGGCTGCGGTGTTTTGATATGTGAAATTGTTTGTAATCTGTTTTGTTTGTTCCCAGGGGGGAAGGGAAGGCACCTAGGGAGTGCTTAGGCAAGAGGCCCGCGGGCATACATATACCCATAGTGTATTCACTGTCTAGGCACACTAGGTAAGACCTGGGCAAGACCACCCACTGTATTTTGGCTAGTGCACCAGGTGGTGCTAAGATGGGTAAGTAGTGGGTAGGCAGGTAAGATAGGAGAGGGGGCTTTGACATTTACTTTCTTTGGTTCCGTCCAGCCCCTTTTCCCCATTATTACCGTGTGATGGAATAAATTCCTTGTAAACGGTACCACTCGCTCTGCCTTTGTCATCCTTACTTGCACCTACAGTCCCATACCGCTTTCACTTCACAGGGAGTTGAGTTGTAGCTGGGTGTTGCTTTCCCTCTTCAAAGGTGTGCGTAACAGCAAGTTTGTACTGTACCAAACAAATGGTTGCAATCATTATGTAGAACTCATCTAATTCTTTATACTTTTACTCACAAAACATAGTATGTAATGTGTTCCTTGCATTTGGTTAGCTTCTGAATGTCTTGTTTTAGTCCATATATCAGTAGGCCTACACATGTTCATGGCAGAGTTTGTTTTGCATGGCCCTGGGTGGGTGGAGATTTCACTTAAAGTTCCCGAACAGTCACTGATTTTCATGTAAAATAGCCTATTGAGTGACTAAAATATCACCCATAATGTTTATTTTGGCTATAAATGCTCAACATTTTTGAAAAAGTACTTTCTCTCATTGTTAACTCGCAGTAAGTCTTAAAAGACAGGCTCAGCAAGCAAATTCTGTGGTCCACAAAGCAACTCAAAAATGTAAAATATATATTTATATTTCTCATTTGGCATGTCTCTTCTGATGCGGTTCACATCAGCACTGACGGATGTGTTGACTTGACAACTGCGTCGGAATTATTAATGACTATTCCCCCTTTTTGTTCCATGCTGACTGAAGACCTAGCTAGCCAGTAACTAGTTAACACCAGACACAGATGAAAAAGGAAACACACATACATATGAGTCAAAAGTTTGGACACCTACTCATTCAAAGGTTTTTCTTTTACATTAGAATAATAGTGAACATCAAACTATGAAATAACACACATGGAATCATGTACTAATCAAAAAATATTTGATATTTTAGATTCTTTAAAGCAGCCACCCTTTGACTTGACCGCTTTGCACACTCTTGGCAATCTCTCAACCAGCTTCACCTGGAATGCTTGAGCACTTGTTGGCTGTTTTTCCTTCACTCTGCGGTCCAACTCATCCCAAACCATCTCAATCGGGTTAAGATCAAGTGATTGGGGAGGCCAGGTCATCTGATGCAACACTCTATCACTCTCCTACTTGGTCAAATAGCCCTTATACAGCCTGGAGGTGAGTTTTGTGTCATTGTCTTGTTGAAAAACATGCAGAACATGCTGGTTAAGTGTGCCTTGAATTCTAAATAAATCACTGACAGTGTCACCAGCAAAGCACCTCCATGATTCGCGGTGGGAACCACACATGCAGAGATCATCGTTCACTTAGTCTTTAAAAAAATTGTTTTTTACAAAGACATGGCTGTTGAAACCAAAAAAATCTTACATTTGGACAGATTTCTCCCAGTCTAATGTCTTTTGCTTGTGTTTCTTGGCCCAAGCAAGTCTCTTCTTACTATTGGTGTCCTTTAGTAGTGGTTTCTTTGCAACAATTCAAACATGAAGATCTGATTCATGCAGTCTGCTCTGAACAGTTGAGATTGAGATGTGTCTGTTACTTGAACTGTGTGACGCATTTAATCGTGCTGCAATTTCTGAGTCTGGTAACTTTAATGAAAGTACCCTCTGCAGTAGAATTAACTCTGGGTTTATCTTTCTTGTGGCAGTCCTCATGGGAGCCAGTTTCATCATAGCGCTTGATGGTTTTTGTGACTGCACTTGTAGAAAAGTTCAATGTTCTTGAAATTTTCCGTATTGACTGACCTTCATGTCTTAAAGTAATGATGGACTGCTGTTTCTCTTCTTATTTGAGCTGTTCTTTCCATAATATGGACTTGGTCTTTTACCAAATAGGACTATCTTTATATCCCCCTACCTTGTCACAACACAACTGATTGGCTCAAACATATTAAGGAAAGAAATTTCACAAATAAACTTTTAACAAGGAACACCTGTTAATTGAAATGCATTCCTGGTTACTTCACAATGAAGCTGGTTGAGAGATTTCCAAGAGTGTACAAAGGTTGGCTACTTTGAAGAATTTCAAATCTATTTTGATTAGTCCAACACTTTGTTGAATACTGAAATATTATTCTACAATGTAGAAAACAGTAAAAATAAAGACATCTTTGAATGAGTAGGTGACAACTTTTGACTGGTACTGTATATCTTTGCCATAGTCGAATAAGGTACAATTTTCATTATTTTAGCTGACACCTGTCAACATTTGGCACCGATAGACAGTCGAAGTTGTAAGTTTACATGCGCTATGCTTGAAGCCATTAACTCATTTTTCAACCACTCCACAAATTTCTTGTAAACAAACTATAGTTTTGGCAAGTCGGTTAGGACTTCTACTTTGTACATGACAAGACATTTTTCTGTCATACCGCTCAGGAAGGAGACGCGTTCGGTCTCCTAGAGATGAATGTACTTTGGTGCGAAAAGTGCAAATCAATCCCAGAACAACAGCAAAGGACCTTGTGAAGATGCTGGAGCAAACTGGTACAAATGTATCTATATCCACAGTTAAAGGAATCCAATATCAACATACCCTGAAAGGCCGCCCAGCAAGGAAGCAGCCACTGCTCCAAAACCTCTATTAAAAAGCCAGACTACAGCTTGAAACTGCACATAGGGACAAAGATGGCACTTTTTGGAGAAATGTCCTCTGGTCTGATTTAAACAAAAATAGAACTGTTTGGCCATAATGACCATCGTTGGGATTGGAGGAGAAAGGGGGAGGCTTGCAAGCCAAAGAACACCATCCCAATTGTGACGCACCGGGGTGGCAGCATCCTGTTGTGGGGGTGCTTTGTTGCAGAAGGGACTGGTGCACTTCACAAAATAGATGAAATCATGAGAGAGAAATTTTGTGGATATATTGAAGCAACATCTCAAGACATCAGTTAGGAAGTTAAAGCTTGGTCACAAATGGGTCTTCCAAATGGACAATGACCCCAAGCATAATTCCAAAGTTGTGGCAAAATGGCTTAAGGACAACAAAGTCAAGATATTTGTTGGCAGAACTGAAAAAGCGTGTGCGAGCAAGGAGGCCTACAAACCTGACTCAGTTCCACCAGCTCTTTCAGGAGGAATGGGCCAAATTTCACCCAACTTATTGTTGGAAGCTTGTGGAAGGCTACCTGAAACATTTGACCCAAGTTAAACAATATAAAGGCAATGCTTGCAAATGCTAATTGAGTGTATATATACTTCTGACCCACTGGGAATGTGATGAAAGAAATAAAAGCTGAAAGAAATCATTTTCTCTACTATTATTCTGACATTTCACATTCTTGAAATAAAGTGGTGATCCTAACTGACCTAAAACAGGGAATTTTTACTAGGATTCAATGTCAGGAATTGTGAAAAACTGAGTTTAAATTTATTTGGCTAAGGTGTATGTAAACTTCCGACTCCAACTATAGCTAGATTAACCATGCCCCTCTGCAAACACACATTTTCTGATGTTGGCTACAAGGCAGTACTTATTTAACTTAGGTAAGAGAATATCATGTTACCATTGGTGTATTAAAATTATAGTTAATATGATGTAACCCTATCCCCTTAATAATGAATACAAGTGTTTGACATGGAATAGGGGATCAGTAAATGTATAATCAAATTGTTTCAATGTAGAAGCAACAGTAATTTTTCCTACTTTGGTCATTATCCTTTGATCTGGCTTTATCCAAATTTATGAAAAACATGATTTTGACTGTTCATGACCTTTAAGAACCAAACTCCACCCACCTGGGGCACCGGGCCATGCAAGACAAACTTAACCAATGTATTTACTGCCACCTCTGCAGGCCCATAGCCTATATGCATGTTCTTATTCATGTGCATTTACCTTTTTACATGTGTAATTTGCTTGAATCTGGTGCTGTGTAATGGTTATTTACTCTTTATGCATGTTTCTCACTATTTGTATTTTTCTAACTTACAGAAACAACACACAACACTCAAGTGTAAATGCAATGAGTTGGTGGGTGGTTGGGTGACAAAGCTCTGCAAAAAAAAGACCCACTTTTTATGACAGCTTTACCCTTGTTTTGACCCGACAGACCAGTGGTGGTTCAGCACAACTACTTTAGTCAGGTAAGTTTTCTATTCTTTTCAGCTAAGTCTTCTTTCTATTTGATCAGCCCAATGACATTCAAAGAGTGTCAAATTCTTAAATTGTCTTTGTTTCTTTCTTAAAATACCATCTCTATACCTTAGTTAAAATTTGAGTTGTTAGTTGCATGACAAACGGTCAGTGTATATGACATTCAGACTGGGACTTTGAGTATTGGAGATTAAGAGGTGTGACGGATCCATAGAAAGATCATTCTGTAAACAGTCACAGTGCAAAATCTAATCAGTAAACCAATTAACTCTGTAATATGACAACATGTCCTCCAGACAGAGGCAGCATCCTCTAGGTATGGATGTACAGTTTAACATGGCCACAAGGTGGCGATATTAACTCAGATTTAAACAACTGCAACTGCAGTACAAGGAGCTTCTCTTTGTAGTAAAACAAATTGAGATTAAATGACACATTGTATTCTTTAAAAAAGGATCAACCGGTATCAGTGGTTATTGATAATCCATTTAATGTTAAGCAGCTTATATCACTAAAACGTCTGTGCTTTTCTGTTTTATATGCCTGTAATCCAGGGTTGTTTCATGAGAACATTGGTGGCAGTAATGCAACACAGCTAAACACTGTCCAGGGAAAGAGTATATACAGTGGGGCAAAAAAGTATTTAGTCAGCCACCAATTGTGCAAGTTCTCCCATTTAAAAAGATGAGAGGCCTGTAATTTTCATCATAGGTACACTTCAACTATGACAGACAAAATGAGAAAAAAATATCCAGAAAATCACATTGTAGGATTTTTACTGAATTTATTTGCAAATTATGGTGGAATATAAGTATTTGGTCAACAACAAAAGTTTATCTCAATACTTTGTTATATACCCTTTGTTGGCAATGACAGAGGTCAAACGTTTTCTGTAAGTCTTCACAAGGTTTTCACACACTGTTGCTGGTATTTTGGCCCATTCCTCCATGCAGATCTCCTCTAGAGCAGTGATGTTTTGGGGCTGTTGGTGGGCAACACGGACTTTCAACTCCCTCCAAAAATTTTCTATGGGGTTGAGATCTGGAGACTGGCTAGGCCACTCCAGGACCTTGAAATGCTTCTTACGAAGCCACTCCTTCGTTGCCCGGGCAGTGTGTTTGGGATAATTGTCATGCTGAAAGACCCAGCCACGTTTCATCTTCAATGCCCTTGCTGATGGAAGGCTTTGCTTAATGAAAAAAATAAATAAACACATTTGGTGTTCACCTAAAGGTATGTGGGAGTCTCCCCAAACATATGGAATAAGGTACTCTGGTCAGATGAGACTAAAATGTAGCTTTTTGTCCAAGGAAAACGCTATGTCTGGCGCAAACCCAACACCTCTCATCCCCCCAAGACACCATCCCCACAGTGAAGCATGGTGGAGGCAGCATCACCGTGGGGATGTGTTTCATTGGCAGGGACTGGGAAACTGGTCAGAATTGAAGGAATGATGGATGGAGATAAATACAGGGAAATTCTTGAGGGAAACCTGTTTCAGTCTTACAGAGATTTGAGACTGGAACAGAGTTTCTCCTTCCAGCAGGGCAATAACACCAAGCATACTGCTAAAGCAAAACTTGAGTGGTTTAAAGGGGAAACATTTAAATGTTTTGGAATGGCCTAGTCAAAGCCCAGACCTCAATCCAATTGAGAATCTGTGGTATGACTTAAATATTGCTGTACACCAGCGGAACCCATCCAACTTGAAGGAGCTGGAGCAGTTTTGCCATGAAGAATGGGCAAAAATCCCAGTGGCCAGATGTGCCAAGACATACCCCAAGAGACTTGCTGCAAAAGGTGACTCTAAAGAGTATTGACTTTGCGGGGGTGAATAGTCATGCACGTGATAAGTGCGTGATTTTGACAATTTTCCTGTCCTGCAAAAAATTCACTTTTGGGTGTATGGAAAATGTATGGAGTTAAAAGTACATTATTTTCTTTAGGAATGTAGTGAAGTAAAAGTAAAAGTTGTCAACGATTCTAAGATTTCCATACCCAGCTACAACATTTTCCGTCAAGATAGAACTGCCAAAGGGGGAAGAGTTGCAATCTACTGCAGAGAGAGCCTGCAAAGTTCTGTCATACTTTCCAGTTCTATACCCAAACAGTTTGAACTTCTAATTTTGCTGCCTGCTATCGACCCCCCCCTCCGCTCTCAGCTGTGCCCTGGAAACCATTTGTGAATTGATCGCCCCCCATCTAGCTTCAGAGTTTGTTTTGTTAGGTGACCTAAACTGGGATATGCTTAACACCCTGGCAGTCCTACAATCTAAGATAGATTCCCTCAATCTCACACAAATCATCAAGGAAACCACCAGATACAACCCTAAATCTGTAAACATGGGCACCCTCATAAACAATATCCTGACCAAATTGCCCTCCAAATACACCTCCGCTACTTTCAATCAGGATCAATCAGGATCTCAGTGCATTGTCGGAACTAGAAGCACAAGCTTCTAGGAATTTCCTCACCATCTTAGATAAGCATGCTCCGTTCAAAAAATGTAAACTAAGAACAGATATAGCCCTTGGTTCACTCCAGACCTGACTGCCCTTGACCAGCACAAAAACATCCTGTGGCGGACTGCAAAAGCATCGAATAGTCCCCACGATATGCAACTGTTCAGGGAAGTCAGGAACCAATACACGCAGTCAGTCAGGAAAGCAAAGGCTAGCTTTTTCAAGCAGAAATCCGCATCTTGTAGCGCTAACTCCAAAAAGTTTTGGGACACTGTAATGTCTATGGAGAACAAGAGCACCTCCTCCCAGCTGCCCACTGCACTGAGGCTAGGTAACACGGTCACCACTGATAAATCCATGATAATCAAACATTTCAATAAGCATTTCTCAACAGCTGGCCATATCTTCCTCCTGGCTACTCCAACCCCGGCCAACAGTTCCGCCTCCCCCGCATCTACTCGCCCAAGCCTCCCCAGCTTCTCCTCCATACAAATCCAGACGGAAGATGTTCTGAAAGTGCTGCAAAACCTGGACCAGTACAAATCAGCTGGGCTAGACAATCTGGACCCTCTATTTCTAAAACTATCCGCCGCTATTGTTGCAACCCCTATTACCAGCCTGTTCAACCTCTCTTTGGTATCGCCCGAGATCCCTAAAGATTGGAAAGCTGCCGCGGTCATCCCCCTCTTCAAAGGGGGTGACACCCTAGACCCAAACTGTTACAGCCCTATATCCATCCTGCCCTGCCTATCTAAAGTCTTCAAAAGCCAAGTTAATAAACAGATCACTGACCATTTCGAATCCCACCGTACCTTCTCTACTGTGCAATCCGGTTTCCGAGCCGGTCAAGGGTGCACCTCAACCACGCTCAAGGTACTAAACGATATCATAACCGCCATCGATAAAAGACAGTACTGTGCAGCTGTCTACGACCTGGCCAAGGCTTTCGACTCTGTCAATCACCGTATTCTTATCGGCAGACTCAATAGCCTTGGTTTTTCTAATGACTGCCTCGCCTAACCAACTACTTTGCAGACCGAGTTCAGTGTGTCAAATCGGAGGGCATATTGTCCGGACCTCTGGCAGTCTCTATGGCGGTACCACAGGGTTCAATTCTGTATACTTCTGGCCCTTCCTTGGACACTGTGCTAACTAACTTCCAAACAAGCTTCACACTCCTTCTGTGGCCTCCAACTGCTCTTAAACGCTAGTAAAACCAAATGCATGCTTTTCAACCATTTACTGCCCACACCCGCCCTCCCGACTAGCATCACCACCCTGGACAGTTCTGACCTAGAATTTGTGGACAACTATGAATACCTAGGTGTCTGGCTAGACTGTAAACTCTCCTTCCAGACTCATATTGGGGCGGCAGCGTAGCCTAGTGGTTAGAGCGTTGGACTAGTAACCGGAAGGTTGCAAGTTCAAACCCCCGAGCTGACACTGAACAGGCAGTTAACCCACTGTTCCCAGGCCGTCATTGAAAATAAGAATGTGTTCTTAACTGACTTGCCTGGTTAAATAAAAAGGTAAAAAAATATATATATATTAAACATCTCCAATCTAAAATCAAATCTAGAATTGGCTTTCTATTTCACAACAAAGCCTCCTTCATTCACGCTGCCAAACTTACCCTTGTAAAACGGACTATCCTACCGACCCTCGACTTCGGCGATGTCATCTACAAAATAGCTTCCACCACTCTACTCAGTAAACTGAATGCAGTCTATCACAGTGCCATCCGTTTTGTTACCAAATCACCTTATACCACCCACCACTGCGACCTGTATGCTCTCGTTGGCTGGCCCTCGCTACATATTCGTCGCCAGACCCACTGGCTCCAGGTCATCTATAAGTCTATGCTAGGTAAAGCTCCTCCTTATCTCAGTTCACTGGTCACAATAACAACACCCACCCGTAGCACACATTCCAGCAGGTATATCTTACTTATCATCCCCAAAGCCAACGCCTCATTTGGCCGCCTTTCCTTCCAGTTCTCTGCTGCCAGTGACTGGAACGAATTGCAAAAATCGCTGAAGTTGGAGACTTATTTCCCTCACCAAATTTAAACATGAACTATCTGAGCAGCTAACCGATCGCTGCAGCTGTACATAGTCCATCTGTAAATAGCCCACCCAATCTACCTACCTCATCCCCATACTGTTTTTATTTTATTTACTTTTCTGCTCTTTTGCACACCATCATCTGCTCATTTATCACTCCAGTGTTAATCTGCTAAATTGTAATTATTCGCTCCTATGGCCTATTTATTGCCTACCTCCTCATGCCTTTTGCACACACTGTATATAGACTTTATTTGTTCTACTGTGTCATTGACTTGTTTATTGTGTTATTGGCTTGTTTATTGTTTACTCCATGTGTAACTCTGTGTTGTTGTCTGTGTCACACTGCTTTGCTTTATCTTGGCCAGGTCGCAGTTGCAAATGAGAACTTGTTCTCAACTAGCCTACCTGGATAAATAAAGGTAATAAATAAATAAATAAAACAGTCATTTGATGAAAAATCCTCTGATCAGCGCCTAAATATCCTGCACAAAGATACTTCATTTTCATTTCCTCTCACTAAAGGCCCTATTCAGGAAGCTATGTTTCTTTAGAATGAGCATGATATTTTTCTAGTACATTTTGATCTGATTCTGATTCCTTCTATGTCCTATTACCATAATAAACACATTCCCATTCCTGGATGTTAGTATGATTCCAATCAGCATTCCAACGTTGTCTGCCATATTTCTTTCCTAAGCATTTGTACAGTGGTGGAAAAAGTAGTCAACTGTCATACTAGAGTAAAAGTATAGATACGTTAATAGAAAATGACAAGTGAAAGTGACCCAGTGAATACTACTTGAGTAAAAATCTGGTTTTAAATATACTTAAGTATCAAAATTCAATGGAATTGCTCAAATATACTCAAGTATCAAACGTAAAAGTATAAATCATTTCAAATTCCTTATATTAAACATAACAGACGGCACAATATGAGTAAAAAAATTGATTTGCAGATAGCCAGGGGCACACTCCAAAACTCAGACATAATTTACAAACAAATAATTTGTGTTTAGTAAGTCTGCCAGATCAAAGGCAATAGTGATGACCAGGGATGTTCTCTTGATAAGTGCGTGAATTGGACCATTTTCCTGTCAAACTGTACTTTTGAGGAAAAATGTATGGCATAAAAAGTACATTATATTCTTTAGGAATGAAGTGACTTAAAAGCAAATGTGTATAAATAGTAAAGTACAGATACCCCACAAACCACCGTAAGTAGTACTTTAAAGTATTTTTTACTTAAGTACTTTACAACACTGCCTTTGTAAACCAACACCATCCAGTTGAATGTTCTCTTACACTAAAGGGACAGAATTGACAAACCTTAACACACTCTCTCTTTCTCTGACTCTCTCTCTCTCTCCTTTCTAAATGTCTCTCTTTACCACCTGT
This sequence comes from Oncorhynchus kisutch, assembly GCF_002021735.2. Taxonomy (NCBI): domain Eukaryota; kingdom Metazoa; phylum Chordata; class Actinopteri; order Salmoniformes; family Salmonidae; genus Oncorhynchus; species Oncorhynchus kisutch. Next base: position 62,287,880 of record NC_034177.2, on the reverse strand, counting down.
CCTTCTTCCTCTCTCTCTCTCTCTCTCTCTCTCTCTCCTTTCTAAATGTCTCTCTTTACCACCTGTCCTTCTTCCTCTCTCTCCCCCTGTGATGTTGCTGAAGAATAAGACCATGGAAGTCCCATTGAGAGGACTGTAGCTGGGGTTGCTGGAGTGGCTCCTAATCTCCTCTGAAATCTGTGTCTTTCCCTGACCTCTAAAAGCCATGTAGTTGGACTGGAATGGCAGGCAGGAGTAAAGGCTTGTTTATGTAACCAATTTGTCAGAGGCGCTGGGATGGTGCTACTGCATTGTCTGTCTTTCTGCTGACTCACAGAGGAGAGGGCTTATACTAAGGGTTATGTCATGGCATGGGTTAAATGACTCAATGTTACCATGTCCTAATGGGCCTACGGTGACCAGGGACCACCAGACAGGTGATGTATTAAAGGCTAAAGTACAGTACAGGCTGGTTGTTTTTGCTAATCTCTCTCTTTCTCTCTCCATATTTTTGTCTTTCTCTCTCTCTCTCTCTCTCTTTCTCCCCCTCTCTCTCTCTCTCTCCCTCTGTCTCTACCTCTATCTATCTGTATCCTTCGCTGTCTGACCTGAGAGATCTCACTTAGTGTTGTTAATGAGTCAGCTCAGTCTGGAGCTTCTGCATCACGGTGGGAGCAAAGAATACAGAGCAGCTCACACACACACACCCTTCCTCTTCTTACTCTTCCTTTCCTTCTCTCTTGCTCTCATTTTGGTCATTAAGGGAGGGTGTGACAGGGATTCCTCAGAGGAGCATTACAACAAGTGATGTGTGTGTGTGGGGGGGGGGGGTATAGGGATGTGCCTGGTTGCAGTTGGCATAGGGAAAGCTCCAAGCTCAATGAGCTATTAGTGTCCAATTAGTATGGATTTTCATACAAGTTAAGCACACGCATAGCCACACACAGTGCCATGAAGTGCTGGAACGTAACTGTGATATTGTTCATTTTTGTCTGTATCAAGTGGAATATCTTGTTCAAGATCTCCCTTTTATAATGTTATTTAAATGTACAGTATGTAAACCACTTCAGACAGTTTTTGTAGCTATCTTCAGTCTATCCCCCCACCTTTTACGAGCTATGTTTGAGCATCTCTCTTTGTGACTAAAGAGAGTAATTTCCATTCTGCCACCCTTCCACCTCTTGTTCTTTTAACTGGGTATTTGAAGACTGGCAGCCATCACTGAGAGGACTCTCTCGGGCCCTCATTAGAATATAGTCACTGCCTCAGTTCTCCACATCACAGTAAAATATGATGAAAGCCTCAACTCAAAAAGCTCACTGCCTCACAGTTCCTCTTCTTTCAAATACTGTATTTAAAGGTTCCGTATTCAGTCCACTTTTCGGTTGAGGCACAGTGGCACATGAATGCAGACTATGTATTTCCCATAAACTTTACATTTGGGTTCTATTTTCTGCCCTTAGTGATGTTCCCATGAATCATACTGTAAGAGCCATTTTCCAGTCAGGATGAAACAGTCCAAATGGGTAGCCATCATTTTGAATGGCTCTGTGGTATCCTTCCTCAAATGTTTATGGTACCGACTGCTCTCTATTCATTTGATTTTCCAACATCATCCGGCCCTCAGAGTTTGATTATGTTTATACAAGACCCATTTGAAGACTTGAGGAGCGTCATCATTGGCACACAGAGCCATAGAAACACATAAACCAGACATAGACAGTCTGCTTATTCTTTGATCAGGCTTTGTTGGAAACTATTTTGGGATTTCCAAGACAGTCCCCACTTTAATCGTAATAAGAGTGTGTGTATACTGTATCAAGGAAGACCATTGATCTGTCAGATATGGCATTTCTCCCCTTCTTTTTCAGTGTAGGCTAATTTGAAAGGTCTCCTACATACAGTATGTACGTATACGGAAAAGGTTCTAGTGAAATAGCAGGTAAATGTTGATGAATATCAAGCAAAGTTAAGGGTAAGATAAACAGCCATTTCCATTGTTAACAATAGATTTATGACAGTCAAATTTACCATCTAATATTGTATATCGTAAAATCACAAAATCTGAAATGTATAGGAAGTGATTAAAAGAGAATGAAATTAGTTGTATTGTCTTCTAACCTCCAACTAAAACTCCATGGACATTCTTAAAACCAACCATCCAATATTCCTTGGAATCCAAGTGTTTTGTAGGGGGAAAATGGCATGTCGGGTGTCGAAAAAAAACAGCAACATAACCCACTCAAACCTATTCATGAACTCTTTCATATCTCATCCTTAATATTATCTCTGTGCTATAGGAGAAAAAAGGAGAAGAAATTAGCCCTGCAGTCTAATCAGAGGCACTCTAAACAGAAGCGACAGCAGCAGTTTTGGATTAGAGTCAGTAGCCTTCTGAAGCACACATCGATGTGAGGGGAAGGGGTTATAACCATGCATAGAGACATGCTAAAATGGGCTAGCAGCAGCCAGCTGACACACTGCTGCCCCCAGGCGTTGGTTACACACAGTACAAAAATCCTCGATCACCCCATACCTATAAAAAAAGGACACATCTGCAGCTAATGCTCATTATCGTGTCACTCTGTGTAATGAAGGCAGTTTAAAAGCGTTGTGCTGTACTACGTTCATAAACTGGTGTTTTGAAAAGTGTTATGATTGGATTTAGATATTTGGCATTACATTGAAGAGATTATCAGTGGATGCCGACCCTTTTTGACAATGTGCCACAAAAATGCTAATACTCTTATGAGCCTTTTATATAATCTCACTCGGAGGACTTATGTAATGTATGTGCAGATGTATAGTAAATAAAAATGCAATGAAATATTGGATTTGACACATGCACCAAATACATCAGGTGCCAAGGCGGCAGCTACTCTTCTGGGGTCCAGCAAAATGAAGGCAGTTTATACCATTTTAAAAACATTACAATACAATCACAGACTGAGTGCCCTCAGGCCCCTACTCCACCACTACCACATATATACAGTACAAAAGATGTGTGTATAGTGCGTATGCTATCGTGTGTGTATGCATGTGTAGTGCCTATGTTTGTGTTGCTTCACAGTCCCCGCTGTTCCATAAGGTGTTTTTTACCTGTTTTTTACTGCTTGCATGAGTTACTTGATGTGGAATATAATTTCATGTAGTCATGGCTCTATTTAGCACTGTGTGCCTTCCATAGTCTGTTCTGGACTTGGGGACTGTGAAGAGACCTCTTGTGACATGCCTTGTGGGGTATGCATGGGTGTCCGAGCTGTGTGCCAGTAGTTCAGACAGACAGCTTGGTGCATTCAACATGTCAATACCTCTCATAAATACAAGCAGTGTGTATGTGTTTGTGTGGGAGTGTCAGTGTAAGTGTGTGTGCGTGTGTGGGTAGAGCCATGAGAGTGTGCATAGTTAGTGCAAAAGAGTGCAGATATTCCGGGTAGCCATTTGATTAACTATTCAACAGTCATATGGCTTGGAGCCTGTTGGTGGCTTGGAGCCTGTTGGTTCGAGAGCTAATGCTCCGGTGCCGCTTGCCAGATGGTACAAGAGAGAGCAGTCCATAGCTTGGGTGGTTGAAGTCTTTGGCAATTTCTTGGGCCTTCCTCTGACAACGCCTGATATAGAGATCGTGGATGGCAGGGAGCTCGGCCCCAGTGAAGTACTGAGCTGTCAGCACCACCCCCTGTAGACCCTTTCGGTCGTGGGCGGTTCAGTTGCCGTACCAGGCGGTGATGTAGCCAGTCAATGGTACAGCAGAAGAACCTCAGGCTCCTGGGGGAGAAGAGGCGTTGTTGTTCCCTCTTCATCACTGTGCGGGTGTGTGTAGACCATTTATTAAGTCCATAGTTACAGTGCCTTGCGAAAGTATTCGGCCCCCTTGAACTTTGCGACTTTTAGCCACATTTCAGGCTTCAAACATAAAGATATAAAACTGTATTTTTTTGTGAAGAATCAACAACAAGTGGGACACAATCATGAAGTGGAACGACATTTATTGGATATTTCAAACTTTTTTAACAAATCAAAAACTGAAAAATTGGGCGTGCAAAATTATTCAGCCCCTTTACTTTCAGTGCAGCAAACTCTCTCCAGAAGTTCAGTGAGGATCTCTGAATGATCCAATGTTGACCTAAATGACTAATGATGATAAATACAATCCACCTGTGTGTAATCAAGTCTCCGTATAAATGCACCTGCACTGTGATAGTCTCAGAGGTCCGTTAAAAGCGCAGACAGCATCATGAAGAACAAGGAACACACCAGGCAGGTCCGAGATACTGTTGTGAAGAAGTTTAAAGCCGGATTTGGATACAAAAAGATTTCCCAAGCTTTAAACATCCCAAGGAGTACTGTGCAAGCGATAATATTGAAATGGAAGGAGTATCAGACCACTGCAAATCTACCAAGACCTGGCCGTCCCTCTAAACTTTCAGCTCATACAAGGAGAAGACTGATCAGAGATGCAGCCAAGAGGCCCATGATCACTCTGGATGAACTGCAGAGATCTACAGGTGAGGTGAGAGACTGTGTCCATAGGACAACAATCAGTCGTATATTGCACAAATCTGGCCTTTATGGAAGAGTGGCAAGAAGAAAGCCATTTCTTAAAGATATCCATAAAAAGTGTCGTTTAAAGTTTGCCACAAGCCACCTGGGAGACACACCAAACATGTGGAAGAAGGTGCTCTGGTCAGATGAAACCAAAATTGAACTTTTTGGCAACAATGCAAAACGTTATGTTTGGCGTAAAAGCAACACAGCTCATCACCCTGAACACACCATCCCCACTGTCAAACATGGTGGTGGCAGCATCATGGTTTGGGCCTGCTTTTCTTCAGCAGGGACAGGGAAGATGGTTAAAATTGATGGGAAGATGGATGGAGCCAAATACAGGACCATTCTGGAAGAAAACCTGATGGAGTCTGCAAAAGACCTGAGACTGGGATGGAGATTTGTCTTCCAACAAGACAATGATCCAAAACATAAAGCAAAATCTACAATGGAATGGTTCAAAAATAAACATATCCAGGTGTTAGAATGGCCAAGTCAAAGTCCAAACCTGAATCCAATCGAGAATCTGTGGAAAGAACTGAAAACTGCTGTTCACAAATGCTCTCCATCCAACCTCACTGAGCTCGAGCTGTTTTGCAAGGAGGAATGGGGAAAAAATTCAGTCTCTCGATGTGCTAAACTGATAGAGACATACCCCAAGCGACTTACAGCTGTAATCGCAGCAAAAGGTGGCGCTACAAAGTATTAAGTTAAGGGGGCTGAATAATTTTGCACGCCCAATTTCAGTTTTTGATTTGTTAAAAAAGTTTGAAATATCCAATAAATGTCGTTCCACTTCATGATTGTGTCCCACTTGTTGTTGATTCTTCACAAAAAATACAGTTTTATATCTTTATGTTTGAAGCCTGAAATGTGGCAAAAGGTCGCAAAGTTCAAGGGGGCCGAATACTTTCGCAAGGCACTGTATGTGGACACTGAGGAACATGAAGCTCTCAACCCAATCCACTATAGCCCTGTCAATGTGGATGGGGGCGTACTCGCCTCTCTGTTTCCTGTAGTCCACAATCAGCTCCTTGGTTTTACTGACATTAAGGAAGAGGCTGTTGTCCTGGCACCACACTTCCAGGTCACTGTAGGCTGTCTCATTGTTGTCGCTGCCGGCAAACTTGATGATGGTGTTGGAGTCGTGCATGGCCAGGTAGTTGTTGGTGAACAGGGAGGACAGGAGGGGAATAAGCACACAACCCTGGGGGGCCCCTTATTGAGGGTTGTCTGGCATAGGTGTTGTTGCCTATTCTCACCACCTGGGGGCGTCCAGTCGGGAAGTCCAGGATCCAGCTGCAGAGGGAGGTGTTTAGTTCAAACAAAACTACATTTTATCTCTGGGACCCTCAGGATGACAAATCAGAGTTAAATTACTGAATGTAAGTACATTATTTACCCTCAAAGGTGAACAAGTTGCCGTGATAAAAGTGTTTTGTTGTGCACTATCCTCAAACAATAGCATGGTATTTTGTTATTAATAGCTACTGTAAATTGGGCACTGCAGTTAGATTAACAAGAATTTAAGTTCAAGCAGAATTCCTAATACTTCAGAGAATACAGGAAACGTTGGTGGTGAGCTGAGAATCAAGCGGGTCTACTGTCACCACATGTTCACAGACAGCTTCCGTTGAATTAGCTCGGTCACCACATGTTCACAGACAGCTTCCGTTGAATTAGCTCGGTGCACAATGTGTGACATACTGCTTAGGGCTGTTGTCCTGTTTACAGTATTGAAACAGCTGGACCCTGAGTCCATCATGGGCTCCATAACTGCCACTGTAGATTTTTGACCTCCCCTGTTTGCTGTCATCCTCTCACTGAGCATTGGCAGCTGGTGGACCGTGCTCACCTCACTGAATCATGATGTATGATGTTTATATAGTGCTGAAATCCCCTCCGGACCAGCAGCCCACAGTCTAATTAAGAGCTACCAGATATTAACAAACACATGTGCGCGCACACACATACTCTTGCATGTGCGCACGCACGCACACACACACACAAAGTCTTGTATAATTAACTTTGTGGGGACACACAATTCAGTCCCATTCAAAATTATAATTTACCTTACCCCTAACCCTTGCCTTAACCCTAACCCTAGCTCTTAAACCTAAACCTAATTCTAACCCTAACACTAATTCTAAACTTAACCTGAAACCCCCTAGAAATATCATTGGACCTTGTGGGGACTAACAAAATGTCCCCAGTTGGGACTTCTGGTGCCTACAAGTATAGATTAACAAGTCCACACACACACCAACACGTACACACACAAGCACACACACCCATATACTGGCAAGGGATGGGATTGTAATACTACTTGCGTTGCTGTAAGCAGAGAAAGAGATAGATGTGATCAGACAAGCAATGCTTCAGGTTTCCAGTCAGTAGACATCAGCCAGAGAGCATTCAGACAAGACAGATGTCTACCCCAGGACTCGTTGTTCCCAAACAAATGTGGATGCATGGATCAAAATAAATCCTTAGTACAACTACTCAAATACTAGGCTTTACTGTCATTTATTATGTGGGAATGTTGTCTGAGTACTGTGAAAGCATTCAAAACACAAATATTTACTGCTGAAAACATGAAAACAGACGGATGTTTAGATGTGTGTAGTATCCCAGCTAGCACATAATGTTCTGAGAACAGTATGTTTCTTAGAGCTTGGTGAGTGAGTGGTTGTCCTATGGTTTTGGCTAGAGGACTCCTGATATCTCTGGGAGTGATATAAGCATAATTTTTGTCTTTATCTGTTGTTGTCTAGTACTCTTTTTGCTAGCTAGTGCTATCTACTTTAAGTGCTGCCTGTCTTCCCAATAGCTTATTTGGTGTGTGAACTGCTGAATGCTAATAACGTGCAGATGATTGTTGACAAATCAACCAGGATTAAGGGGCAGGGCAATTTGTGACTGTTGTTGTTTTTCATAATCAGTAGCTGTATTGGAGGGGGAGGGTTTTGTCCCTCTCCTAGGCAATCAGCAATTAGTACAGAGAGGTGTGCTCCTTACCTTTGCAAGGCAATTAGTATTAGTACTTCAGTCTCCAATTTTTACTCAGCAGCAGTTGTAAGCAGCGGTCTCATCGCAAATATAAGACTGTCGCCGAAATGGTTCTGCCAGTTGTTTGAGGAAGGAAAGAGAGGAAGGCTCCACACCACTCTCTTACTTGAGCATCGTACCTAGTTATTTTCAGATTACTATATTATTTTGCTCTTTTGTAGCTTTGGCAACTACAGTACACAACCAAAGTATGTGGACACCTGCTCGTTGACCATCTCATTCCAAAATCATGGGCATTAATAAGGATAATTGTGTTTTTTACATTGGATAAAAGCAGAATCACACAGAGCTACAAAATGGTATATCATACACTGCATTTGAGGAACAATGGGAAAGTAATTCTGCTTAGAAAGTTGATAAACTTAAACTTGTAACCTTACTTTTGAGAAAATGGCCTTTGAATGTTTTGTTACCTACTGGAGAGCTCTTCTTTGTCTACACCAGGCCAGAACAAAGGCCGGCCCGGGGGCCGTATGCAGCCCGCGACCTGATTCAATATGACCCATGGTATCATGCTCAGATCACATAAAGAATTTGCGATAGTAAAGTTTTGCGTAATGTATTTGTTATTCAAATTAAAAGCCCAATGAATACTCGCCTTTATGTAATGATTTAACTCCCACCACTTGTGGGACATTTATTTTGAAGACACGTATAAATAACAACTGCACGAGGACAGACGATGACTGACAGGGTGACACGTTCTAGCTAGCTAGAAATTGCGCAAAAAATGTGTTTTTCAAAGAAAAGGAAAGTAGACAAATGAACAGTGGACATCTATATATTTCTTTATTGGGGTATCAAGGAAAGCTGTGTGCTTAGTGTGCAAAGAGAGCATCGCTGGCTTGATAGACTACAATTTGTCCCGACACTTCCAGACGAAGCATGCAGAGAAATATAGGACTATGAGGACAAGTGCATCGAAATAATTGCTTTCTCAGTTGCAAAAGCAGCAAGGACTTTTCACAAAACTGCATTCGGCAAAAGACAGAATTGCGAGAGCTAGCTATGTACTGTCCCACAAAATTGCCAAACATAGCAAGCCATTCGCTGAGGGCGAATTCATAAAATAATGTTTAATTGACTCTGCAGCAATACTTTGCCCCGACAAGAAAGAGCTGTTTGAAAATGTTTCCCTGTCAAGACGAACAGTGAAACGGCGTGTTAAGGAAATCACCGGGAATATGGAACAATAGTTGAAAGACAAGGTACAGGATTTCACCTATTTCGCCTTGGCCCTGGATGAGAGCAGTGATGCATGTGACACGGCACAGTTGTTGATATTCTTACGAGGCATAACGACAAACCACAGGGAAAGATTTATTGGAGGAGGTTAATAAGTGTGTGGCAAAGCTGGGACTTTTGAAAAGTTATCCCGTGTGACCATTGATGGGTGCCCAAACTTGACAGGAAAAAACATTGGCCTTTTGAAAAGGATACAATATCAAGTAGCTGACCTGAACCCAGATCAGATTTTTTTTCTCTCTACATTGCATTATTCATCAGGAGGTGTTCTGGAATTGTATTCTGGAAATGAGCCATGTTGTGGATACAGTCACTAAACTGGTAAACTTCGTAAGACAAAATCTTTAAACTACAGGCAGTTTGTCTCACTGTTGGAAGACAGAGTCGGGTCATGCAGATCTCCCTTACCACACAAACATGAGATGGCTGAGTTTGGGGAAGGTGCTTAAAAGGGTGTGGGACCTGAAGTCAGAGATTGCTGAGTTTTTGCAAATCAAAGGAAAATATGTGGATTTCCCTCAACTGCAAGATAAGGAATGGTTGGCTGATTTTTCCTTCACCGTGGACATCATGACCGTCATGAATGAACTGACTTCCAATCTACAAGGGAAGGGCCTTTTTGCATATCAGATGTACAGCCTTGTCAAAGCCTTCAAGGGAAAATTACTCCTCCTGAACCACCAAGTAGAAGTCAACAATCTCACCAACCTTCTGACACTATTAGTCTGTTCCCTATCAGATGACCAGCAGGAGAAGTATACATTGCTTCTGAGTGCTTTGAACGGTGAGTTTTCTCATCGTTTTGAGGATTTCAAAGTGTTGGAAAATGACATGCTGTTGGTTTCCTCTCCTTTCACCTTCAATGTGGATAACGCTTCCACTGACCTGCAACTTAAGCTTATAGATCTTAAGTCTGATGCAGTGATTGGAGAATTATTCAAAACAATGTAACTGACAAGGTTCTATGCATCTCTCGATTAACAAAACTTTCCAAAGATTAGGAGACATGATCAGAAAATGTACTGGACATGTTTGTACTGGCCATATTCAACGGGTGTTGAGCGTTTGTAAATTCATCAGTTATTCTGTGCTCTGGCACACTCGCATAAGAGTGCTCTGAAATTGGAGTAGATGGCCAGACTGGATTAATGAATGCACCCAAAATGGTCGCTTGCATAGTGGAGTATTTTGTTTAGACATGTAGCTAGCTAGCTAAACAATGAACCATAATCCCAACTCATAACGTTACTATCCTGCATGAATCTGCAGGTAGCTAACTAACCAGGTTCAATGTTAGCTAGCTAACATTAGGCTATAACTAGCCAAGCAAATGGCTCTGAGATACAAATAATAAGATCATACACATAACGCTAGCTAACAGTACACTTGAACTTAAAATGAAAAGACTATGTCAAAATTAGACACGTAATATCTGAAAATGTAGCTAGCCAGACTATCTTTATTTATGTATTTTTTTATTTTACTTGTACCCCTTTTCTCCCCAATTTTGTGGTATCCAATTGGTAGTTAGTCTTGTCTCATCACTGCAACACCCGTACGGACTCAGGAGAGGCGAAGGTCTAGAGACATGCGTCCTCCGAAACACAATCCAGTCAAGCCGCACTGCTTCTTGACACAATGCCCGCTTAACCCAGAAGCCAGCTTCACCAATGTGTTGGAGGAAACACTGTACACCTGGCGACCATGTCAGCGTGCATTGTGCCCCGGTCCGCCACAGGAGTCACTAGAGCGCAATGGGACAAGAACATGCCGGCCAGCCAAACCCTCCCTTAACCCGGATGACGCTGGGCCAATTGTGCGCCCCATGGGTCTCCCGGTCGCTAGCTAAACAATGAACCATAATCCCAACTCATGATGTGTCACAACTCCGACCGAAGGTGGCTCCCCTTCCCGTTCGGGTGGTGCTCAGCGGTCGTCGTCGCCGGCCTACTAGCTGCCACTGATTATTTCCTCCCCCTCCTTATGTGTTTATTGAGTGCGCCTGTTTTGAGTTGGGTATAATTAGTGAGGCTTTATTAGTCAGCCGTCCCGCCTGGTTCCTTGTGCGGGATTAATTATTGTGACCTTCTGTTTTGTGTAAACTTGTGTGCACGTCTATGGGTTATGTGTTTTCCCATTTCGTGGGTTTTGCTGGACAGTTTAAGTCCCCCTGTTTGGGGCGTTTGTTGTATTATACGCCCTGTGTTTTCATGGGGTTGGCTTATGTTTGCCGTTTTTTGTGCATTAAAGTAGCACTCCCCTGAACTCTCTGCTTCCTGCGCCTGACTTCTCACCCATCACACTCAGAACGTTACATGATGTTACTACCATGCATGAATCTGCAGGTAGCTGACCAACCAGGATCAATGTTCGCTAGCTAACAATAGGCTATAACTAGCCAAGGAAATGGCTCTGAGATAAGAATAATAATATCATACATGAAACGTTAGCTAGCGAGCAAGCCAGCTAATGTAAGCTAGATAACAGTACACTTTAACTTGAAATGAAACCACTTTCTGTCAAAATAGGAAACGTGTAATATCAGAAAATTTTGCTAGCTAGACCATCTTATCCATATACTGTACATCATAGATGCATGTGTCCGGAGACAGATGTTTTCTCCATCTCCTGAGCTATCATACTCGAATTCCACTGATTTCAAAACTCAGTCCTCCAGAAAGTGGAGAGAAACACTTCTGCAGTTTTACTATGCGTAACATTAAAAAAGCAGCGTTAGACAGGATTACCTAAACATACTGACCAGCTCAAATAGACAGAAGCGTGCTATATGGCAGACCAATCCATTACTGATCTCTCAGCATGTCCACCCCACTCATTATCTCAGCCATTCATGGCAAGTGGGAGGTTGCTCACCTTTTCTTTTTCTGTAGCGAAACCAACTAAGCTCGTAATTTAACACTTTTCTTCATATTTACAGATACAAATTTGTTATTAAGGCACATGAAAGTCACACAGGTCTGTGGGTAGCGGAGCAAAAATGGAGTATAACAAAACTTCCGGAGGATCTATCATCCTTCCACTCCCTCCTCTCTACCTTCTCTCTCTGTATCTGCTGCTAAAGCCACTTTCTATCACTCTAAATTTCAAGCCTTGAACCCTAGGAAAATATTTTCCATCTTCTCCTCCCTCCTTAATCCTCCATCCCCTCCCCCTCCCTCCTCCCTCTCTGCAGACAACTTTGTTTACCACTTTGAAAAGAAAGTTGATAATATCTGCTCGTCATTCACTCAGTATTTTGAGTCCACTGGTCCCACTCTCACATAACCCTAGGCCTTGACCTTTTGCCACTATCTCTCTCCAGATTAAATCCTGTAACTAGTGAGGTTACAGCCTCACAACCTGCCCAATTGACCTCGTCCCCTCCCTACGCCAGACCATCTCTGGAGACCTTCACCCATTACTCACTTTCCTCATCAACTCATCCCTGAACACTGGCTGCGTCCCCTCTAACTTCAAAATGAGCCATGAGTTGCTCCCCTCCTCAAGAAACCAACTCTCGAATCATCTGGCATGAAAAACTCTTTTTTTTAATTACAAAACACTTGAGCGTGCTGTCTGTGACTAACTCTCTTGATATCTCTCTTGGAACAATCTTCTTGACCCTAACCAGTCAGGCTTCAAGACGGTTTACTGAACCGAGACTGCGCTTCGCTGTGTCATGGAGGTTCTCAGCATTGCCAAAGCTAAATCTCTATCCTCTGTTCACATCCTCCTAAATCTGTCTGCTGCCTTCGACACTGTGAATCATCAGATCCTATTTTTCACAAAACAACCTCGTGTTATATAACACAAAACTATCTTCAACCTAATGTTATACAGTGCATTCAGAAAGTATTCAGACTTTTCCACATTTTATTTATTCTAAAATTTATACAATTTTTTTCTCATCAATCTACACACAATTCCCCATATTGTCAAAGCGAACATTTCAAAAAATATATACTACAGAAATACCTTATTTACATGAGTATTCAGACCCTTTTCTATGAGACTCGAAATTGAGCTCAGGTGCATCCTGTTTCCATTGACCATCCTTGATTGGAGTCCACCTGTGGTAAATTCAATTGATTGGGCATGATTTGGAAAGGCACACACCAGTCTATAACATTTGACAGTGCATGTCAGAGCAAAAACCAAGCCATGAGGTCAAAGGAATTGTCCGTAGAGCTCCGATACAGTATTATGTTGAGGCACAGATCTGGGGAAGGGCACCAAAACATTTCTGTTTTGGAATCACCAAGACTCTTCCTAGAGCTGGTTGCCCATACGGGGGAGAAGGTGACCAAGAACCCGATGGTCACTATGACAGAGCTCGTTGCCCCAGTCTGAGGTCCTGACTGCTCTGGAGCAGGTTTTCATCAAGGATATCTCTGTACTTTGCTCTGTTCATCTTTCCCTCGATCCTGACTAGTCTCCCAGTCCCTGCCACTGAAAAACATCCCCACAGCATGATGCTGCCACCACCACCATGCTTCACCGTAGGGATGGTGTCAGGTTTCCTCCAGGCGTGACACTTGGCATTCAGACCAAAGAGTTCAATCTTGGTTTCATCAGCAAATAATATAGTTTGTCATGGTCTGAGTCTTTAGGTGGCTTTTGGCAAACTATAAGCGGGCTGTCATGTTCCTTTTACTGAGGAGTGGCTTCCATCTTGCCACTCTACCATAAAGGCCTGATTAGTGGGGTACTGCAGAGATGGTTGTCATTCTGGAAGTTTCTCCCATCTCCACAGAGGAAGTCTAGAGCTCTGTTAGAGTGACCATCAGGTTCTTGGTCACCTCCCTGACCAAGGCCCTTCTCCCCCGATTGCTGAGTTTGGCTCTGTGGCCAGCTCTAGGAAGAGCCTTGGTGATTCCAAACTATTTCCATTTAGGAATGATGGAGGCCACTGTGTTCTTGCTGCAGAAATATTTTGGTACCCTTCCTGTCTCGGAGCTCTATGGACAATTTCTTTGACCTCATGGCTTGGTTCTTTTCTCTGATATGCAATGTCAGCTGTGGGACCTTTATATAGACAGGTGTGTGTCTTTCCAAATCATGTCCATTCAATTGAAATTACCACAGCTGAACTCCAATCAAGTTGTAGAAACATCTCAAGGATGATCAATGGAAATAGGATGCACCGGAGTTCAATTTCGAGTTTCATCGAAAAGGGTCTGTATACTTATGTAAATAAGGTATTTCTGTTCATTATGTTTAATACATTTGCTCAAATAAAATAAAAATGTTTTTGCTTTGTCATTATGGGCTATATAAATGGGCTATATAAAAACTTAGGTATTAGGTACTAAGACAATGTCCTTCAAGATTGAAATCATAACCAGCATTCTGAAACCACCCCTTTACAATTAGGGTAATAGTTCAGTAGTTGATGGGAAATACAGTACTATCTATGCAGCAACACAGTAAGTGCTGTAGATTCACAGAGAGAAGAGAAAAAGTTCCTATGGAGATTGCTGAGGATTATTTCTATTTAATAATCCATTTTAGAATAAGGCTGTAACGTAACAACATGTAAAAAAATGTCAAGGGGTCTGGATACCTTCCGAAGGCACTGTGTATAAAAAATTATAAAAGACATACAAATGTACACATTGTGGACTGCATGTCAGCTGTAGGGCACAGATCGTGTTCAGTCAATGTGCAGTAAGTACATGGTGTAAGTAGTGAGGCTTCAAACGTAGATCCCAGTTGCTCCCCAATCAGGCCTCAGTGTGAAATAGAGCTTCAGGTCCTCATGAATATTCATTTACAGCTTTTGAATGGAGCTAATTCCAATGAGCCCAAATAGGAGAGATTGTAGCAACTGTTGACATATACAGTAGGTGGTAAAATTTAAAGATGGTTGGAAATGTAAATATTGGATGGTGATAATAAGTTTGAGCTTTGGGTCAGACTTACAAGACATATATTTTAAGTCACATGTACTTATTCACAGTTTAATCCTGCATAACATATCTAGTATTATACAAGTATTAAGTTATTTAAGGTAAAACGTGCTGTCAGAATACATTTTGTACATTCTGATTTTGTTGCTCAGATGAGCAATATTCGAATGAGTCTACAATATGTCACAACTTCCGCCAACATCTCTCATGCGCCTAATGTGTTGATTTCCTCTTATTGTAAATGCACTGTTTTTCTTGGGGGGTTTAGAGGGCAGAAAGCACTGATTGGGAAATCGCCAGTCCGGTCAGGTCTGCACACTCAACACAATGACAGGATGTGATGTCACAGAGTGCCAGGGGGTAGCTGGGTAGTTGGCAGTCATACTCCGGTGTCCAGTCTGCAGGTTGGCATTTTGCTCCACACTGGGCCACATTTTTGCTGCATGGTAACCAGGCTCGACGTGGTACCCAGGCCTCAGTAAATGAAAAGGGGCGGGAAAATTCAGGCTCAAGCGCTATCACATGGAAGTAAATGTGGGGTCACTTTATTTTGTTCCTTTTGTGGTGAGCACCGCAACGCTACTGAGCAAGGTCCTTCGTGTTTGTGCTCTAGGAGCTCAGATGTTTTGTGAATTGGCTGCTGCACTGCATGTCCTTACCCAGAGGGTAAAAAACTATGTTATGACTATAACTACTGTTCCCTGAGGAGGGAAACAAGGTACACCATACTATGGGGAGACAAACTCTTGCGACTTCGGTTGAAGGATTTACAATCACGCCTGACAAGGCCAATAAAATCCGCGCCTTGCTGGAAGCCACGCCTTCCACAGGTGATAAGCGTGAGGCTCGGATTCATTCCTTCAATTTAATACCGCTCTCCACCGAGCCCAGGAATGAGCATCGTGGTACCAAACAGGTGTTGTACCTCATATCCTTCCTTCAGGGAACAGTAGTTATAGTCTTAACTTTACATTCCTTTTCAGTCAGACAACTTCAGTACAACATACTATGGGGAAATATACCATGCCCTAAGTTCACCCCAACGGACACTAAATTAAACGGCCCTTGGCAGACCACCCAGATCTGACTCCCGCCAGATGTGTCAGTCTGGGTATTGCGTACACGGCACGCTGCCTAGTTACTTTCCCCTGTCCCAGCTGTAAAAACACTTAAAAGGTAAGGACCTGAGAATTGCCAGCCACTGCTTGGAAAGCTCCTGTAGGAACATAAGGATGTCCCTCACTCCTTTATCTTGGCACCAGAGCTATAAAACACTTGCCACTTATATGCATGCAGCCCTCTCGTGGAGGGTGCCCTTGCAGACTGAATGGGAGCAATAACATTCTCTAGCCATCAGATTGGCCCTCACAGGGGCCAGGCCCATAAGAACCACATCTCTGGCCTCGCTTGCCAAACCTGCCCATGTGCCTGGGACAAAAGGGCCCTGTGCAATGGGAGTTGCCACAGGTCCCTGCATAAAAGGTGAATGAACTCCGTGAACCAAGGCTGCCAAAATAATAAATGGTAAGAACTCCCGGGAGACCCGCTCCAACGTGGGCTAAATCAGAACCTCTGGCGGAAATGCTTAATGGAGGGTTACAAGGCCACTGGTGCGCCAGAGCATCCGTTCCCAATTTAGCACTCGGGTCTCTCATTGAAAAAACAGACGACACCACATTTCCTCACATAAATAGATACATAGATCTTTACGTACAGTGATGGCCAAAATTTCCAAAGTTTTCTTGGTATTCTGCTTGATATTTTTGTCAGATGTTACTATGGAATACTAGCATTTCATAAGTGTCAAAGGCTTTTATTGACAATTACATAAGGTTGATGCAAAGAGTCAATATTTGCAGTGTTGACCCTTCCTTTTCCAGACCTCTGCAATCTGCCCTGGCATGCTGTCAATTAACTTATGGGCCACATCCTGACTGATGGCAGCCCATTCTTGCATAATCAATGCTTGGAGTTTGTCAGAATTTGTGAGTTTTTGTTTGTCCACCAGCCTCTTGAGGATTGACCACAAGTTCTCAATAGGATTAAGGTCTGGGGAGTTTCCTGGCCATGGACGCAAAATATAAATGTTTTGTTCCCCGAGCCACTTAGTTATCACTTTTGCCTCATGGCAAGTTGCTCTTGGAGGATGTGTTGGTACCATTCTTTATTCATGGCTGTGTTCTTAGGCAAAATTGTGAGTGAGCCCACTCCCTTGGCTGAGAAGCAACCCCACACATGAATGGTCTCAGGATGCTTTACTGTTGGCATGACACACGCTCACCTTGTCTTCTCCGGACAAGCTTTTTTCTGGATGCCCCAAACAATCGGAAAGGGGATTCATCAGAGAAAATGACTTTACTGTACCTTTTGCAGAATATCAGTCTGTCCCTGATGTTTTTCCTGGAAAGAAGTGGCTTCTGTGCTGCCCTTCTTGACACATGGCCATCCACCAAAAGACTTTGCCTCACTGTACGTGCAGATGAACTCACACCTGCCTGCTGCCATTCCTGTACTGGTGGTGCCCCAATCCTGCAGCTGAATCAATTTTGAATCAACCAGTGCTTGCTGGACTTTCCTGGGCACCCTGACGCTTTCTTCTCAACAATTTAACTGCTCTCCTTGAAGTTCTTGATGATCCGATAAATGGTTGATTTAGGTGCAATCTTACTGGCAGCAATATCCTTGCCTGTGAAGCCCCTTTTGTGCAAAGCAATGATGATGGCACGTGTTTCCTTGCAGGTAACCATGATTGACAGAGGAAGAACAATGATTTCAAGCACCACCCTCTTGGTGAAGCTTCCAGTCCGTTATTCAAACTCACTCAGCATGACAGAGTGATCTCCATCCTTGTCCTCGTCAACACTCACACCTGTGTTAATGAGAGAATCACTGACATGATGTCAACTGGTCCTTTTGTGGCAGGGCTGAAATGCAGTGGAAATGTTTTGGGGGGATTCAGTTAATTTGCATGGCAAAGAGGGACTTTGCAATTTAATAAAAATTTATCTGATCACTCTTCATAACATTCTGGAGTATATCCAAATTGCCATCATACAAACTGAGGCAGCAGAATTTGTGAAAATAATTTTTTGTGTCATTCTCAAAACTTTCGGACACGACTGTACAGTGTTGTCTATTTTTCTCTAGGAGGGACCCGAGTGCCCCATTGGGAAGCAATGCTCTGGACCCCTCCTTTAACCCTGCCGAAATGTTTCCATACCTGGTAAACCACCCAGGGGTGTAGCCTCCACTCCTGAGAGAGAGGGTCCCACCTGGATAAAATATCTGCACCGGAGGCAACCGGGGACATGCATCGCCCAAAGCAAGCATCTCCCCAGCAATAGAAAGTGAGCCAAGGTTAGGAGGGAGAGGTACAGAGTCTCTACCCGAATTTCTGAGGCATGCCACCACCTACATATTGTCAGTTCAGACCAGCAAAAGCCTGCCCGACAAAAGTCAGTCGACTGTAATGGCCGGCGGCTCTTGAGCACTTTGTAGCTCATTCTAGGCACGTAGGTCTAGAGTGGGACGCAAAGTCCTGTTGCTTTTCATAAACCAGGAATTACTGGCTGTACCATCTGTCCTAGATTGTTGACATAGGAACCACTCGGATTGCCTGCTTCTGGAGACGGGAGGATATTTCCTCCTTCAAAATGAGCGCTGAGGCCTTAGGAACAGTCGATGTAATGATACTGCAGGCGCATGGAGGACACACAACAATTTGTAGCCTGTACCCTCACGTCACTGTTTGCATGATCCATGAGCCGACAGTGCACTTTGTGGACTGGGAGAGATTGGTTCTTTTCCATTTCCACCACTATTGACAACCGTGTATCTGAACGTGGAGAAGGAACACTTTTCATCGATCTCACACGTGGGAGACTTTTGACACCCATGAACACTGTGTGGTTGAAAAAACTGTGTTTATGTGTCAAGGTTTGCCTAAAGCCTGACCCACTCTGGCAATCAGTGACGTACCCCGATTGGCAGTGCCACCTTGGGATACTGTTGTCACAACGAGCCTAACTCACTTGGTTTAGGGGTAAGATGCGATCCGGTAAATGGCTGTCACCCAGCACTGGACCGCACGCATTAAGGATAGACTGAGAGGAAAAAAACTTATCATGGAGGTTACCCTACAGACCAGTTATAGGTGGGAATGAGACAAACAGCTCTGAAAGATTGACCCCTTTTGTAGTAACAGACAGGATCGATTTGTAATCAAATCTCATTTCTAGGAATGAAAAGCGCAGAGCTGGAGAAAGACAGCTAATTTCAGGGTTCCTATGAACCCAGATACTTTGTGGGGGATAATAGCATGGTCGTGTCCAACCCTGCTTGTTCCCTTGACTCATAGGGACTAGTGAAATACAGGCAGGAATCAGCAATGAATCCCATTAATATGCCACCTATGCGGGAGGGGTGCCCTTTTGTGGACAGAGAGTGAATTGCCCAATTTATTACTCCCAGCTTGGAGAGATTAATATAGCCCTTGAATCCTGTGAACACCATGAAATGTGGGGTACCAGAGGGGCATTAAACATGGACAAACTTCCAACAAGCGTGCTTCCGTGAGACTATATAGCATGCACGAAGCCCTGCCCTCTTTTGGGCACAGAGGGCTGACGTACCCTGTTTGCCATACCAAACGTGGGGCACTGTTCACACAGTAATCTTGTTGGGGAGCCGTGCTTAACCAAGGCAGACACAGGCAGTGGGGGGATACTCATAGAACCTGGTCTCACTCTCTCTTCGAGTAGCTAGGATAAATTCCACCCAACCAAAGACCAAAACCATCTCCACATCCCACAACTCAGACTCAGCCGAGGTACTGGTACCCGGGAGAGGAAGTCACTATCTGAAATGCCAAGCCCCCTAAAGAATGCTACACGATTTTCAAAAGAACCTGTGCCACAGACTAGTAGGGGAACAGTACCAGCCGTCTCCTACTCTTGCACACAAACTGATTAGAGCGAGGGCAGCCCGAGCATGTGCCGAGCTGAAACATACAAGACAACAAATGTGAGTATATTTGCATTCATTTGGGCATGGTCCCAAACCCAAACCTACCTTGTTAGCCTTCATCGTTTTGTTTGCATTAGTCACCTTACTTATTTCTTTATCCAAGCCAAGCAATTCAAAGAAAAACTAATTGTTTGTGATTAGGAAACGCATGAGAACCATTTAAACATCATTATCCAGGGGGTGAGCACGCTTTACCGCTAAGGGACAATTTAGTTGGCGCAACTTACGATGGTCTCGTGTTCCAATTGTTTGTTGTAGTGTGAATCGAAATTAATCCAAGCCTCAGGCTTATTACGTGTGGAAGACAGAGCTTCCAGCAAGGCGCGAATTTCATTGGCCTTCATCTGAAGTCATGAGAGTGCAACTCCCCATAGTATGTTGTGCCGAAGTTGACTGACTGAAAGGGAACCCAGGAAGGGGAAAAACATGATGTGCCTTTTCGTTGTTGTCTTTGATTTCAAATCAGTTTTCCACGGAAGCATTTTCTGAAAATATCTTGGTAGGTTTGGAGAATGTCTTGAATTCCATCATGTCTGACCAGCAGCAGCAGTCACATCATAACAGAACATGTCTTTGAAGATACAATTCCATGCTCTTTTAGAACTTGGGGACAGTAAGAGTGAAATTAGACAATTGCATTGCATTCATCTCGGGCACCCAAAACAAAAATCGAATAACTTATTTGCTTTAGATGCTTAAGTTCTGAGGGAGACATGTTCGAAATTATATTAACAAGATTAGCGAAATCTGCACTCCTTTAAAGATAAACTCTCAGCCAGTTTCAGGCAAGTCTGTGGGCTTCAGAAATGATAAAAATCAGAGTACCGGAAACAAAGTTCCTCATTAGTCATCACATCCCACAGTCTGTTGACAGACGCTACTACCATTTATGTTGCATGTGTCTGTCCACGAAATTAGCATTGCACTGATTTGATGCGTCATGGATAGTCAGTGGTTTATGAAGTGGTCTCTATCCAACCATCTTTTGCTGAACTTTCTGACACAGCATGTGAGCCAATCCCATGAACCCTTTTAACTACCTGCCAGTGTTTGACAGCCAATCGCAGGACAGTACTGCCTGTGGGTTGCGGGAACTGAGGGCCAGGGCAGAGGCCCTCCCTGCAGAAAGGGGAGTCTGCTCTGCGACTGAATCGAACCCATGGAATCGGGGTCAGGGTTTTGCTTGGCAGGCTTCCAGCTTCATGAACTAATGGGGGGGAACTGGGGAAGGGAATGGAATGAGGAGATAAAAGAGAACAGGAACACGGCAGTGTTTTCAACTCCGTCTGTGCGTCATAGAGATGTATGGAGCACTGCACTGGGACTGAAGGGGGGCCGGAGTGAGGCCTGTCTGGGGTAGGAACCTCCCTGCTGTCCATCTCACCACCCTCAAAATGACAGTGGGTTCTGGGTCATAAAGTCTTTAATAACATATTTGTTCCCCCTTCCTGACTTTCTACAGTACAGTGCATCCACACTTTTATTATTCCATTTTACTTCCTGTGTCCCTCTGACTCTCCCCTTCTCAACCTCTATTCAAATGATCACTCTATTGTATTATTTGTATTAACTGGAGCTTAAATGTGGTGCTATGTGTTTTCCTTTGGCCAGTGTGTGAGGATTTTGTGTGTGTACATGCATACACACCTGTGTGCATGGAAACCACGTGTTTGATTTATTTGATACCATTGCACTATATCCCGCTCCAGCCATTCCCACGAGCCTGTCCTCCCCAATTAAGGTGCCACCAACCTCCTGTGGTGTGTACATATGCCAGCATTTGTGCATGTGTGTGTGCTTGCATGCATGCACATGTGTGTGTGGACCACTCTCTGGGCCTACTGTTGATTCAGCTAGAGCCTCCCTGAATGCCTGACTGCCAACTGACAGCATCTGTCACTGGGTGCCGGGCTTGTTATCATGACTTAAGGCCAGGAAATAAGGAGAGAAAGAGAAAACACACTTTTGGTCAGAGTGGAGGGAGTGTAGCAGAGCAGAGGTGCTCAGGACTGGGGAATGTGAATATGGGTTCTGGGCTAAGGGTTCGGTTTCATCCAGCTCTCCATCCAAGGCCCCTTGGAGACAGAGTGTGAACATGAGGAATAACTTGGCCTGTGTTAACTTTAACCAGAGGAAGCATGATCTGAAACTAGAGGGACAAGGATGGTGGACTTACAAAGTCATGTGGGTGCCCTTGCTGCCCTATTCCTATTACAAAGAGAAGCTGTATTTTCCACTGACCTTACCTCCTACTGAACCCATCCTTTTGTTTCTCAGTCCTAGTCTAATATTTCCGTGTTCTCAAAGAACAAGGCTGTCTGAAGTAAGACCTTCAGTGAGGTTTCATTTCCCTGTACGTATCTCACACCATTCTTAAACCACACAGTCATCCATAGGTACTTCCTGTGCACATATCTATGGCACTTTCTTTAGTGGTAACAAACTTTAAAGGCTAACAAACTCTCTGAACATTAACCCAACCCACCCCCTCAGTGAGAAACATGTTTATTTCAAACCTCATCCATTAAAAATGTTGTTTAATGAGGGCAAAGGAAGTGTGCAAAGCCTGGTAATTACAGCAACAAAAAAAGTCTAAGAAAGCTCTGTGAATGGCTGAGATGCAACTTCAAGATTCACAATCCAAAAGCAGAGGGACTGAAATATATTTTGCCTTGTCAATTGTGTAATAATGTTAATAAATTCCCCATTTACTCATGTGTAATAGCTATAAAGCAATTTTCCATCAAAGTTGCCTATAAAATAAAGCAGTTGAGTAGGAACATTTACATGTAGCATATTTCCAGTTGACCACTTCAGCAGAATATTTTCCCAAGGGACTAAAGTGAGAGTCATAACGAATGGAAAAACCTAACGGGTCTTGGTGTGTTGGCCATCATACTGGTGGGTGTAAGTCCTGATATGAAGAGTTTCATTCAAAACACTATATGTCCATTTTTAGAAATGTTGTTATATAAGCTTATGAAAGAGATTGGTGTCATTTTTTCACTATCTAATCAGACAGTGCAATAATCAACATCTAAAACAGTATAACTAATGCCAAAAAATATATACCATATACAGTACAAGTCAAAAGTTTGGACACACCTACTCATTCAAGTGTTTGTCTTTATTTTCACTATTTTCTACATTGTGGAATAAACTATGAAATAACACATATTGAATCATGTAGTAACCAGAAAAGTGTTAAACAAGTCCAAATATATTTGATATTTTTCAAAGAAGCCACCCTTTGTCTTGATGACAACGTTGCATACTTTTGGCATTCTCTCAACCAGCTTCATGAGGAATGGTTTTCCAAGTCTTGAAGGAGTTCCCACACATGCTGAGCACTTGTTGGCTGCTTTTCCTTCACTGCCATCCAACTCATCCAAAACCATCTCAAATTGGTTGAGGTTGAGTGATTGTGGAGGCCAGGTCATCTGATGCAGCACTCCATCACTCTCCTTATTGGTCAAATAGCCCTTACACAGCCTGGAGGTGAGTTTTGGGTCATTGTCCTGTTGAAAAACAAATGATAGTCCCACTAAGCCCAAACCAGATGGGATGGCGTATCGCTGCAGAATTCTGTGGTAGCCATGTTGGTTAAGTGTGCCTTGAATTCTAAATAAATCACAGACAGTGTCACCAGCAAAGCACCCCCACACCAAAGAAGAGACTTGCTTGGGCCAAGTGGAAATCTGTCCTTGGGTCTGATGAGTCCAAATTTTAGATTATTATTTTTTTGGGTTCCAACCGCCATGTCTTTGTGAAACGCAGAGTAGGTGAACGGATTATCTCTGCAAGTGTGGTTCCCACCGTGAAGCATGGAGGAGGAGGTGTGGTGATGCTTTGCTGTCAATGATATATTTAGAATTCAAGGCACACTTAACCAACATGAGGGGAAAAGTGGCTGAGATACAATTTATAACGTCAGCTGCCGTTATATACCAAGCAACTACATTGAATAAAAATATTAATGCAACATGCAACAATTTCAAAGATTTTACTGAGTTACAGTTCATATAAGGAAATCAGTCAATTTAAATAGATTCATTGGGCCCTAATCTATGGATTTCACATGACTGGGAATATAGATCAGAAAACCAGTCAGTATCTGGTGTGACAGCCATTTGCCTCATGCAGCGTGACATCTCTTTCACATAGTTGATTAGGCTGTTGATTGTGGCCCGTGGAATGTTGTTCCACTCCTCTTCAATGGCTGTGCGAAGTTGCTGGATATTGGGGGGGGGGGGGGACTGGAACACGCTGTCGTACACGTAGAACTAGATTATCCCAAGCATACTCAATGGGTGACATATCCGGTGAGAATGCAGGCCATATAAGTACTGGAACATTTTCCTTTCAGGAATTGTGTATAGATCCTTGCGACATGGGGCTGTGCATTATCATTCTGAAACATGAGGTGATGGCGGTGGATGAATGGTACAGTACGACAATGGGCCTAAGAATCTCGTCACAATATCTCTGTGCATTTAAATAGCCATAGATAAAATGCAATTGTGTTCGTTGTCCGTAGCTTATGCCTGTCCATACCATAACCCCACCACTACCATTGGGAACTCTGTTAGCAACGTTGACATGAGCAAACCGCTCACCCACACGATGCCATACATGCTGTCTGCCATCTGCCCGGTACAGTTGAAACTGGGATTCATCCGTGAAGCGCACACTTCTCCAGCGTGCCAGAAGCCATCGAAGGTGAGCATTTCCCCACTGAAGTCTGTTACAATCCCAAACTGCTGTCAGGTGAAGACCCTAGTGAAGACAACGAGCATGCAGATGAGCCTCCCTAAGACGCTTTCTGACAGTTTGTACAGAAATTATTTGGTTGTGCAAACCCAAAGTTTCATCAGCTGTCCGGGTGGCTGGTCTCAGACTATCCCGCAGGTGAAGAAGCCGGATGTCCTGGGCAGGTTACACATGGTCTGCGTTTGTGAGGCCGGTTCGACATACTGCCAAATTCTTTAAAATTATGTTGTTAGAGAAACAAACATTACATTCTTTGGAAAAAGCTCTGATGGACATTTCTGCAGTCAGCATGCCAATTGCACGCTTCCTCTAAACTTGAAACATCGGTGGCATTGGATTGTGTGACAAAACTGCACATTTTAGAGTGCCATTTTATTGTCCCCAGCACTAGGTAATCAGCTTCTTTATATGCCACACGTCAGATGGATGGATTATCTTGGCAAAGGTGAAACACTCACTAACAGGGATGTCTATTATATATATATTTTTTAATCCGTGGTAGACTGTTGCATGGCAGACCAATCAGGACTCATCTCTCGGCATGACCAGCACCTTCATTATCTCAGCCAATTAAGGCTAACCAGGAAGAATCCTTTGTTTCTCCATGAGAAATAAACTATGTTTGTAATTTTTTAAAATGTATTCATAATTACAGATACCCTACAAGTTTGTTATTAAAGGCACATGAAAGTTTAAAAGTAAAACCTGTTGATAAAAAAATAAACATCTCTCCTATGAATTAGGAACATCCTTCTTACACCTCACTTGAGAGATCCAGACACAAATGTGAAACATTGGTGGATATAGCGTTTTGGAACACACCTCTTCAATTGCACTGTACTGGTGGTCCTCCCACTGTATATTATGAAGCACTCTAACCTGCTTAGACGTTTTCACTCAGGCCCCCCTTTCACCATTGGGGAACATCCCTGCAAAAGTTGCAGGTTTAAAGCTCATTTCATGCAATTCTACACATTGTCATAGGGTGCAGAGAACATGTTGCAGTTTTAAAGCTACATTTTCTTGCAAAAAAGCAGGCAGAGTTCAATACATTTTTGCCATGCATAATGTTAATTCATGTGCGCCCCACAGTTTGGGAAGCACTGGCTTAGAGTTCCGCCCCCGGGCAATGCAGGGTGATCCAAACCAACTAGCGAGCATGCCTCTCAGCTGGAGGTGCCCCTGCTCTCCCCCTCACCACCACCGCACACACAGGGAGCCCCAACAGCCACAGCCGCAGGCTAACTAGGGGTGAAGGGAGAGTCTCTCTTTTTTTCCATTTAGCCAGAGCATGTCTGAGGAGTGGTAGCATAACACCGTTGTTCATAAATGTTAGTTCTGAAATTAGCATTTGAGTTTACACGCACAGCTGCTCAGATTCTCAAGGCTGTCTGCCTCTTAGATCTGGGATTTGTGACCCTCAGGTTTTGAGGTCATGGTGATGGCATTGACCCCCTTTCCATGCCCACAGCCTGCTACCCGCTGCATCCTCCCAGGATTTACTGTGGCAGCACGGCAGAAGATTCTGTGGGAAATCTGGGGATGCCGCCACACGAGCCAAATCGGTGGTTTGGAACAATTAGAGAGCTCTGAGCTCAGAACCCTGGTTTGGATTGGATGGGAGGTTATGGGTGTGTGGAAACATAAGCAGGGATGACACAAGAGGGAGGTGGGGAACAGGCAACCGGCTCATCATTCCATTAGATGACAGAGAGCATGTCACCACCAGAGCCCAACACGGCTTTAGTCCTCTTGATCCATGCTGGATCAAGCCTTCTGTAGAGTTCTCTATAGAGGTTTATGTGGTGTGCTGTAAGTCATACGATTTCTTGATTTCCTCACATGCATCCTTTATGAAGGTCAACTGACCCATAGAACCAACTTCTCTGGTTTTAAATGGACTATGTGGCATCGATATGAGTCCAAAGCATTAATTATAGTGTCCAAATTTACTACAGTGTAAAAATTATAATTTTGGTTATAAAGTCCAAAACAACAGAGTTTTGTAAGTGAGTTATTCATGACTTACTAGAGGGTTGGGTATGGATCATCAGTCTGGTCTCAGAAAAAAATGTATTATATTTGACCAAGATACTTGACACTCCATTTAGTATGATATGTTACTTTATATTAGGTTACATTAAACTGGCCTATGTAAATCTGGGACACTCAAATTAGTATGATATGTTACTGTTGGTATGACACCTGTTGGTCTGGGTAGATGAGTGGCTGTATAACGCTAAAGTCTAGCAACCCAAAGATTGCGTGTTGGAAATCTTAGCATGGACAACTTTAGCATTTTGGATCATTAGCAACTTTGCATCTACTTACCACTTTTTAGCTATTTACTTCACCTAACGTTAACCCTTAACCTAACTCCTAATTCTAACCTTAACTCCGGCCTGGATCCACAAGGGGGCTAAAGGGGGCATAGCCCCCCTCAGTTCAAACTTTAGCCCCTCTGTTTTATGTCACTATATACAAATAGCAAACAAGTACAAATGATTGAGTGACAGGTTGGCGCAATAAAAATATGTATTGCAGTGTGTAGGGGGCAACCTGGTCTCATAGACTAGATGTAGCATAGGAAAAGTACATCTGGGAAGCTCAGAATTTGTATGATATGTTAAGTTTGGTATGGTTACATAAGACAGAAGGTTACTTTAGGCAAAAACTAAAGAAGGGTGGATGGGTGGGCGTATAATATTGTAGGTTTTGCAAATTCTAACTTATTATAGGTTTTGCAAATTAGTAACATATCATACGAATTGTAATTCGTAACATCATACGAAATGCATGATGGACATCCACAAATTAATACATACCATACGAAACATAACATATGATACTAAATGGGGTGTCTCAGATTTACGTACAGAATAATATGAAATGCTCTGAGACCAGGTTGTGTCTTTAAGTCTCGAGTGTGGGTGATGAAGTCCCTTCCATCTATGTAATGTATGGACAGGTGGAGTCAGGTGGCTGGAGGGGTGGAGTGCATGACACTCCATCTGGATATGACAGTTTGCCTCAACCCATGGGTCCAGCAGGCAGAGTTCAATAA
This sequence comes from Oncorhynchus kisutch, assembly GCF_002021735.2. Taxonomy (NCBI): domain Eukaryota; kingdom Metazoa; phylum Chordata; class Actinopteri; order Salmoniformes; family Salmonidae; genus Oncorhynchus; species Oncorhynchus kisutch. The sequence goes on along the minus strand of NC_034177.2, from coordinate 62,260,271 downwards.
CTACAGGCAGATGTGAGATTCAGGAGGATGGAACTCTTCTCATACCACTCATCAATCAGTAGCCTACAGAAGTGAGGTGTTTTGATAAGTTATAAGTGTAACAATACACCATTCTTCACAAAATACTGTAGAAAGAGTGTTCTGCTAATATAAAAATGTGCAAATATTATACCTTTCTGTATGGTGTCACATATAAGACAGGAGTTCCCTGACATGTTTGAAGAATACACAGCCCCATGTATCAGTCAGAGAACTCAATTTTAAAAGCTGATAGGCATGGCAGCATAGATCAGCTCCAGGCCCCTCTCGTCACAGATACTGGTCATGAAGGAGCCCGACTTCGGTACCTATATCAGACCCAGCTCCTATATCACAGAGGGAGGTAGAGAGAGAAAGTCATGGAAGCCAACAGTAAATACACGGTTGAACATAGCCAATCAGAGATCCGGATTCAGAAGAAAATTCACAAAGGACGTGCCAACATGGCACTGACTGGTTGGCATTACTCACTCGGGCCCAGGTGTAGTCCATTGGCACAGTGGAATGTTGCACCTCCTTACAACATACAAGACAAACATATACACACAGCACTGATTACATTATCATTAGTGGTTAGGTTAACTCCAGGACTAATAGTATACCCAGCTAGTACATTTGGTTCCTTGCAAGGTGTGGGAACATATAGTACCAGTCAAAGGTTTGGACACACCTATTCATTCGAGGTCTTTTCTTTATTTTACAATTTTCTACATTGTAGCATAATAGTGAAGACATATAACAATATGAAATAACACATATGGAATCATGTAGTAACCCAAAAAGTGTTAAACAAATCAAAATATTTTATATTTGAGAGACTTCAAAGTAGCCACCCTTTGCCTTGATGACAGCTTCGCACACAGTTGTGTCTAGTTAACTAGGCGTACTTTGGGTGGTGGACCATTCTTGATGCCCATGGGAAACTGTTGAGCGTGAAAAACCCTGTAGCGTTGCAGCTCTTGACACAAACCGGTGTGTGCCTAGCACCTACCACCATACCCTGACGGAAGGCTGCTGAGGGGAAAGCGGCTCATACTAATGGCCAGAACGAAGCTAATAGATTGGAATCAAACACCTGGAAACCATGTGTTTGATTCCATTCCACTCCAGTCATTAACACAAGCCCGTTCGCCCCAATGAAGGTGCCAACAACCTCCTGTGCCTACCCTGTTCAACAAAGTCACTTAACTTCTTGCGTCGAGCAATCCCGTATCCGGGAGCGTAATCATAGCCTCAAGCTCATTACCAACTATTCATGAAAATCGCAAATGAAATTAAAGAAATATATTCACTCACAATATTAGCCTTTTGTTAACAACACTGTCATCTCAGATTTTCAAAATATGCTTTTCAACCATAGCTACACAAGCATTTGTGTAAGAGTATTGATAGCTAGCATAGCATTAAGCCTAGCATTCAGCAGGCAACATTTTCACAAAAACAAGAAAAGCATTCAAATAAAATAATTTACCTTTGAAGAACTTCAGATGTTTACAATGAGGAGACTCTCAGTTAGAGAGCAAATGTTCAGTTTTTCCCAAAATAATATTTGTATAGGAGAAATTGCTCCGTTTTGTTCACCACGTTTGGCTAAGAAAAAAACAACTAAAATTCAGTCATTACAACGCCAAACTTTTTTCCAAATTAACTCCATAATATCGATAGAAACATGGCAAACGTTGTTTAGAATCAATCCTCAAGGTGTTTTTCACATATCTATTCGATGATAAATCATTCGTGGCAGTTTGGTTTCTCCTCTGAACCAAATGGAAAAATACACGCAGCTGGAGATTACGCAATAATTTCGATGGAGGACACCAAACGAGCACCTGGTAAATGTAGTCTCTTATGGTCAATCTTCCAATGATATGCCTACAAATACGTCACAATGCTGCAGACACCTTGAAAAACCACTGGCACAGGAAAGAGCTGTCCATAACTCGTCCACAAAAATCAGCATTCCAAACGTCACTCTTTTTGGGTGAAATTCCCATTTATTGCGCATATAAAATATAAATAGCTCCAAAACACATATTCCTATAGAAAAGGTAAAGAGAGAGTAATTCTATAAGCTATATCTGTGATACAGTAAGAACTGCATGTGCTCTCCTCTCACCTGTGCTAACCCTCCCTGGTCACCTGTGCTGCCTACGGTATGTACACAAGTGACTCGTGACCCATGACCCCAACATATAGTGCCCTCTAGTGTACAAAACAAGTTCAAATAACCCTTGACAGACAACATATACACAACACACTAAACAGGCCAAAATGACTCCTACAGTCTTTATATGCATATCACTATGATATTTACAGCATAAAATATTTGTCTTTGTTACACGAACTGCAGCGATTTGTTGTTGTTCAATGTATTTACACTCAAGCTGGCCATTGTTTGTGCAATGTCCACATGTAGCCTACACCTGTTGTAGGGATATTAGTAGTTCTGGGATTGGTCCCGCGGGAATGATCTAACAGCACACATAAGGAGAGACGAGATGAGACAATACTAGCCAGTTATAGAATATTGTGTTTTATGACAGCTGAGCTGACTCAAGACTAGGCATTCAACTTGCAGTTGATACTGTTTCCATTGTAATATGTAACATGTATTTACATGACCTTATGAAACATTGAAACTAATTTGCAAGTTACTTTTGTAGCAATGTGTTGAAACATAGTCTAGACACTGGCTCTTGCTATCTTGCCATTACTGATTTGACAGAGAAATATCAGCTAGAAAAGATATCATTGCTTGGTAATAGCTGCATCTGGCTAACTAGCTGCTGTCAGCGCAGACTTACATTAGCCTACACATAGAACTGAATTAGCTGACCATTCTGAGATGGCGAGTCAGTCAGAAGGGGAGAAGTCCTCAACTTCAAAACTTTGTTATTTCCATTGCAAAGCTAGCTTAGCTTACCTCGCTGTACTCACTACTGGCCTTTGTTGTTATTGAATGGCAAAGACACACCCAAGAAACACCCACGTCAAACCACACCTCCAAGACAACACTCGTTTGCCTTCAGCCACTAGCATTTCTAATGAGCAATTATGAAAAACCAGGCCAAATCAGGAAGTGCAGTTGCCCTTTAATACAAATGATAATGCCACCCTTGAAAGCTAGGAGGAAGAGAAGCATGTAAAGGACTAGTGGAGCCCCGTTGAATTAAAGATTGAACAAAAATACTCTCTTTACAGGGCATGAGAGCAGAGCGGCTGTATGAACGGCCTGTTTGCACACATCCCCAGGAGGCTAGACTCAAGCTCCTCTACTCTGCTGTTACGAGGAAGACATCTCTTCTCTTCTAAAAGAGCTAAAGCGGGTTCTTTTAATAGAGTAAGCACATGTAAGGGTAGAGAGCTTTACCGACAGTCGGATAGCATGGCGTGAAATCTCTGCAGTGGAGAGTGGGAGAGCTCTAGGCTGACTTCATGATGACCCATCTCACTACAGAGAACAGGCACCAATTATCCGGCAGAGATGGGTAGAGAAGATATACTGTACAAAGTTGAAGCCTTCGCATGGCATCCGTGCCATTCTAGCTTTGTGGCCACCAGGGTCAAAGTTCACACAGCAAACAACCTCAGGGGAGTTGTTTGTATCACCTCCTTAGACAATATGTCTTTGTTTAAATTGGTTTTAAATAGAACATTCAACAGTTAGCTTGTTTTAATATGTTACCCATCCATTTGCCTTTTTAGTACAGTATATAAACAGGGACTAGTAGTTTAAATGAATCAGCATTATTGCCGACTGTGAATGAAGAAAGTGTTTGAGTTGCTGTTGCGATTATGAATACTTTTGGCATCCCCCCCCACACTATTGTGGATTCATTCCCATCTTGCTGTCATAGGCCACATGGGTGACTGGAGACTGCTGTGCGTGTGTATGACTTTCTCTCCGTCTGGGACTGGGGCCTCATGTTTGGAGGCATACTGAGACAGGGAGACTGGGGAAGACAGACCTCTGTGATAACTCAGACAGAGGACATGTAAAGGACAGCAGAGAAACACTCTCTACCCCCCCCCCCCACCACCCCCTCTCATGGGACTTCATCTCCTCATTGGGTTCCTGCTCACGCAAGCCGGATTACTGCAAGGGATCGGAATACTTATGAGGTTGACTGCTGCTACACTCACAGCGCTGGGATATGGATTCCCTTTCTCCTGAGAGTCCTGTCACTGCTACACTATATCAAACAACATTCCAAGACGAATTTTGAGCAAAAATAGTTTCTTATTATAATCAGAATTATTGCTGATGTTGGAGAATCACAGAAAATGCTATTTACATACAACTGAGTGCTAATGACGAGAACTGCCAACAATGATCTTTGTTAACATTTATTGTGACAATTTTTAAATCACCAGAGAGGAGTTGATATTAAAGGCAAAATCATTTCATGAAGTTTAAAATGACAAGCAAATTCTGCACAAATATTAGCCAATGCAGTCAATTGAAGGTCTATCATGTCTTCAGGCTAATAAGTAGTAACTACTGTATACTAGTCAACAGATTGAAGGAATGACTGACGGCCAGCAAAGCCTTCATCATAAGCCATGTTGTTCTATTGGTGCTAGTGTATAGAGTACCACAGTCATAAAACCAATAAAACCTAGCGGTCAAACAGGGAAATGGTCCCAATAGTTTTTCCACATAGGAGACTTTAGAAACACTTAAAATAATGGCTGTGTTTCATGTAGGCACACCCTGGTGTGACGTTTGAATAACCGCGTCAATCTCTCTAGGACAAGGTGACTTTTACCAATATATTTGCCTGGATTTACATCCCAAAAATGAAAGCTAACTAGCTGCTAATGTGGCTATAATAAAGAACTACAAATGCCATGATGATCTGGATGAGGCTAAGAATCTTTGGATTAACAATCTAAATGTAGTAATTAATACATTGGCAACATTTCTGTAAATGGACAATTGTGTTAACGGTCTTGTGCAAGTTTTAAATTGACACAATACCTGTTAGCAAAGGTGTCAGCTAGAGATAATGTGCAGTAGCTTGCAGGGATTTGTAGTTTTGCATGATGTCTACTTTGACTCTAAGTAGCATTTTCAAATCTGAGAGTAAATAGAGCCGAATATATTGATTAAAGTCCCCTTGTCCCAGAGAGATTTACATGGTTACCCTAATGTCACGCTGGGGTAAGCGTACACAAAACAAATCCCCTATTTTAAGTGTTTATAAAATCCCCTATGGGAAAAATGAAGGGTGGAAGAACCATTGGAACCATTTCCCTGTTTGACTGCTACGCTTTATGGGTATTATGACACCTCCACTGTGGGGCTCTATAGTAGTATCATACTACATAGGACACCTAATGAACAAACTGATCGTTTCCTCATACAATTTGTGTGATGCAACGATCATATAACCTTGTGAAAAAGATTTGTCAAACAAATGCCTAGCTTACCCCTTTACTGTGCAAACAACTTCATAAAATGACCTAAAAATAAGTAATTTAGGTATCTTATGGTCTCTGTTTTTAACATTATGCCCGGACCAAACCTTCCGTGAGGGTTAAGCAGTAATCAGGTGGCTGGTGGTCAGTGGTGGTTAGTGGATCAGCCGGTTCCGCCCTGCCACTGGAACACTGTGGGTACATGGTGAGTACATAAGCAGGCCAGCTCACACAGGCCAGATCACTTGACATGCTGGATGTTTGAAAGCAACTCTGGTTTTGTCCTCTGTTTGCTCTTGACACCATGGGTCCCGTACACAGACTATGCCTAGTTCCGCACAATCTGCTTTTTAGTCCAGAACTAGTCTTGAAGACTATAGACCTTAGGTCTTCTACCTATGGCATTAAAGTAGGTACTGTCTGGGTATTTTGGGATCACCATTCCGTAATATGCATGATTTGACCCTGGACGAGGTTATACATTAATGTCTTCTAGTTCTAAATATGCAGATTAGTAGCATACAATATGCAGATTAGACAGATTAATTGTGCTGAACATGTGAAAGATTGAAATCCTCACATCATCAGTTCTTCACTTCGGGTTACTCTGTTACTCTGTGATCTTTTCTAATGTGGCAGTGACTTTGAGCATTCCGTGCCTTATAGATAAGGCCTGCCCACCCACATTTGTGTTGCAAACGTATTTGTAACAGGTGCCTTGCGCCCTTTCTTATTTGATCATTACATTCCCTTAGATACTGTCCATGTGCATTGCCTACATGAGATGCCAGAAATGCAGTATCATTTAAAATCTTTATAATGTACAGCACACTAGTATAGTACGTGGGCAGGTTGAGGGTCATGAAATATTGTGTGAATGAGGTGAGGGTGGATTGCGGGTAGGTTGAATAAAGGGAAAACAATGCATTAAAAATCCATAAATGTATCATTCTTGTGCAATTCATATCTACAGGCTACATTTATTTTTTTCTTTAATTATTTGTATTTGGCATTAGCCTAACCTAAGCTTTAGGGTCTAATTGTAAGCTTGCCGAATACACGCTAATTGCAAAACACTTTTGGGCAACTTGGGCAGAATAAGTTTATGTCAATCCACTGAGGCAAAAAGAACAATGTCGGAGTTTAATTCAATAAGAGAATAGCTGTGAAATATACTGTATTAGCCTTAACTGATGTACAGTGGCAAGAAAAAATATTTCTTAGATTTCTGCATAAATTGGTCATAAAATTTGATCTGATCTTCATCTAGGTCACAACAACAGACAATCACAGTCTGCTTAAACTAATCAATCACACACAAACAATATGTTTTAATGTCTTTATTGAACACACCATGTAAACATTCACAATGCAGGGTGGAAAAAGTATGTGAACCCTTGGATTTAATAATTGGTTGACCCTCCTTTGGCAGCAATAACCTCAAACAAACATTTTCTGTAGTGTGAATCAGGCCTGCACAACAGTCAAGAGGAATTTTGGACCATTCCTCCTTACAAAACTCTTTCAGTTCAGCAATATTCTTGGGATGTTTGGTGTAAATTGCTCTCTTGATGTCATACCACAGCATCTCAAATCGGGTTGAGGTTAGGACTCTGACTGGGCCACTCCAGAAAGCGTATTTTCTTCTGTTGAAGCCATTCTGTTGTTGATTTACTTATGTGTTGCATTACCCAACTTCTGTTGAGCTTCAATTAGCGTACAGATAGCCTAACATTCTCCTGCAAAAAGTCTTGATCAACTTGGGAATTAATTTTTCTGTCAATAATAGCAAGCTTTCCAGGCCCTGAGGCAGCAAAGCAGCCCCAAACCCTGATGCTCCCTCCACCATACTTTACAGTTGGGATGAGGTTTTAATGTTGGTGTGCTGTGCCGTTTTTTCTCCACACATGGTGTTGTGTGTTCCTTCCAACAGTAGTTTCATCTGTAGTTCCAACAGTAGTTTCATCTGTCCACATAATCTTTTGCCAGTAGCACTGTGGAACATCCAGGTGCACATTTGCAAACTTCAGACGTGCAGCAATGTTTTTTTTGGACAGCAGTGGCTTCTTCCGTGGTGTCCTCCCATGAACACCATTCTCGTTTAGTGTTTTACGTATCGTATACTCATCAACAGAGATGTTAGCATGTTCCAGAGATGTCTGTAAGTCTTTAGCTGACACTCTAGGATTATTCTTAACCTCATTGAGCATTCTGCACTGTGCTCTTGCAGTCATCTTTGCAGGATGGCCACTCCTAGGGAGAGTAGCAACAGTGCTGAACTTTCTCAATTTATAGACGATTTGCCTTACCGTGGACTGATGAACCTCAAGGCTTTTAGAGATACATTTGTAACACTTTCCAGCTTTATGCAAGTCAACAATTCTTAATCTTAGGTCTTCTGGGATATCTTTGTTCAAAGGCATGGTTAACATCAGGCAATGTTTCTTATGAATAGCAAACTCATATTTTGTGAGTGTTTTTTACAGGGTAAGGCAGCTCTAACCAACATCTCCAATCTCGTCTCATTGATTGGACTCCAGGTTAGCTGACTCCTGACTCCATTTAGCTTTTGGAGAAGTCATTAGCCTAGGGGCTCACATACTTTTTCCAACCTACACAGTGAATGTTTAAATTATGTATTCAATATAGACAAGAAAAATACTATAATTAGTGTGTTATTAGTTTAAGCATACTATGTTTGTCTATTTTTGTGACTTAGATGAAGATCAGATCAAATTTGATGACCAATTTACACAGAAATCCAGGTAATTCCAAAGCGTTCATACTTTTTCTTGCCACTGTATGTCTGGACCATTCAGACCACATCGACATCCTATGTGAATTAGATTGGATCAACCATGCATGACCCCATTTGCAACGGATGCACAGTGAGCATTCTATTGACATTGTTTGAAATGTAGTAGCCTAGACGTACCCTAGCACACAATTGTATTGTTGGCCTGGACAAACTCACCTGATTCAACTCATTGAGGGCTTGATGATTAGTTTACAAGTCTGTATAAATCAAATGTATTTATATAGCCCTTCTTTCGTCAGCTGATATATCAAAGTGCTGTACAGAAACCCAGCCTAAAACCCCAAACAGCAAGCAATGCAGGTGTAGAAGCACGGTGGCTAGGAAAATATACAATTCCTCTCAGTTCTTCTATGGCCTGCATACTCACCAGACATGTCAGCCATTGAGTACATTTGGGATGCTCTGGATCGACGTGTAACGACAGTGTATTCCAGTTACCGACAGTGTATTCCAGCGAATAGAATGGCATCAAATACATGGAAACCATGGGTTTGTTGTATTTAATACCAGTCCACTCATTCCGCTCTAGCCATTACCACGAGTCAATCCTCCCCAATTAAGGTTCCACCAACCTCCTGTGAAAGTCAACAGCTTCAGCAGTGTGTGCCACCGAGAAGCGATAGTGACATGACTGCTATTTGACAATCCATAAGGCTTTTCTTATTTATTTTATTTTTTATATATGATAAACTTACATGTTGTAAGGACCTCATTTTTATGTTTCCCATAAAAGCAGATTATTTATTTCCCTTTATGTGTGTGAAACTAATAAACAAAAATGTGGGATCTTGTCATATACAGCATGCAAAAATGTGAAAAATGTTGTCCAACGTTAGTAGTAGCTAGTAGCCTAGTCAAGGATGTGTCAGTGCAATTTTGATCACATGACATTTTGTTACAGACCAACGGAACAAGTAAACCTTGAATTTGTAGGTTTAAAATATCCCTCTAGTGGCCAGGATTGACCTATTTTAACATGAAGAAGTACCAGAATATAATCACTACCACCTGTTGAGGTTAGCATAGAACTAACGTGTGCAATGTTATCTGATGGGACCAGCTACAATTTAGTGATCTTGTATTGTACCTTTGAAACATCAGTTCTTCAATGTTCAGAAGAAAAAAACTATAGGCTGGACAGCACCTCCTACTGGAGACTTGATCTATCTATAGCTATCCATTTAGTCTTACATCCAAGGTTTTAACCAAACCCAACCCTGCATAGCTTTGATATTTGTCACTGACTAGTACCAATGTGCTATCGTGAGAATAACAATTGGGGAATCTCTTAATAACTAAATATAGTCCCTGCTGCATTCAAAGTCATTCCCAAGGATAGGTTCACCAGAGCAAATGAAATGCAATATATCATCAATGAGACTATTTAGGCCTAATAGCATTTGCAAAGTCATCAACATCTTTTGTTTCAATTCAACCCAGGGTTCAACTGAAAATAAACCATACATATAGGCCTAGGGTATCAAGCTTTGGTTGATTTCTAAATGTAATCGTCAAGTTCATCATTAACATGTTGGATTCACGTCTCCATCTCAACCAAAATCTAAGTTGAAGAATAGGACTAAATCAAATTGTATTTAAAGTGCAATTAACGTTTGATTTCATTTAGTCCTATTCTTTAACTTAGATTTTTGGTTGAGATGGAGATGTGAATCCAACATATAAATTATTAATTTGAAGACAAACTTGATATTGAATTGTGTTTGGTTGTCAACGCAACCCAATATCAACATTTGAAGGAGATGTATCTTCTGCTTGGACAGTTCCATCTGTGCCACTGACTTAGTCTGGCTTTAATTCCAGTATGTCTACAAATTAATAATTGATACGCTGAATTAACGTCTCCATTGCGTTGACAGCCAAACACAATTGAATATCACTTTTGCAATACAGTAAATAGCCTATTAACAAAGTATTTATTCAACCTTCCAATGATTAACACATCCATGGCCACAGTTTGAGGTTAGCCGACTGTAACTATAAATGTCTTATTATGTAATCATAGAAATTGGTTGCAGGTCTGTGGAAATCTTCACAATTGCCATAATAACCTGTGCAAAATCTAGAACAGCTTTGATCACATGTGATTTTAATGTAATCTCAACTGCAACCTAGGTCATTTGGTTGTGCTATTAGATGAAGCATAGTGATAACACATTTAGTTGTTGTATAAATACAAAATATCTGACATGGTATTCCTCTTTTGAACTTTGTTGTGCTTTTAGATGGTTGAAAGCCTAGTGATAACACATTGGGAACTGAACAAACCTCAGGCTGACTTTTTGAGTGGGTGAATAGAGGTTGAAATCTCATTTATTAAGTCTCCTACAAATATTACCCACATTTCCACATTATAATGACATGATGTGTCCAGTGGGTGGTTGTCTACAGAAGGCTAAAGGTAGCAGCTGGAATATAATCATTATAAGGCATGTAAACAATTTCCAATATGCTGTAAAGGTTATGCTTGGCTGATCAAAATGATACTTCAATAAGTAAGCTAGAACAACATAGCGCTAGACGAATACAAAGAACAGCGAGACTGTGAGGGCTCTGTTTTCCAATAAGGCAATGCAAGTAGCCCAGTGAACACCGATTTAAGAATGTGTCATGCCAAATGATGATATCAGCTCAACTTATTTTCCTACACATATCTCAAGGTCAGCTGGCGGTGAGATTTGCCTCTGTACTTTCTTGAGCAGGGTAAATATACATCTGTGCAAACAAGTGTGAGTAGCAGTCAAAGGGCCGGCACCACAATATGGGAGAAAATATGGCTTTATTTTCCCTCTGTAAAAACAGGGAGGAACAGGGAATCTGTTCTTCCCTGTGACTGTGTACTCCTGTAGGAGACACTCCATGTTTGCCTGTCAGGGAGATGAACGAGAAACACGGGCTGCTCAGAAGGGTCAGGGAGCGGTTTGAAATCCTCCTTTGTGCTCCTAGTCTAGCTGTGTTGGAGACAATACGGATAATGAGAGAGGAATTTGGCGTGGAGCAGAGTGCACACACAGGGGAAGCACCTCGCCCAAGCTCAGGAGCCCAACCAGCTGTCGGGGCTTTTGTCTCCAAGGGCTCTGACTACAGGCATGCATGGGAAATGATTGATATCACTGCTGCACTCTTTGTCTGTAGATGACAGTACTGAACAACTTACACACACTAGAAATGTGGTCCTGCTGTGAGAGCCACCATATCATATTGTATATCTACTGTTTTAGTGTAAAGTTGTACCATGAATGTATACATTTCCTTTATGTTCTGTACTTTTTGGTGAAGAGGTCTATTGTCGCCTGTAGGTCTATGTTCCCACATTACTGATCTCTAATAAGTGTATAAAAACATGGCCTCTGCATTGTCGATTTAGGTGTTTCTCAGTTTCCTATGTTAGCTATCAACTCGACGGGAGGTCTTCAATCATGAGCATGCTACTGCTTTAGCTTTCTCTGAGGCACAATGTTATGTTCAGTCATAGATTGCTACTGTCCCTGAGATTTCAATGTAGTGTTTTTTTCCTGGGGTATTTTTATTTGGTTGCCAAGAGATCAAATGTATTATCGATGGACAAGATGCATTTTCTTAGTTGCCAAGGTGTGACCGTGCTGATGCATTATGTCCTCAATAAGTGAGCAATTATCTGACATCTCTCTCAGCATGGCATTGAGTTTGTATCCAGGAGCCAGAAACACATGGATATCATATTGTAGGCTATACACGCGGTGTGTGTCCGGGTGTCCTTCAGTGATCCTTATCTAGTGGTCATCTGATCTTAGATGTGTCTGAGGCTGAACCCCTGCACCATTCCGTTTCAGAACCACTTGATAAAGGATTGATGCAGATTGATGTAGGTTGGCGTAGAATTACTAGTAATTATATTTTTAGAAAATGTATTTCTTGGGATGGCCTAATGTTATGTTCATGGTGGTCCTTAAAATCATGAATAAATACAATTAAATGTTTTGTTGTTTAGAACAGGTTAAGGTCAACTTGTGTATTGTCCCATTTATATGGATTCATATGGTTTATCATTGTAATAACAATACCAACTCACGCCCCTTGCCTTGGAGGAGGAGGGACTTTTCAACTTCCATGCACTGAATAATTGCAACAAGTCCCATGGTTGAAGGAGCAAGACGTGGATGGAAAAGCGCCTTGCGCGGCACACGTGGATGGGGATATATGTGGCAACCTGTTGATAACGGATTTATGACAACGGATAACTTTGTAGGAGTACAATTACAAAAGTGACAACAGACACATTATTGAAAGAAGATATTGTTCTTGCCGACGGCGAAGACAGAGTAATAGGCTACTGCATTCCCATGGAATTCAAACTTTTAGGATAGTGGTAACAAATGTGCTAACTTTTATCTAGTAACGCTTAGGTGGCCTACCGATGTCACAGGTTTCTGTAAATGTGAAACAGTATCATAAATAATACAAATGATACTGCGCGGTGAAAGAATAGTCCTACAAAGCAAATCGTTTCGTTATTATGTACAGTATAAACACATAACAGGTGTTTTCGGAGTAGTCAAAGAGCATACTTATTTGTATACATAAATAACTGTCAAACGTGCAAATAACTGATCGGTAGGTAACCATTCACCAAGAAGAAGCCTATTTGAAATGGTCTGCACTTGCTTTATTTACTGGGAAGAGATAACTTGGAAAATAATTCAATTAAAGTCTTGGATCACAATGAAACTCCTGAACTTACTTTGCGTTGTTGTCGGGTTGTGGAGGACATGCCTGACGAACGGAAACTGCCGGAACCTCTTCATTGACAGCTGTCATTGCTCCTCCGAGAGGTCCAAGAGGTTGGGCAGACAAACGTTCCGGGTGAAAGTGGTGTGTGATGATGTGGAATTACTGGACACTCTACAACCCAGTTTCTTACCCAACAAAACAGTTTCCCTGTGAGTATGGCATCAAACAACCAACAAAACAGTAGTTGAACAAAGGTTGTTAAAAAGTTGTTAAAACGTTGTGTGTACCAAATGCAGGGGCATTAGGCTTCTACTTCCAGCTTATACATACTATATACATTTCACGCACACAGTTGATTTTAAAATATGTATCTTTTGTTTGTTTTTAGTCCTATCCTTCAGCTCCACTCAACCCCTCCCATCTATCTCTATTTGCCATATATTTTTCAACTGTGCTGTGTGATATTTCTCAAAAGTTCAGAACCTTTCTATTCTCATAGATTCTACATATTGTACATTTAAATAAAAAAAATTGCTAAGAGTATTATTATATTATTGATAGATTGACTATGACTTTTTAAATCACCCATCAGTGCTATTTGCAGAGGGGGACATAACTTGGCTAGGGGTTCTGGGGGTTCTCACATTTTTTTTTGGGGGGGGGGGGCATCTAAAGCACATTTCATGCATTTCTACACAATCTAATATGACTCATGTCCCTTCTAGTTGTCTCCTATTTAGAACAACAAAAAGTAAGCATAAATGCCCACAGTCATCAAGCTAGGAAAGAGATGATTAAATATGTTTAAGTGATTGATAAGACTGAACTAGATCCATGATAATTCCATAATCAATATTGTGTTGCACCTTTAACAAATGAACAACTCGTATGAATAAAGTACAAAGACTTAACTTTTGATTGTCTTTAAGACAGCCTCTATATCAAATTTCAGCCAGACCGCCCAGCCAACCCGAGACTACTACACGCCCGACCCCCACCAGTCTAGTCAATAACTCAACTCTTTCCCCAACACAACATCCTTCCCATCTTTTTTTATGTCTCAAGGGAAAGGTTTGGGGGGGAAAAGTTGAATGAAAACACACATACACATTAACACACGGAAACAGTACACCCTCCATATAATTCATATCATAGGCCTAATAGTACTGTAAAGCTCTTTTTACTTGCACACAATGTAGCTGGGACATCCCGTCCTGCCTCTCGGGGTCCACGGCACTGTAGCGCCCCAACCCAACACACCCCACTCAGCTTTAGGATCTTAGTGAAACATTCATTATTGGTTTCAGGTGTGTTAGGCCAAGCCCAGAGTGACAACAGTACAGCAGACCCCCAGGGCCAGGACTGAGCAGGCCAGCAACTAGGAATTGCCTAAATGTGACTAAAATACAATATAATAGAATACAGTATATACATATGAAATGAATAAAGCACTATGTAAACATTATTAAAGCAACTAGTGTTCCGTTATTAAAGTGACCAGTGATTCCATGTCTATCTATATAGGGCAGCAGCCTCTAAGGTGCAGGGTTGTGTAACCGGGTGATTGCTGGCTAGTGATGGCTTTTTAACAGTATGATGGCCTTGAAATAGATGCTGTTTTTCAGTCTTTCGGTCCCAAATTTGATGCACCTGTACTGACCTCGCCTTCTGGATGGTAACAGGTTGAACAGGCCGTGGCTCGGGTGGTTGATGTCCTTCCTGTGACATCTGGTGCTGTAGGTGTCCTGGAGGGCAGGCAGTGTGCCCCTTGTGATGCATTGGGCAGACCGCACCACCCTCTGGAGAGCCCTGCAGTTGTGGGCAGTGCAGTTTCCATACCAGACTGGATACAGCCCGACAGGATGCTCTCAATTGTGCATCTGTAAAAGTTTGTGAGGGTCTTAAGGGCCTCCTGAGGTTGAAGAGATGCTGTTGCACCTTCTTCACCACACTGTCTGTGTTGGTGGACCATTTCAGATCGTCGGTGATGTGTACGGCTCAGAACTTTAAGCTTTTCACCTTCTCCACTGTGGTCCCGTCAATGTGGATAGGAGTGTGCTCTCTCCGCTGTTTCCTTAAGTCCACGACCAGCTTCTTTGTTTTGTTTGATGTTGAGGGAGATGTTATTTTCCTGGCACGACTCTGCCAGGGCCCTCACACCCTCATCTCCTCCCTGTAGTCTCTTCATTGTTGGTAATCAGGCCTACAACTGTTGTGTCATCTGCAAACTTGATGATTGAGTTGGAGGCATGTGTGGCCACACAGTCATGGGTGAATAGGGAGTACGGGAGGGGGCTGAGCACGCACACTTGTGGGGCCCCTGTGTTGAGGATCAGCAAAGTGGAGATGTTGTTTCCTACCTTCACCACCTGGGGGTTGCCAGTCAGGAAGTCCAGGACCCAGTTGCACAGGGTGGGGTTCAGACCTAGAGGCCCAAGCTTAATGATGGTGTTGAAGGATGAGCTTGGAGGGTACTATGGTGTTGAAGGCTGAGCTATAGTTAAAGAACAGCATTCTTACATAGGTATTCCTCTTGTCCAGATGGGATAGGGCAGTGTGCGGTGCGAAGGCGATTGCATCGTCGGTGGATCTATTGGGGCGGTATGCAAATTGAAGTAGGTCTAGAGTGTTAGTTAAGTTAGAGGTGATATGATCCTTAACTAGCCTCTCAAAGCACCTCATGATTACAGAAGTGAGTGCTATGGGGCGATAGTCATTTATTTCAGTTATCTTTGCATTCTTGGTACAGGAACAATGGTGGACATCTTGAAGCAAAAGGGGACAGCAGACTGGGATAGGGAGAGATTGAATGCTGGTCCATGCATGCTCTAAGGACGTGGGTAGGGATGCCGTCTGGGCCGGCAGCCTTGCGAGGGATAATACATTTAAATGTCTTACTCACGTCGGCCACAGAGAATGAGAGCCCACTGTCCTTGGGAACGGACCACGTCGGTGGCACTGCGTTATCCTCAAAGCGGGCGAAGAAGGTGTTTAGCTTGTCTGGGCTATGACGTCGGTGTCCGCGACTTGGCCGGTTTTCCCTTTGTAGTACATGATTGTCTGTAGACCCTGCCACATATCTCTTGTGTCTGAGCCATTGAATTCTCTGTAGTGACATTTTGGCTGTATATTGCCTTATGGAGGGAATAAATACACTGTTTTTGTATTCAACCGTATTCCCAGTCACCTTGCCATGGTTAAATGCGATGGTTTGCATTTTCAGTTTTGTTCGAAATGCTACAATCTATCCACGGTTTCTGATTTGCGTAGGGTTTAATCATCGCAGTGGGAACAACATCCGCTATACACTTCCTGATGAACTCAGTCACTGTGTCGATGTTACTCACAGAGGCTACCGGGAACATATCCCTGTCAGCGTGATCAAAACAATATTTCCGATAGGAAGGGATGAGCAAAATGGAGTCATTATTTGATTAGCCGAAGGGAGGGCGGGGGAGGGCCTTGTAGGTATCCTGCAAGTTGGAGTAGCAGTGGTCGAGTGTTTTAGCAGCGCGAGTATTATAGTCAATGTTGATGGAACTTTGGTACAACTCCGATATCCAAAATTACTTTCCGTCTGTATGTAATAACACAAAAAACCTTCTGGGGTAATAATGTAAGAAATAGCACATTTAAAAAAATGAAATACTGCAAAGTTGCTTAGGAGCTAGAAGCAGACCTGCCATATCTGTCGGCACCATCTTTCCAGTAGGGTTGATCCTAGTGTTCTGACCAAGCAACAGCAGTCAAGCACCCAAGCTACCTGGCTAATGTTGGCTAGCTTTCTAGCTACTTACAGACACAAATGAGAGAACAGCTCACTCTGACCACTTTATCGCCCTAGCAGAGCTGGTTTGGCTGTTTTTATGTTATCCAGAGCGTTGGCAACTGTGCTGCCTGCAACAATATAATTACGCTTTTTTGTCAACGTTTACTGACACCGGCCATATTCAGCAGGTGTTGAGCTTTGTAAATTTGTCAGTTATTCTGTGCTCTGGCACACTCAGATGAGAGTGCTCTGAAATCCGAGTAGATAACCAGAGCATATTTACCAGCTACGTCTATCGACAGTTGTCGCAGTGACATCATGAACATTCTATTGAAATGGTTACTGGCATAGTGGAGTCTTTTGTTTAGACATGTAGCTAGCTAGCTAGCTAAACAATGAAACATAATCACAACTCATAACGTTACTACCCTGCATGGATCTGCAGGTATCTAACCAACCAGGTTCAATGTTAGCTAGGTAACATTAGGCTATAACTAGCAATGCAAATGGCTCTGAGATACAAATAATATACTTACACAGATCATACACGTAATGTTAGCTAGTGAGCAGTCAGCTAAAGTTAGCTAGCTAGCTAAGAGTACTTTAACTTGAAATGAAAACAACTTTGTGACAAAATTATAAACGCTTAATATCTGAAAATGTAGCTAGCTAGACTATCTTAGCCCTATACATGGCTGGATGCTTCTCCCGCTCCTTCATGGGTGCCTTGGTTGCTCTTAGTTTGAAGATGTAATCCAGAGACAGGTGTTTTATACAACAGCCTTCTGTGTCTTCTCTTTTTCGACTCCCTCTGCATATTTGCAATCAAACGCTAGAATTTTCCCCATCTCCTTAGCTATCATACTCTAATTCCACTGATTTCAAAACTCGGTCCTCCAGAAAGTGGAGAGTTTGGAAGTAGTTTGGAACCACCAAGACTCTTCCTAGAGCTGGCCGCCTGGCTAAACTGAGCAATCAGGGGAGAAGGGCCTTGGTCAGGGAGGTGTCCAGGAACCCGATGGTCACTGTGACAGAGTTCCTCTGTGGAGATGGGAGGACCTTCCAGAAGGACAACCATCTCTGCAGCACTCCATCAATCAGGGCTTTATGGTAGAGTGGGCCAGACGGAAGCAACACATCGGTTAAAGGCACATGACAGCTCACTTGGAGTTTGCCAAAAGGCACCTAAGGACTCTCAGACCATGAGAAACAAGATTCTCTAGTCTGATGAAACCAAGATAGAACTCTTTGGCATGAATGACAAGCGTACACCTTCCAACAGGACAACGACACTAAACACACAGCCAAGTTAACGCAGGAGTGGCTTCGGGTCAAGTCTCTAAATGTTCTTGAGTGGCCCAGCCAGAACCCATACTTGAATCGTAATATCTTTGGAGAGACTTGAAAAATATCTAGTTATCTGATAGATAACTAGAGGCTAGAGCTGACCTGGCTGTGGTAGCTACTCACTAGTGTATCTTATTCATTCACCTCAGTCGAGAGGGGATGAAACATTAGCTAATGTACATGTCAGTTTCAGTACTGTGAATAAACACGAGTTAAGTTTTTTTTCTGTTACGTTAAACAGCAGTTTTCTTGCCAGCTAACTCGGTGAGAGAGTGCAACACGTACACACTGAACCATGCTCAACCCTCCTGTGCTGGTACAGCCAGCCTTCCAGAAGCTTTGCCTTCTCAAAGCCTGTCAGAATCCAGCCGAATAGACGCTCCAAACAGGTAGGCTAACTGCTCGGAGGCGTCCGCATGGTCCTAAAGCACACCGCAGCCCCGTTTCGTATCACATTCCAATGCTAAAACTGGAGGGGACAAAAATGCAATTTCAGAATGAGGGGGGGACATGTTTCCTTCGTATCGTCCGAGATCCCTAAAGATTAGAAAGCTGCCGCGGTCATCCCCCTCTTCAAAGGTGGTGACACCCTAGACCCAAACTGTTACAGACCTATATCCATCCTGCCCTGCCTATCTAAAGTCTTCGAAAGCCAAGTTAATAAACAGATCACTGACCATTTCGAATCCCACCGTACCTTCTCCGCTGTGCAATCTGGTTTCCGGGCCGGTCAAGGGTGCACCTCAGCCACGCTCAAGGTACGAAACGATATCATAACCGCCATCGATAAAAGACAGTACTGTGCAGCCGTCTTTAGCGACCTGGCCAAGGCTTTCGACTCTATCAAATCACCGTATTCTTATTAGCAGACTCAATAGCCTTGGTTTTTCTAATGACTGCCTCGCCTGGTTCACCAACTACATTGCAGACAGAGTTCAGTGTGTCAAATTGGAGGGCATGTTGTCCAGACCTCTGGCAGTCTCTATGGGGGGTACCACAGGTTTTAATTCTCAGGCCGACTCTTTTCTATGTATTTATCAATGATGTCGCTCTTGCCTAGGGCGATTCCCTGATCCACCTCTACGCAGACGACACCATTCTGTATACTTCTGGCCCTTCCTTGGACACTGTGCTAACTAACCTCCAATGCCATACAAGCTTCAATGCCATACAACACTCCTTCCGTGGCCTCCAACTGCTCTTAAACGCTAGTAAACTATAAATACAGCTATATATAACTATAAACTCCAACTATAAATACCTAGGTGTCTGGTTAGACTGTAAACTCTCCTTCCAGACTCATATTAAACATCTCCAATCCAAAATCAAATCTAGAATCGGCGTTCTATTTCGCAACAAAGCCTCCTTCACTCACGCCACCAAACTTATCCTTGTAAAACGGACTATCCTACTGATCCTCGACTTCGGCTATGTCATCTACAAAATAGCTTCCAATACTCTACTCAGCAAACTGGATGCAGTCTATCACAGTGCCATCCATTTTGTTAGCAAATCACCTTATACCACTCACCACTGCGACCTGTATGCTCTAGTCGGCTGGCCCTCGCTACATATTCATCGCCAGACCCACTGGCTCCAGGTCATCTATAATTCTATGCTAGGTAAAGCTCCGCCTTATCGCAGTTCACTGGTCATGATAACAACACCCACCCGTAGCACACGTTCCAGCAAGTATATCCTACTGATCATCCCCAAAGCCAACACCTCATTTGGCCGCCTTTCCTTCCAGTTCTCTGCTGCCAGTGACTGGAACGAATTTCAAAAATCGCTGAAGTTTGAGTCTTTTATTTCCTTCACCAACTTTAAACATCAACTATCTGAGCAGCTAACCGATCGCTGCAGCTGTACATAGTCCATCTGTAAATAGCCCACCCAATCTACCTACCTCATCCCCATACTGTTTTTATTTTATTTACTTTTCTGCTCTTTTGCACACCAGTATCTCTACTTGCACATCATCATCTGCTCATTTATCACTCCAGTGTTAATCTGCTAAATTGTAATTATTCGCTCCTATGGCCTATTTATTGCCTACCTCCTCATGCCTTTTGCACACACTGTATATAGACTTTCTTTTCTTCTACTGTGTCATTGACTTGTTTATTGTGTTATTGGCTTGTTTATTGTTTACTCCATGTGTAACTCTGTGTTGTTGTCTGTGTCACACTGCTTTGCTTTATCTTGGCCAGGTCGCAGTTGCAAATGAGAACTTGTTCTCAACTAGCCTACCTGGCTAAATAAAGGTGAAATATATATATATATTTTTTTATCCCCCAGTCCCCTGTCACCAGTGAAAGTTGCACCACTGACCAAATGTTTAGATCGATCATTCACCAGGCCACAATATTACAGCATCCATTAACCTTTGAGGACAAAAAAGGCAAGTTATTGCTCAGATTACCAATAACCAATAGTCTTACAAACACCATACATGGAATTGTAATAAATCATAATTTAATGTACTTTCCCTTCTGCCTATGCTCAGTAAATGTTGGTCACTGTAGTTATATTGTAGTAGTTATATTGTGCCTTTTCCTTTGCCTCCTTTTGACTGACCAGCTTGCTGCTAAAATTGCTGTCTTTTCAGCATTTTCCTCTGTTATTCCTCTGTTATCTGTTATTTGTCAAAGGATGCTCAAAGAGACTAAATTTATGAAAAAGGAACCAACAAGAGGAATCATATTCATTTTACAGGTACTGTCAGATTAAATAAGAGAATGCACTTTACAGTTTTGAGACCAATCACGTACACCCTGCATGTGTGGAAAGTGACAAGGCCTACGAGCCTTTTAGACTGTTTTAGTCATGGAAGCTGTATGGAAAGGTGTATCATTGAGGGAGAAAGAAGCAAATAAGAAATGTAAAGCAGCGCCTCTATTCCAAACACTGTGGTGGAAGATTGTTGAAATATGCAGGTTGATGAGTAATAATGCATGATATGATGATAGCATCATGGATATTGAATTAAATTCTGAGCAGCGTTGGCCATTTCCAAGATGGCGTAGCAGTTGGGATGTCTGTTATGATTGTCTTGTTTTTCTTCGTATATATTTGTATATTTTTTTAAATCTCATTTTCCATCTACGGACTTAACATACTCTCCTGCAACACGCCTCATGTGGTATAGATCTGCTATTTTGACACTTTTGAACCTGGGCTTCAATACCTCTTCTGCCAATTGGCCTGGACCCTTTGCTGCCAACATGGAGCCCCACCGATCCATCACGACTGGTCTGCCAACGTAACTGTTCGAGGAGGGTTTCAACAGACTCTTGTCTGCTACTCTGCTGCTATCGCTGGCCTGCTAGCTGTCTGAATCGTTGTGCCTCCTGCTCGCCTAGCTACTCACTGGACCCTATGATCTCTCGGCTACACATCCCTCTCCCTAATGTCAATATGCATTGTCTATTGCTGTTTTGGCTAGTAATTTTTCACTGTAGAGCCTCCAGCCCTGCTCAATATGCTTTAGCTAGCCCTTATGTTCCATCCCCCACACATGCGGTGACCGCACCTGGCTTAAATGGTGCCTCTAGAGACAAAACCTCTCTCATCGTCACTCAATGCCTATGCTTACCTCCACTGTACTCACATCCTACCATACTCTTTTCTGTACATCTATTCTTCCGCGGCCAGAAACCTGCTCCTTTTACTCTCTGTTCCGAACTCACTGGACGACCAGTTCTTTTAGCCTTTAGGCGTACTCCTCCTTTTGGCCATACTCCTCCTTTGTTCCTCTGGTGATATAGAGGTTAACCCAGGCCCTGCAGCCCCCAGCATCACTCCCATTCCCCAGGCGCTCTCATTTTGTCACGCCCTGACCTTTGTCACGCCCTGACAGATATATTTTTCTATATATTTTGGTTAGGTCAGGGTGTGACTAGGGTGGATACTCTAGTTTTTGTATGTCTAGGGTTTTTGTATGTCTAGGGTTTTTGTATGTCTAGGGGGTTTTGTATGTCTATGTTGACCTGATATGGTTCCCAATGAGAGACAGCTGTTTATCGTTGTCTCTGATTGGGGATCATATTTAGGTAGCCATTTGCCTAATTTGTGTTGTGGGATCTTGTCTACATTTAGTTGCCTGAGTGCACAACAGTAGCTTCACGTTTTGTTTGGTTGGTTGTTTACTGTTTTGTTCAGTTCAGTGAGTTACGGTTTATTAAAATTATGTGGAACTCTATGCACGCTACGCCTTGGTCTACTCATTACGATGATCGTGACACATTTGTTGACTTCTGTAACCGTAAAAGCATTGGTTTCATACATGTTAACATTAGAAGCCTACTCCCTAAGTTTGTTTTATTCACTGCTTTAGCACACTCCGCCAACCCGGATGTCCTAGCCATGTCTGAATCCTGGCTTAGGAAGCCACCAAAAATCCTGAAATTTCCACCCCTAACTATACAATTTTCAGACAAGATAGAACTGCCAAAGGGGGCAGAGTTGCAATCTACTGTAGAGGTAGCCTGCAGAGTTCTGTCACACTATCCAGGTCTGTGCGCAAACAATTCGAGCTTCTACTTTTAAAAATCCACCTTTCCAGAAATAAGTCTCTCACCGTTGCCGCTTGTTATAGACCCCCTTGGCCCCAGTTGTGCCCTGGACACCATATGTGAATTGATTGCCCCCCATCTATCTTCAGAGTTTGTACTGTTAGGTGACCTAAACTGGGGCATGCTTAACACCCTGGCCATCCTACAATCTAAGCTAGATATCCTCAATCTCACACAAATCATCAAGGAACCTACCAGGTACAACCCGAAATCCGTAACCATGGGCAACCCTATTAGATATCATCCTGACCAACCTGCTCTCTAAATACACCTCTGCTGCCATCAGACACACATAACTGCACCACATATCACACTTTCACCAAATGCTTGAAGACATGGCTAAAGGTCAATCAGATTTGTGAACATGGTCCCTAGCTGTGTGTTGCCACTCTCCATGTTGTCTGTTGTCTGTAGCTTGTGAGGTGTGGAAACACTTTGTTGCTTTTATGAATTTTGTCTTGCTGCTTTTTGTTTTATGCTGCTCTGTCTGTATGCTACGTCTTGCTTGTCCTATGTTGCTCTGTCTGTATGCTATGTCTTGCTTGTCATATGTTGCTATGTCTTGCTTGTTCTATGTTGCTATTGTCTATATTGTAATTGTTTTTAATAACCTGCCCAGGGACTGCGGTTGAAAATTAGCCGGTTGGCTAAAACCGGCACTTTTACTGAAATGTTTATTAATGTGCACTGTCCCTGTAAAAATAAAAATAAACTCAAACTCAAGCTTGTGATTAAAGACGGACCAATGCGCACCATGTGTAGAGTTCCAAATCTTTATCGGTGAAACTGCAAAACAAAACAATAAACCAACAACGAAACGTGAAAGTAGTGGTGCACATGCACAAACACAAAACAATATCCCACAAACACAGGTGGGAAAAATGGCTACCTAAATAGGATCTACAATTAGAGGCAACGATTACCAGCTGCCTCTAATTGTGAACCATACAAAACACTAACATAGTAATATTGAGCTAGAACACCCCCTAGTCACGCCCTGACCTACTACACCGTAAAGAACCAAGGGCTCTCTATGGTCAGGGCGTGACAACGTGGACAACTACAAATACCTAGGTGTCTGGTTAGACTGTAAACTCCCCTTCCAGACTCACATTAAGCATCTCCAATCGAAAAATTAAATCTAGAATCATCTTCCTGTTTCGCAACATACCCTCATAAAACTCACTATCCTACCGATCCTTGACTTTGGCGATGTCATTTACAAAATAGTCCCCACCACTCTACTCAGCAAACTGGATGTTGTCTATGACAGCGCCATCAGTTTTATCACCAAGGCCCCATACACTACCCTCCACTGCGACCTGTATGCTCTCGGCTGTATGCTCTCGGCTGGCCCTCACTACATATCCGTCGCCAAACCCACTGGCTACAGGTCATCTATAAGTCTTTGCTAGGTAAAGCCCCGCCTTATCTTAGCTCACTGGTCACCATAGCAACACCCACCCATAGCACGCGCTCCAGCAAGTACATTGCCCTGGTCAGCCCCAAAGCCAACACTTCCTTTGGCTGCCTTTCCTTCCAGTTCTCTGCTGCCAATGACTGGAATGAATATATATCTCTCTCTCTAACTTTTAGCATCAGCTGTCAGAGCAGCTTACGGATCACTGTACCTGTACACAGCCAATCTGTAAATAGCACACCGACTACCTCATCCCCATATTATTACTTACCCTCTTGCTCTTTTCCACCCCAGGATCTCTACTTGCACATCATCATCTGCACATCTATCACTCCAGTATTAATGCTAAATTGTAATTATTTTTGCCTCTATGGCCTATTTATTGCCTACCTCCCTACTCTTCTACATTTGCACACATTGTACATAGATCTTTTTTTAAATATTTTATTTTGTGTTATTGACTGTACGTTTGTTTACGTGTAACTCTGTGTTGCTGTTTTTGTCGCACTGCTTTGCTTTATCTTGGACAGGTCGCAGTTGTAAATGAGAACTTGTTCTCAACTGGCCTACCTGGTTAAATAAAGGTGAAAAAATTATATATATATATACACATATATATTTTATGTAAACAAAGTAATTCCCCTGTTCTAAGATACATAATTAATTATGCACCAAGGCTAATCTTGTCTTCACTTTCTTAAACTGTTGTTGCAGTTGTGCCTGGAGGCATTACCAAGTTTTGATTGGAGGTAGTGTTCTTCACTGACAATCTTGGGTCACGGTCATGTTTAAAAAGTCAGTGTTTATATTGTAAAGCTCATAAATGGTAGATGAGCCAATTAATTATCCCCTGAAATAGCATAAACATTGTCGCTTTGTCCAATCAATGCCTCTTGGCAGGAATGAGGAGTATCCTTCATTGCAACAACAGTTTGCAATTCAAATAGTCTACTCTTTTTAAGAAGACAAATTACAAATCCTTTGTAACGTTACATTAAAAGTGACAAATATAATGCTCACTGTCTTTCCCCTTGGTCAACAAGCCTCCAGCAGGCCTCTTGGTTGGCCAGGAAGCAGCTTTCCTGCATTAGGGAATGTGACCTTTTGTCGGGCCGAAGTGGCCTCCCATGTCTCCCTTTTGTTTAGACGTGCTGTGAAAATAAACAGATATGAGAGGAAAATAGGCTATGCACATCATGTGACTTACACGGAGTGAATTCCCTCACTAGTAGATCTCTCCTAATGCATCAATCCCCTTGGCCTCCTTCATTGTTCCTTTCATTCACTTCACCTCTCCAGACAACAAGTTCTGTATTAGTGACCTTCTTTATTATGGCACGTACAGTAAGTTTTCCTCAAGTAGATGCATTCTATTCACAAATCATGTTTAGTGGTTGTAATTAAGTGGCAGCACCATCCCTATGTCTTATACTTTGACTTACTATTTATTACACATTCCCAATGCAGTATAAAACATCTTCAAACATAACAAATTGAAAAGAAAATGGATTGTTTGTGAAATGTCCAGAATTCTTAGCACCTCGAGAGCAGCAGAAGCCCTCTATTAACACCTCTGCATGTTTCCCTCTCCGACACGTGAAAGAAGTTGCTCCGGAGTTGGAGTGGAGTCTGACAGCTCTGTTGACCTTGACCTATCTGGTGTAATCGTTTCAGCGGCAAGTATGAGAAAGAGAGAGAGGCACTGTGTCTCTGGAGAACAGTAGCAGAGATTGTAGCTGACACCTGTCTCAGGCAATGCACTGGCTAGGGAACATAGCACTGGCCTAAGAGAGAAGAGAGACAGAGAGAGGAAGAGAGAAAGTCAGAGAGAGAAGCTGGGTGCATATGGACGGAGGGAGGGAGGGAGGGAGGGAGAAAATGAGAGAGAAACATTTAGAGGGATAGAGGGAGTGACAGGGACTTGGACTTGGAAAGAGTGACACAGACGAAATGCACAGGGAGGCAGGAAGTGTTGTGAAAAGAGATGTTTGGGTTGGTGAGATGGAAGGAGCAATAGGGAGAACATGACAGGGAAACACAAACATTGTCTTTGCAGGCGGCTGTTGTTACTCAGTCACAGTTGAAATGCAAACCTACCCGGCGAACAAGATTTTATCTACTTTTAGATATTGTATGTGACAATGCGTGTGCTCTGCACTTGCAAAGCTGACAGCAAAGAGAAGTTTGGACTTCATCGTCCGTCTCCTTCTCAGAGATTTGCGGTGTTCTGTCAGATTTTTTACCTTGTCAGAATCTGCAAAAAAGAAAATTGTAGTATATGCATGCATGTACTAACTGTAGGTAATGTAGCATAAGCATGCATGGCTTTTTTTCAGATACCAATGATAATCTTCTTTTGGATTTGGACATCCTCTACGTAAGAACCACCAATAGCTCCTCAAAACCACCAAAGACTCTATTCTCTCCAAATGGATTGTAACGGCTTTCTTCTATATCCTCCTCGGACGAGGAGGACCGGACCAAAATGCAGCGTGGCTATTGCAATCCATGTTTATTAAATAATAAAGAAACACGAACTTACAAAAACAATAAACGTAATGTGAAAACCGAAACACAAAGACAGGAACAATCACCCACAAAATACACAGTGAATCCCCGGCTACCTAAATATGGTTCCCAATCAGAGACAACGAGAATCACCTGACTCTGATTGAGAACCGCCTCAGGCAGCCAAACCTATGCTACACCCCTACTCAGCCGCAATCCCAATGCCTACAAAAAAAACAATACGAAACACAACAAAATAAACCCATGTCACACCCTGGCCTGACCAAATATATAACGAAAACACAAAATACTATGACCAAGGCGTGACAGAACCCCCCCCCCCCCTAAGGTGCGGACTCCCGGACGCACCTCAAAACCATAGGGAGGGTCCGGGTGGGCGTCTGTCCATGGTGGCGGCTCCGGCTCGGGACGTGGACCCCACTCCATTAATGTCATAGTTCCTCCCCTTCGCGTCCTGGGATAATCCACCCTCGCCGCCGACCATGGCCTAATAGTCCTCACCCAGAACCCCACTGGACTGAGGGGCAGCTCGGGACTGAGGCAGCTCGGAACTGAGGGGAAGCTCGGGACTGAGGGGAAGCCCGGTACTGAGGGGAAGCCCAGTACTGAGGGGAAGCCCAGTACTGAGAGGAAGCTCAGGCAGGTAGTTGGCTCCGGCAGATCCTGGCTGGCTGGCGGATCTGGAAGAGTCTGGTTGACTGGCAGATCTGGAAGATCATGGCTGACTGGCAGATCTGGAAGAATCTGGTTGACTGGCAGATCTGGAAGAATCTGGTTGACTGGCAGATCTGGAAGATCATGGCTGACTGGCGGATCTAGCTGCTCTGGCTGCTCCATGCAGACTGGCAGCTCTGGCTGCTCCATGCAGACTGGCAGCTTTGGCTGCTCCATGCAGACTGGCAGCTCTATGCAGACTGACAGCTCTGGCTGCTCCATGCAAACTGGCAGCTCTGGCTGCTCCATGCAGACTGGCAGCTTTGGCTGCTCCAAGCAGACTGGCAGCTCTATGCAGACTGACAGCTCTGGCTGCTCCATGCAAACTGGCAGCTCTGGCTGCTCCATGCAGACTGGCAGCTTTGGCTGCTCCATGCAGACTGGCAGCTCTATGCAGATTGACAGCTCAGGCTGCTCCATGCAGACTGACAGCTCAGGCTGCTCCATGCAGACTGACAGCTCAGGCTGCTCCATGCAGACTGACAGCTCAGGCTGCTCCATGCAGTCTGGCAGCTCAGGCTGCTCCGAACAGGCAGGAGGCTCCGGCAGCGCTGTAGAGGAGGAAGACTCTGGAAGCGCTGAACAGGCGGGAGACTCCGACAGCGCAGGAGAGGAGGAAAATGCTGGCTGCGCTGAACAGGCGGGAGGCTCCGACAGCGCTAGAGGGAAGGAAGGCTCTGGCTGTGCTGAACAGGCGAGGCGCACTGAAGGCCTGGTGCGTGGTGCTGGAACTGGTGGTACTGGATCGAGGACACGCCCAGGAAGCCTGGTGCGGGGAGCTGCCATCGGCGGACTGGTGTTTGGAGGTGGCTCTGGATAGACCGGACCGTGCAGGCGCACTGGAGCTCTTGAGCACCAAGCCTGCCCAACCTTACCTGGCTCGATGCCCACTCTAGCCCGGCCAATACGAAGAGCTGGTATGAACCGCACCGGGCTATGCACCCGCACTGGAAACGCCGTGCGCTCCATAGCATAACACGGTGCCTGTCCGGTCTCTCTAGCCCCCCGGTAAGCACAGGGAGTTTGCGCAGGTCTCCTACCTGGCATAGCCATACTCCCTGTAACCCCCCCCCCCCAATACATTTTTGGGGCCGACTTTCAGGCTTCCATCCGCGTCGCCGTGCTGCCTCCTCATACCAGCGCCTCACCGCTTTCGACGCCTCCAGTTCTTCCTTGGGGCGGCGATATTCTCCAGGCTGAGCCCAGGGTCCTTTACCGTCCAGAAGTCCTTTGATCGCTGCTCCTCACGATTAACAGGGAGAGTTGGCTCAGGTCTGACTCCTGACTCTGCCACTCTCTCCCTGAGCCCCCCCCAATACATTTTTGGGGCTGACTTTTGGGTTTCTTTCTGCGCCGCCGTGTCTTTCTCTTCGACTCCATTCTCCTATAGCCCTCTTCGCACTGCTCCAGCGAATCCCAGGCGGGCTCCGGCACTCTCTCTGGGTCGACCGCCCACCTGTCTATTTCCTCCCACGTCATATACTCCATACTCCTGCTGTCCATAACGTCCTCCCATGTCCATTCCTCCTTTCGCTGCTCCTGCTGTCGCTGCCTGTTATCACGCTGCTTGGTCCGTGTGTGGTGGGTGATTCTGTAACGGCTTTCTTCTATCTCCTCCTCGGACGAGGAGGTGTAGCAAGGATCGGACCAAAATGCAGCGTGGCTATTGCAATCCATGTTTATTAAATAATAAAGAAACACGAACTATACAAAAACAATAAACGTAATGTGAAAACCGAAACAGCCATATCTGGTGCAAACACAAAGACAGGAACAATCACCCACAAAATACACAGTGAAACCCCGGCTACCTAAATATGGTTCCCAATCAGAGACAACGAGAATCACCTTACTCTGATTGAGAACCGCCTCAGGCAGCCAAACCTATGCTACACCCCTACTCAGCCGCAATCCCAATGCCTACAAAAAAAACTATACGAAACACAACTAAATAAACCCATGTCACACCCTGGCTTGACCAAATATATAACGAAAACACAAAATACTCCTCCCAGACCTGGACTAAAGCATCCACTAAAGCATCCACTAACTCCTGGACAGTCTGTGGTACAACATGCCGTTGGTGGATGGAGCGAGACATGATGTCCCAAATGTGCTCAATTGGATTCAGGTCTGGGGAACGGGCGGGCCAGTCCATAGCATCAATGCCTTCCTCTTGCAGGAACTGCTGACACACTCCAGCCACATGAGGTATAGCATTGTCTTGCATTAGGAGGAACCCAGGGCCAACTGCACCAGCATATGGTCTCACAAGGGGTCTGAGGATCTCATCTCGGTACCTAATGGCAGTCAGGCTACCTCTGGCGAGCACATGGAGGGCTGTGCGGCCCCCCAAAGATATGCCACCCTACACCATGACTGACCCACCGCCAAACCGGTCATGCTGGAGGATGTTGCAGGCAGCAGAACATTCTTCATGGCGTCTCCAGACTCTGTCACGTCTGTCACGTGCTCAGTGTGAACCTGCTTTCATCTGTGAAGAGCACAGGGCGCCAGTGGTGAATTTGCCAATCTTGGTGTTCTCTGGTAAATGCCAAACGTCCGCACAGTGTTGGGCTGTAAGCACAACCCCCACCTGTGGACGTCGGGCCCTCATACCACCCTCATGGAGTCTGTTTCTGACCATTTGAGCAGACACATGCACATTTGTGGCCTGCTGGAGGTCATTTTGCAGGGCTCTGGCAGTGCTCCTCCTGCTCCTCCTTGCACAAAGGCGGAGGTAGCAGTCCTGCTGCTGGGTTGTTGACCTCCTACGGCCTCCTCCACGTCTCCTGATGTACTGGCCTGTCTCCTGGTAGCGCCTCCATGCTCTGGACACTACGCTGACAGACACAGCAAACCTTCTTGCCACAGCTCGCATTGATGTGCCATCCTGGATGAGCTGCACTACCTGAGCCACTTGTGTGGGTTGTAGACTCCGTCTCATGCTACCACTAGAGTGAAAGCACCGCCAGCATTCAAAAGTGACCAAAACATCAGCCTGTGGTTACCACCTGCAGAACCACTCCTTTATTGGGGGTGTCTTGGTAATTGCCTATAATTTCCACCTGTTGTCTATTCCATTTGCACAACAGCATGTGAAATTTGTCACTCAGTGTTGCTTCCTAAGTGGACAGTTTGATTTCACAGAAGTGTGATTGACTTGGAGTTATATTGTCTTGTTTAAGTGTTCCCTTTATTTTTTGAGCAGTGTATATACAGACAGTGCCTTCAGAAAGTATTCATACCCCTTGACTTATTCCCGATTTTGTTGTTACCGCCTGAATTCAAAATGGATTAAATAAATGTTTTCCACCCATCTACACACAATACCCTATAATGACAAAGTGAAAACATGTTTATACCCATTTTTGCACATTTATTGGAAATAAAATACAGAAATATCATATTTACATAAGTATTCACACCCCTGAGTCAATACAAGTTAGAATAATCTATGTCTTTCTGGGTAAATCTCTAAGAGCTTTGCACACCTGGACAGTAAAATATTTGCACATTACTTTTTAAAATGTTTCAAGGTCTGTGTAGTTGGTTGTTGATCATTGCTAAACAATCATTTTCAAGTCTTGCCATAGTTTTTCATGACGATTTAAGTCAGAACTGTAACTAGGCCACTCAGGATGTAAGGGTTCTCGTCCTCCTCTTCTGAGGAGGAGTAGAGAGAAGGATCGGAGGACCAATGCGCAGAGTGGTAAGTGTCCATAATGTTTTTTAATAAAGACAATAGAACACTCGAACAAAACAACGAACGATGACGTGAATATACAAAACCGAAAACAGTACCGTGTGGACCATACACTCACACGGAAAACAAACACCCACAACCCAAAAGTGAAACCCAGGGACAACAATTGACAGCTGCCTCTGATTGAGAACCATACTAGGCCGAACTCAAAAACCAACATAGAAAAACAAACAGACTGCCCACCCAACTCACGCCCTGACCATATTAGAACAAAGATATAATAACAGAACTAAGGTCAGAACGTGACGCAGAAACAATATATATGTCGTCCCGGTAAGCAACTCCAGTGTATTTTTGGCCTTGTGTTTTAGGTTATTGTCCTGCTGAAAGGTGAATTCATCTCCCAGTGTCTGGTGGAAATCAGACTGAACAAGGTTTTATTCTAGGATTTGGCCTGTGCTTAGTTTCATTCCGTTTTTTTTTGGTCCTAAAAAACTCCCTAGTCCTTGCCAATGACAAGCATACCCATAACATTATGTAGCCAACACCATGCTTGAAATTATGAAGAGGGGTACTCAGTAATGTGTTGTGTGGGATCTGCCCCAAATGAAACGCTTTGTATTCAGGGCATGAAGTTAATTTCTTTGCCACATTTATTGCAGCTTAACTTTAGTGCCTTATTGCAAACAAGATGCATGTTTTGGAATATTTTTATTCTGTTCAGGGTTCATTCTTTTTTTCTCTGTCATTTAGGTTAGTTAGTATTGTGGAGTAGCTACAATGTTGTTGATCCATCCTCAGGTTTTTCCTATCACAGCCATTAAACTCTGTAACTGTTTTAAAGTCACTATTGGCCTCATGGTGAAATACCTGAGAGGTTTCCTTACTCTCTGGCAGCTGAGTTAGGAAGGACGCCTGTATCTTTGCCATTTTTGTATTGATACACCATTCAATGTGTAATTAATAACTTCACCATGCTCAAAGGGATATTCAATGTCTGCTTTTTGTATTGTATATTGTATTTTTACTCATCTACCAATAAGTGCCCTTCTTTATGAACCATAGGAAAACCTCCATCTTTGTGGTTGAATCTGTGTTTGATTTTCACTGCTCGACTGAGGGATCTTACAGATAATCGTATGTGTGGGGGTGCAGAGATGAGGTAGTCCTTCAGAAATCATATTAAACACTATTATTTTACACAGAGTGAGTCCATGCAACTTATAATGAGACTTGTTAAGCAAATATTTACTCCTGAACTTATTTAGGCTTGCCATAACAAAGGGGTTGAATACTTATTGACTCAAGACATTTTAGCTTTTCATATTTCATTAATTTGTAAACAGAAAAAAAAAAAAAAACATAATTCCACATAATTCCGCTTTATGAAGCCTTACTGTATAAGCTGGACATCATTTAAGGCGGGGACGGTTTTTGTATTGGATTCTAATTGGATCCTTGTATGGGAGTCATACACTGTAGAATGTCAATGTTTTTCATCCTATAGGATTTCCAATCGTTTTGTTGATGGGAATTGAATAGGTTTTCACATTACATTCCAAAGGATTTAACCTCAAAACTTGGCTATTCAACTATAGTTAAATTGGCTGCTTAACATATGGAGCCCCCCCCCCCCCCAAACCTCTTAACTCTTAAACAACTACCTGTTGCATCTGCATCACACATTAAAGTTATTGTGCACACATGGTTTATTTTTGTATGCATAGCTGACTATTATGATTTAAATGAAAAAAAGAAAAAAGCTCATATCTTTGTCTTACTGTGCACCAAATCTAGTGTTCTTGTATGTCATATTGTAATGTCTAATTTAAAGACAACACGTTGCATGAATAAGAATCAAATCAAATAACTAAAGTAAGTGTTTTGTGGAAAACAATGTACTGTACTGGTTTTCAAACTGTAAATGAACTTGCAGGCTTGAATCACTTCCATATTGTGGTGGTGAATAAAACCAAAATGAATATAGAACTGTTGTTTCCGAAAAGGTTTATAACTAATGTTGTCGTATTGTACTGGAACAAATAACATGAAACTATAATTTAATGGGTTCAAATAAGAAAAACAGTTACAATAGGATTCTAATCGGGGTGACAAAAACCTATAAGATCCAATTGGATTCCTTTTGATTTCCAATAGGAAAAAAGTTGTCTAATAGGATTCTTATAGAGGTGACACAAAATCCTATAGGATTCTATGGAATAATTCACTCATTTTAATAATTCACAACATTTTGGGACTATGGCAAATCACTTAGTGCTCACATTGGTGGTGGCGACAGGCATATTCTCTCGTCTGCACACAGTTGTTGTCATTCCAGTGTCTGTCATGGAACATATCCACACAGTTCTCTCCTCCCAGGGTTGAAGGCTTTGTTGGGTTCATTGGGTGCCAAGTTTAGGAAATCCAAGGACTGCATGTCTGTCCAACTCCAACCAACTGGAAACTTCACTAATACAATAATAAACACTTTTATTTGTTTTTTATTAGTTATATGTTTGAGATACACATGGTATACACCATCCAAAGAAATACATACTTGGGGTATTGTGTTTAGGCCGGTGACACAAAATCTATATGTAATCCATTTTAAATCAGGCTGTAACATAACAAAATGTTATATGAATACTTGCTGGGTATATGAATACTTTCTGAAGGCACTGTAGAGCCTCCTCCTATTTGTACTGGACTCGTCAAATCAACCAAATCCTCCTATCTTAATTCTACCCCTCAGATGTCCACAGACTAACCCATCTTTCCCAGTATATTACCATTTTGCTATTTCCTTTTGCTATACATCCTTTTATTTTACTGTGATGTCTTACTACGAGGGTCTTGAACCTCTCTATTTGTACCATCTCAACAACGATTGCCCTAAAAAATATATATAATTTATGTAAGAGTACAATCATATTTCCCATTGATTGAGCGTGTTTTTTCAGGTCTCCTAACAGTACTGTTTGTAGGTTCATTTCAACACAGACATTATGACAACCACTCCTGGAACTGAAAAAAATTGGTCATTCCTCTATCAGTACATTGAAGTTTAGCAGTGCCCTTGCTTGTGAAAGATGGCATTTTTGTCCTCGTGGACTGTTTTTGTTGTGCTATCTATAAATCTATTTCCTTGTGTTCCTAGCTCTCTCGTTCCTCAGGTGGTGTTTCCGTCCTCTACGCCCTGTTCTAAGTGGTTTATCATGAATATTTAATAGACATGCACGCCAAGCCCCTCTATATTCTCTGTGCATTTTCACACAGACGCCTCTGTTAGCGAGGATGGAGCAGAGAGTGAATGCCTCTCGGTCCGCAAAAGGCTGCAGTTCAGTACGCTTCGTGCAGGCCTTTCAAGGGCGACTACACTTCCGGATTTGGCCTCGTTAGATTTGGGTAATGAAGAAATGGTTGGTTTTGGGGTGTGGTTTGATGTGGGTGTCTCGTGTGTGTTTGTAGGTGGGAAGAGTTAGCCAAATTATTTCACTAATTAGCTTTAGCAGGCTGGTGTGTGACCGTGGCGAAGTTGGTTTGATGTTGGATAGTCTATATCTGGGGCTAGCTAGGGGGACCGTTAATAAATGACACAATGTAAATGGCACAATATTGTCACGTTGCACATCTTTTAGTTTTCTCATTAAATTAAAGTTATTGAAATTTGGAGCTATTGACATTTGAACATATTGCCCCATGTACATTGTGTAAATTACCAATAGTCTCTAACTAGCCCCATATGGGTATCCTATGGTACAATGCCATAAATACCATAAACCACTGTGAAATATATTTTCTATAACCAAAAATATAGCATTTTCAGATCTACCCCTTCTTAGACTTTCTTTCAATGAGAATGACAGCTATAACTCAGATTTCTATGTGAATTTGGTCAGGTTGCCAAAAAGTTACATATTCCAGCTTCACGGCGATTATATTATATGACTGTTGCCTCCTGTTTAAGTTAATTGTGATGGTAATGACGTTGGTCTTATAAAAGTATTAAATAAAAAGTGTTGACAGTGCTGAGTAAGAACTTAAACATATAAACAGCAGCTCTGTGCTGTATTCGTTGACAGTCTCTCTCTAGTCATAGTTTTAGACGTTGTGAAATCTCACAGTGTCAACTTTGCTGTAGCTTTCTTTGATGCCTGCTACGTTATTGCAGACAAGGTCATCGGAGCCATCCGATTGGCCAGCGGAAGGCCTATAGTGCACTTGATTTTCTCTCCGGGCCCGCCGGGAAGGCAGAGTTTGTACCTTCAGTGAACCACTGAAACCTTGTTCTTGTCAAATACTATATCTGTCTGGGCTTCTTAACAACTGCACCCCGGGCGCTGATGACGTGGATGTCGATTAAGGCCCCCCCCCCCCCTCTGATTCAGAGGTTGGTTGAATGCATTCAGTTGTGCAACTGATTAGCTATCCCCTTTCCCTTCCCTTTCTTGCGTCAATTTGCAGAGTACAAATGATTTATAATTATGTTCCGGCCCCCTGACCATCCGCTTAAAGAAAAGTCTGGCTAATGACCCCTGCTATATACAGTCGCAGGAGATTGTGACTGAAGCTACTATGGTCTGTTTCACTCTCCCTCGCCATCTCCCAATGCTTTTATCCAGTGCCCTTAGTGAAGGTTTGAAAAGTGACAGGTTCATCTTTAAACTAGTGCCCTTTCCAGTAATAATCTCCCAAGCCCATGGGAAATGGTTCTTGGAATTCGTCCCTTTTTTTTCTGCAAAAGCTATCATGTCCCAAAATGCTACTTTAGGGTCCATAAAATCCAGGGACTCAGAAGTCAGGCTTGTCTATTAACCTGTATGATAACCCTTCCAAAGCCTTAGGCCTTATACCTTTATCACACTTGACATTGACCCATAGTAGCAAGACCACAACTGGAGGGATCTCTACTACCTGTGGCTATGATGGTTTGTTGTGAGAGATGTATCTAGACTGTGTGTTATTGTTATGCAGCTTGAAGCGGTTTGTTGTTGTTGTTGGTCTATAGTGTAATTGTTCGGCTCGCCAAGAAGCCACACTTCTCAGTGCCCAGTACTGAATCATGTCAAGCCCCTAGCTTTCTCTGGAAAATACTTGTTAGCCCACTTGTTATCATTGGGTGTCAAAAGCTGTGTTATAATTTATGTGTGGTTTCAAAGGACACCCTGATCAGTTTTGCTTTATGAGATGATAATGAGTTTGTGACCATTGGGGGAACGAAAATCTTGCAAATCACACAGTGCCTTCGAAGCTCAAAGAATGTGGCCAAACGTAGTGCAAGTGTGGACCGTATGAAAATATTAAGCAAGGGAAATACAATGATACTTTCTGGTCTGTGATCCCCACCTCCTCGCTTCACCATTGAGCAAATACCAAGGTTATTTACACTGTCATAAGTCTGCTAAGGTGCAGGCAGTCCAATCTTTGGGAGCATGTTTTGTTTTCCCGACATTGGTTTGAGACGTTGTAAAACACCGCGATTAAAAGCCTGCAGTGTGCTGCTTCTGTTGCAGGGTGTGATCACAGTAGGAAACAAATTAACTCCCTCCCAGGCTCAGCACTGCCGGGGCCTCAGCACACATGCAGCACCACTTACTCAGTGTGCAGTCGGCTCTGTGTATGTGCCCCTCTCAAATTTCAAACAATTCCAAACCACATCACACGTTGCTCAACCATCAACACTTTGTGATTTGGTCTTAGTAAATGGAATTGACTATTTGAATTGTTCCATGCCCCTCAGTGTAAGCCTTACAATGATAGGAAAATCAAGTAGGTTTCGCAAGGATACTGATTTGCAATAATAAAGCCAGCTTCTTTTGAGGAAACCGTTTTATGGTTACAGAGTGTACTACCTCCCTAGTCCTGTGGGGCGGCGACATGTGCAGATGTGCTCAGCTGTCAGCCAGGGCCTATTTGAAGCTCTGCTAATACCCACAAGAACTCCAGAGAAATGTCTCTTTTGCTTCCAAAGTCAATGTTAGTCGATATGAAATATGTTATTTTGGTTAGCTGTGCATAGTAACTCGATGTTATAGGATAACAGAGGGTTTGCGATGTTTGAAGAGAAGTGGCTGGAAACCATGGAGCCGTGCCTATCTGAATGTTTGTAATAGTTCACCTTCTGATCTTTACTTGGTCCCCATGATTGGAGCGCATCAATTTAAGTTATTTTGGTTTCTGCACGTTTATAATAATACAGTCAAATGTCTCTCGTGTACGGCTGGCTCCATTCTATAATGGTGCTTTTTGAATTGGACCAACTGTCTGTGGTCAGAGAGCAAAATGAAAGCCAGGGTTGTTCACCAAGTTCAACCAACCAATCAGAACAACACACAAATCCAATGAGAAACGGATCTAACCCCATGTTCAAACAAGAAAGAGAAATTACAACATTTAAGCCATTTCAGGAAAACATAACATTTAAAATTGTCATGTCAGCCTATGTTTGTGTGTGTGTGTGTGTGTGCGTATGCATGCGTGTACATAATGTGCATGCTCCTCTCGCGGTTAGTGCTAATCAGAGAAACACAGAGAGCTATGACATAGACCATTTGCTCAAGCCCAGTGAGACAATATTCAATTTGTCTGTTCCCCTGAAAGCACCTCATCCTAGGAGAACATAATTGATCATGGAAATATAAAGTTGGAAGGACACTAGAATTTGGTTATGCACTGTTTACGTAATGTACAATTATGTTTTGCCTCTCATTTCCTGGACGTTGTGCAGAGGCCTGAGAGAGGCATGTGGGGCTGCTTTCCTCTGCCTACACAGCGCAGGACACGCTCGAGTTTGCACAAACAGAGGCTGCCTGTACCTCAGATGGGGGCTCTGCCCATACAGGGAGGATGGGGAACACGGAGGAGAGATGTGATACACTAGTGCATACTAGTTTTCTGTTCAAAGCAAGGTGAGCAACCTTTGTTTGGTTGTTTAGAGT
Organism: Oncorhynchus kisutch; assembly: GCF_002021735.2. NCBI lineage: Eukaryota > Metazoa > Chordata > Actinopteri > Salmoniformes > Salmonidae > Oncorhynchus > Oncorhynchus kisutch. Next base: position 62,222,268 of record NC_034177.2, on the reverse strand, counting down.
CAAGCCATTTGGAGGTTTGCAAAAAATACTTTTTGAATGAGCTGCTTTTGAAAGTCACATCTGTGTTTTCAGGTCTAGATTATTTGATCAAATAGTCTCTCACACAGCCCCAATTGACTCTGTAACCTTGTGACTGTTTAGATTTTCCTCCCTACATCGCTTTATATCAGTTGGAATCTAAACTGACAGAGCCCCAATAGGATATTGATGTCTAAAACAAAAAATAAAAGTTCTTATGAACGGTTGCTTACTCAGTTTTAGGCTCCCCTCTGCGTTCCTCACTGAGCTTAGATATAGGCAATTCCACAGTAGTGACTGACCAGCTCAAATCGGTCTTGTGTAGCAAAATTTGAAATTGGGTTTTTTGACATTGGATAAAAGTAGAGACTCAGAGCTACGAAAATGGTATATCAAACACTGCAATTGAGGAACAATGGGAAAGTAATTCTGCTTTGAAAGTTGATCAACTTTTAAACTCACTTTTGAGAAAAGGGCCTTGAAAGTTGTGGTACCTAAAGGAGTGCTCTCCTTTGTCCACACCCATTCAGCATTGTCCACACCTATTCAGCTTTGTCCACACCCATTCAGCTTTGTCCACACCCATTCAGCATTGTCCACACCCTCTCAAGCCAGCCCCACCCTTCTCTTTAAAGGATTCACATGTGAGGTCAGGTGCTAAACAATGAGTAGTGTAGTAAAGATTAATACTAAAAGTGGTAGTAGCCTACATTAAGGAACAATTCCATGTAAACATAGTGTCCAGATAAAAAATGTTATAAATATTAGACACTTACCCAGACACACTTGTCTAAATTGATGGGTCATGTGGAAAAGTACTAAATTATCATAGAGTAAAAGTATAAAAGTATAAATAATCAAATTCCTAGGCTACCCTGCGGGCGGCAGGGTAGCCTAGTGGTTAGAGCATTGGACTAGTAATCGCAAGGTTGCAAGTTCAAATCCCCGATCTGACAAGGTACAAATCTGTCCTTCTGCCCCTGAACAGGCAGTTAACCCACTGTTCCTAGGCCGTCATTGAAAATAAGAATTTGTTCTTAACTGACTTGCCTAGTAAAAAATAAAAAAATAAAAAAATAAATATTAAACCAGACGGCACATTTGATTTTTTATGTTTTGACGATAGCATAGGGCACACTCCAACAATTTACGAACTAATCATTTGGGTTTAGTGAGTCAACCAGATCAGAGGCAGTAGGGATGACTTCTTGATACGTGTGTGAGTTGGAAAATGTCTGTCAAAAGTACTTTTGGGTGTCAAGGAAAATGTATTGAGTAAAAAGTACATAATTGTCTTTATGAATGTAGTGAAGTAAAAGTAGCCAAACATATAAAACCACTGCCCAAATGCCTTCACACCAGTACATTAACATACTTTATGTATACTGTTACACATGCACTCATCACATCGTATTCCATACATTAGCTAAGGCCATACAACCTGAGTTGAAACCTGAGTGAGGCACACATGTACAGTACATAAATAAATGGCGCATGCATATGTTTATGTGGTGGACACTTGATATTGTTGTGGTATGTCCCAAAAAATCATACATCAATATATATATATATATATATATATATATATATATATATATATATATATGTTCTAAGTGGATGGTCTCTACCTTCTACAGAAGGTGTAAACAGTACAGCCAAATGGTTACTTGCATAGTAGCAATATCAGAAATAGATAGTGTCAATATAAACAACATACAGTATGTACAAGAACAATACCAATAACGATATCAGTGATAGACAGGGTGGTTATATGCATACAATCAGGTGTAAAGTGGCTGAGCAGCAGGATAACAAAATGGAGCAGCAATGTATGGCAAGTGTTAGGAGAGAGTCATTTGAATAGAGGCACTGCAGATAGTGCTGATGACTGGTCTGTCCAAACCACGCATGAACAAGGGAATCTATATTCGGAGAGCCTGTTTCTGTCCTGCCCTTGACTTTGGTGCAGGCCATGTGATGTCCATAACCTCTTCGTTGCAAAACTCCCTGATCTTGTCAAAAATAGTTTGTCTAGCTGTGTCCAGTCGGTGCTTTTACAGGCAGCCCGTCCATGGGAGGAAGGATGCGCAGCAGCTGAAACCTGGTCCCGGCAGTCCGAACGCTCCTTGGTGACAACACCAGGCTCCAGAGCATAAAATAGGGAATAACAAAAAAAATCTGAAGACATTACAACTCTCCACAAGATCAATTCACCTCCCAAGTTTAGATAAGAATAACCTCATACAATGAAAATGATTTTACCTGAAGTGCTGGTACTTTATGATCTGTGGCAGCGGCCTGAAGTACGGAGTCAGGTGTTGTTGTCAGCCATAGCTTTCCACCAGCACCGTACCATCTTCCAGTCCAACCAGCTGTAGGATGTTGACCCGTCACAGTGCTATCCTTCACAACACCAGCAATCTCAGACAAAGTGTTCTCTCTGGTCTTTCTGAAGCACTGCTTGATGAGGCCGAAGCAGCAGTGGTGTGACCTGTGATCAGGAAGTGAAGACCAAGATTGTGGTGGAGCTTGTAAATGGTCCACCAGGCACAATACCAGAGCACAAACGTATTGTTTTGGCCACTGCAGTCATCACAATTCAGGTCCACTCGTGTTTTCCCAACTCCGTAGTTGGTCAAGAAATGTAATTGATGACTGTGCTGCTGCCTTTACTTGCTTGGGCCAGCTCTCTTTTTGATGACTGGGGGATTAGAGTCAGGCGTGTTCTACTGATTGATGCTGAAAGACAAATTCCAGATACAAATATTTTAGCATTATACAATAGATGCGAAACGTCATTGAGATATCACTACACAGTTCATAAAGGGAATGTTAGCTACTGTAGCTAGCCATTGAGATATCACTACACAGTTCATACAGGGAATGCTAGCTACTGTAGCTAGCCAGCCATCTAATGTCAGCTGGCTAGCTAACAGCAAGCTTTAACTAGCAATACAAACCAGCCATCTAACGTCAGCTGGCTAGCTAACAGCAAGCTTTAACTAGCAATACAAACCAATTGTCATAGCTAGGTAAATTTAACCATGTGAAATGGCATTCTGAGAAAACTACACTAACGTTACTGTTAACGATATGCGCTGAGAGTCGGGAAGCAAGTTCAGGGAGTGAGTGTTTTAATAAAATAAACATAATCCAAAACAAGAACCACTAACAGCACACAGACATGAAACAGAAACAATGACGCCTGGGGAAGGAACTAAAGGGAGTGACATATTTAGGGAACGCAATCAGGGAAGTGATGGAGTCCAGGTGAGTCTGACGACACGCAGGTGCCATCTCAGCGTAATTCTGTTACTGTGACCTGACTTGTGACATACACCTAGTTTCCTGAATCGGGTCAGTAACAGAATTACGCTGAGACTCAGATTTTTCACTTTAAAATGTATGCCAAACAAAAAAACACTGATTTAGAAGGTTAACAAACTATACAACTATGCATAATACCTACTTCGAACAATTTACACAGGCTATTTCACAAAACACATTTGTGTTTTGCAGATGCAAAGTTTCCTAACAGAATTATGGTAAACTCTCCCTCTCTATATGCAACCACATTTTCCCAAAAAACGAAATAACTGCTCTGAATTAAGATTCAAAGATGTCTGAAGAAAAAGAAAGGGGGTTTCAGCTATTACATAACACTTTGGGTAGAATCTGTCTTCTCCAGCACGTGTTCTTCTTTGATTATTTTTTTCCCCATCCCTCCAATGTTTAAAAAAATTGACAACCAATCAAAACAGTGTTCTATTGAAGCATTCGATGGTTCTAGGTGCGTGAGGCACAGTAAGCCAGGATGCAGGGATTTGTGAGCATATTGGTGCATACATTAATTATAGGACGACTTGAGATAATGATGATCCAAGACAAACAGCGCATGAGAAGGCCTTATTTTCCGGTGGTAGGCCTATCTGTTAATGCCAATACATCCTGACAAAATACACACTGGCCTGCTAATGTGCTTTAGAGTGCCGAGGGTCTGCGCATTGTACTTGATTGAGGTCACTAATTAGTAAGGAACCCCCCTCACCTGGTTGTCTAGGTCTTAATTGAAATGATAAACCAGGGGCCTCCTGAGTGGCACAACAGTCTAAGGCACTGCATTGCTACAGACCTGGGTTCGAGGCCCCTGGCTGTATCAAAACTGGCAATGATCAGGAGTCCCATAGGGCAGCACACAATTAGCCCAGCGTCGTCTGGGTTAGGGGAGGGTTTGGCCGGGGGGGCTTTGCTTGGCTCATCAGGCTTTCCTGGCAGGCCGGGCGCCTGCAGACGGACCTCGGTTGTCAGGTGAACAGTCTTTCCTCCCACACAGCTGGCTTCCAGGTTAAGCGGGCGGGTGTGAGCGATGACAAGATTGAAATTGGGGAGAAGGGGACAAAATAAAAAGGATAAACCAAAAACCCGCAGCCCTCTGTAGAATGAGCTTGACACCCGTGTTGTAAACTGTGGAGAAAAGATTGATTATTGATCCAAAATGGTTTCCTAATCAAGCCTAGGCTACATTATGAATATTTTTTTCGGAATGAAACATGCATTCAAAACACAGGGCTTTTTTAGCAGGTTTTGAAATGACATTCACTGCAGTTTACCTCCTAGACCAGAATTATTTACTCCAATTCTTTTTTTTAAATTCATAATTGCATTGTGTTGTTTTAGCCTAGGTATGATCATTTTCTTGTCCCTAAAAAGCTTACTCGATTGGGGAGACTTTAGAGCTGCGTGTCCACCGGGATGGAGCGCAGCCTGGGGAGCACACTATCCGAGGCAACCTGTCATTTCATAATCTGATTACAAAATATTTTTTCAGTGTGTAAACTCATTGGGAATAGGCTATTCACTGCGCTATTAGGCTTAATACTTACCTAATAAATTATGGCTTGCATAAGCTTCTAACGTAGGCTACACATCTGGAGTCTGTCTTTATGGTTCCCTTTGTGCAATTACGCACCTGGCCTCTCACCTGGCCTCTCTCTCAGCTACAGTGCCTTGCCTAAGTATTCACCCCCTTTGCTATGAAGCCCCTAAATAAGATCTGGTGCAACCAATTACCTTCAGAAGTCAACAATAAGAACTACTAAAAGATAAGAATACGAACATAAAGTAAATGGCTCAGTAGAATGGAATAAACATTTTAGCAGAATACAGGAAGACACAATTTACAGTAGAATCCAATATGTACATGTGCATTGGGGAAGGGGGGGGTGGGGAGCAGTGTATAAACTGAGCAGTATAATAAAAGTCTGGTAGCAGCAGTTGTGTGTGTGTGTGTGTGGGTGTGTGCATGAGTGCGTGCATGTGCTGAAAATCGGAGCAGGTGGTCAGTCCAGTTCAAGTGTTCAGCAGTCTAATGGCTTGTAGATTGAAACTGTCTCTGAGCCTTGTGGTAACAGACCTCATGCTCCAATACCGTATGCCCAACAGGAAGGGAGAGAACATGTCGTGGCTGGGGTATGGGGTCCTTGATGATGCTGCGTGCCTTCCTCGTGTACCGTTTTGAGTAGATGTCCTGGATTGGTGGGCTCATGGTCACAGTGATGTACTGAGCCATATTTACCACCTGCTGGAGGGCCGTACCAGGCCGTGATACAACTGGTCAGAACACTCTCAATGGTATAGCGTTAGTATTTGGAGAGGACCCAGGGCGGCATGCCAAATTTCTTCAGCCGTCTTATGAAGTAGAAACGCTGTTGTGCCCTCTGACAAGAGTGGTGGTGTTGCTTCAGTGGGTACCGCACAGCTGGATTTGCCTTGTAGTCTGTAATAGTCTGTCGTCCTTGCCACATGTGACTCTAGTCTGAGTTGTTGAACATAAATTCAAGTTTGAGCCTGTATTGTCTTCTTGCGTCCCTAATGAATTTGCGGAGCTCGTATCTGCTTGCCTTGAACGTGTTGCGCATCACAGAGTCATCTGGGTTTGTTCTGCTGATATTGATCGCTGCAGTATGGGCTCTCAGCATTGTATGGATATCTCCGTTCATCCAGGGTTTTTGGTTGGGGTATGTCCGGATTGTTATTGTGGGTACAACATCATCAACACATTTCCTAATGAAGCCTGTGACTGATGATGTATATTCCTCAATGTTGATGGACGAGTCCTGGGTGGATGAATCTTTGAACATATTCCAATCAGCAGAGATTCCAGCTTACTCTTGCTTGCTGAATTTAAAATCGGTGAGTTTGAAAGGGAGCGTGCGATGGTGTGATCACTTTGGATGATAACATTTTTGCACTGATGCAATGCAAATGGTTGCACAGGACAGACAGAGAGATGAGTGCAGGACAGACAGAGAGATGAGCGCAGCGAAGATCCAAACAAATTGATAATCATTCCTTTATTATTTTCCCCTAACCCTACCACCCCTCCACTAATTGGAGTAAACTAATGGACAACAGCACTTAGGCTTCTACTTCCAGCTTATACATAATATATACATTTTACAGAAAAATGCATTTTACAGCAGTTATTATTTGTTTGTTTTTATTACCATCCTTCAGCTACCCTCAACCCCTCCAATCTATATCTGAAGACCATCCAGTTTGATCTCTATTTGCCATATATATTTAACTGAGCTGTTTCACGAAAGTTCTGAACCTACAGTGCCTTCGGAAAGTATTCAGACCCCTTTACTTTTTCCACATTTTGTTAGATTACAGCCTTATTCTGAAATGTAATTAGAAAAATGTATCCTCATCAATCTACACACAATACCCCATAATGAAAGAGTGAAAACAGGTTACAAATGGGGGAAAAAAATTAAATATCACATTTACGTAAGTATTCAGACCCTTCACTCAGTGCTTTGTTGAAGCACCTTTGACAGAGATTACAGCCTTGAGTCTTCTTGGGCATGATGCAACAAGCTTAGCACAACTGTATTTGCAGAGTTTATTCCATTCTTCTCTGCAGATCCTCTCAAGCTCTGTCAGGTTGGGTGGGGAGCATTGCTGCACAGCTATTTTCAGGTCTCGCCAAAGAAGTTAGATCGGGTTCAAGTCTAGGCTTTGGCTTAGGGTCATTGTCCTGTTGGAAGGTGAACCTTCACCCCAGTCTGAGTGCTCTGGAGCAGGTTTTCATCAATGATCTCGCTGTACTTTGCTTCATCTTTGCCTTGATCCTGACTAGTCTCCCAGTACCAACCGCTGAACAACATCCCCATAGCATAATTCTGCCACCACCATGCTTCACCGTAGGGATTGTGCAAGGTTTCCTGCTGACATAACGCTTGGCATTCAGTCCAAAGAGTTCAAGCTTGGTTTCATCAGACCAGAGAATCTTTTTTCTCATGGTCTGAGAGTCTTCAGGTGCCCTTTGGCGGGCTGTCATGTGCCTTCTACTGAGGAGTGACTTCCGTTTGGCCACTTTACCATAAAGGCCTGATTAGTAGAGTGCTGCAGAGATGGTTGTCCTTCTGGAAGGTTCTCCACAGAGGAACTCGATCGGCTTCTTGGTCACCTCCCTGACCAAGGCCCTTCTCTCCCGATTGCTCATTTTGGCCAGGTGGCCAGCTCTAGGAAGAGTCTTCGGTGTTCCAAACTTATGTAAATAAGATACTTCTGTTTTTTTATAATTAATACATTTGCAAAAATATCTAAAAACCTGTTTTCACTTTGTCATTATGGGATATTGTGTGTAAATGAATGATGACAATAAGAATACGGCTGTAACGTAACAAATTCTGGAAAAATGGTGTGTTCCTTGTTCTTCATGATGCTCTCTGCGCTTTTAACGGACCTTTGAGACTATCACAGTGCAGGTGCATTTATACGGAGACTTGATTACACACAGGTGGATTGTATTTATCATAATTAGTCATTTAGGTCAACATTGGATCATTCAGAGATCCTCACTGAACTTCTGGAGAGAGTTTGCTGCACTGAAAGTAAAGGGGCTGAATAATTTTGCACGCCCAATTTTTCAGTTTTGATTTGTTAAAAAAGTTTGAAATATCCTATAAATGTCGTTCCACTTCATGATTGTGTCCCACTTGTTGTTGATTCTTCACAAAAAAATACAGTTTTATATCTTTATGTTTGAAGCCTGAAATGTGGCAAAAGGTCGCAAAGTTCAAGGGGGCCGAATACTTTCGCAAGGCACTGTATAATTGAACATTATCGTTATGCTGTAGTTATCATCCTTGGTGTGGATGGCCCTTTGGAGCGGCCAATTTGAGTGGCTGAGCAATGTAATGGATCATCCGTGGTCACACACGATAACGGCAATTTGATAGTCACACTGGATATCTCCATTGGACCTAGGGCGGGCAATGCATCGCTATTGGGGGAAGACATGTTTACTGTTGCCTTGTTGGTAATGGTGAAAGGATAGCATGTCTTGGGGGTATGATCGTTGAACCTCTGTAACTTCATCACTCGTCATTATTCACGATTACAGCTACAATGGTCATTTATAAAATGACTAAGGTCACGTTCTGACCTTAGTTCCTTTGTTATGTCTTTGTTTTAGTATGGTCAGGGCGTGAGTTGGGTGGGTTGTCTATGTTCCGTTTTCTATGTTGTGTTTTTGCGTTTGGCCTGGTATGGTTCTCAATCAGATGCAGGTGTCGTTAGTTGTCTCTGATTGAGAATCATACTTAGGTAGCCTTTTCCCACTTATGTTTCGTGGGTGTTTATTTTCCGTGCCAGTGTTTGTTTCCACACGGAACTGTTTCAGTTTTGTTTTGTCACGTTGTCCTTTATTGTTTTGTTCAGTGTTCTTATTAAAAGCAAGATGAACACTTACCACGCTGCGTATTGGTCCGATCCTTGCTACTCCTCCTCAGAAGAGGAAAGCCGTTACATACACTGTATTTCTGATGAATTTGATGTTATTTTAATGGACAAAACATTTGCTTTTTTTTCATAATCAATGACATTTATAAGTGACCCCAAACTTTTGAACGGTAGTCTCATTCATAAACAAAAATGTACTGTATATCAGTAAAAACTATCATTTTAGTTATAAAATAAAATAACAAAGCGATCATTGAATTATTAGCTTAAACAGTAAATAGGCCTAAACCGTTCCATTTTGAAAATTGCATTCATGAATGAATGTGACTGTTTTTAGACCTTAATGAAATCAAGGCTTTACAAAAAAATGGCAAAAATGTTACAGCAGACTCTTATAATGTATTTAGTGTTGCTTACATTTTTCCAAACTGTCCAAAAAAAATACATTGTAATCTTACATAACTTGTTTGGCTCATATAATATGCACGCAGTTCTTGCTCCTTAACTTCTTTTTCTTGATCTCCAGTATTTTCCACAACTGGTCACATTTATTCCACATGTCTGACTTCCCCTTTACCTCCTGAGCAACCAGTAAACATTCCCCCGTTTCAAGTTCATTTCAAGTTCAACCAACTTATTGATGTGATTATGATATGCTATAGGTCAGGCCCTATTGGTCGTGTGCATGCGATGCATACATGTGTCACGTAGAGAGAGCAAGGTTGATTGAATAGGGAGTGTTTTTCCTAAACAAATTAGGGATTTCAATAGCATTACTCTTCAGTCAGTAATTATGTTATGGCTTCAGCAACACAGACAGTGTGATACACACTGTTGATGTGCTGTGTTGGTCGCTGCAGCAGGGAGGAGAGAGTGAATGAGTGCTCGTCACACAGTTACTCGCTTAACACAGCACAGCAAGTCTTAGCCAGGCCCGGCACAATCAAATCAATTGGGGTCGGACTCCCTCTAGTCATTTGTGTGTGTGTGAAATTATTTTTGTCAAACAGTTCGCTTAAAGCAACAGACAAACTCAGAGCATATAGTTGATTTGATTAAAACACATAGGATGTGTCTATATATATTAAATACACATAGAAAAATGTAGACTAATCGATCTGTTGAAAGTACAGACGACTCTTAGTAAAGCAAGATTGTTTTGGGACAGGGACAGCCCTAGTAAAAACACTAACTAATTGGAAGGTTTACCTTTACTTGTTACTTCTGTGAACTTTCATTATCCTCCCTCTTCATGAGGGACAGAAATGAGAAAATACCATAAAGATACAGTATATGGGTTTTTGGTAAAGGAATTACAAGGCAATGTTTCTTAAACTTACAGAAGGCAAATAATTTCTCCAAAACTAAATGTAAGTATTTTTTATTATTTATATATGGTTTAAATATATATGTTTTCCTTTTTTATTTTCCCCTAACCCTACCACCCCTCTCCTAATTGGAGTAAACTAATGGACATCAACACTTAGGCCTCTACTTCCAGCTTTTATACAATGTATTTCACAATAGTTCACTTTTATTTGTTTTTTATCCCTAAATATAAGTGTTGACATTAGTTGGCAGGGGTCTTATCAACAATTTTGAGCAATTGTATTAGTGTAGAACAATATTTTTTGCAATTTTTGAGGAGAATATGTCACGTTCTAACCTTTATTTCCTTTGTTTCATCTTTATTTAGTATGGTCAGGTCAGGGCGTAAGTTGGGGTGGGCAGTCTGTTTGTTTTTCTATGTTGGTTTTTGTGTTCAGCCTAGTATGGTTCTCAATCAGAGGCAGGTGTCGTTAGTTGTCTCTGATTGAGAATCATACTTAGGTAGCCTGGGTTTGACTGTTGGTTTGTGGGTGTTTGTTTCCGTGTGAGTGTTTGTCGCCACACGGTACTGTTTCGGTTTTCATCACACGGTTTATTGTTTTTTATTTCAGTGTTCAGTTCGTTTTTAATAAATTGTCATGAACACTTACCACGCTGCATCTTGGTCCGATCCTTACTCCTCTTCTAACGAAGAGGAGATCTGCCGTTACAGTATACAATACAGCTCAGTATTTTAATTATTTATTTTAAACCGTCATTATTGCTCAACTTTATCAAGGGTGTCAATAATTTTGATCTCCACTGTATACAGGTATTACATTGGCTATCACTGTAATGAGCTCCACCCCAGACAAGACCAAATTAGGTTGGGCAGGACCGGATCAATTCTGAACTCATTCACAAGTATAGACAGTACAGCACAGTGGAGTACAGCACATCACAGTAGAGTACAGTATAGTAAAGTATAGTTCAATACAGTACAGTAGAGTACAATACAGTGCATTATACTGTACTCTACTCTAGTGTGCTCTACTGTACTGTACTGAAATCTACTTTTCTTTACTGTGTTGTGCTGTCCAAACTTGTGAAACAACCTAATTGTGTTTTTATGTATTTCTAATAAAAATAAAAAATATATTCTGGTAGATGTTTTCTAAGACCATTTTTCCATCTGTTTGTCCAGAAATCAAATCCATTATGTATGCCTAATTTTAAAGATGGAAATGGTAGAAACATTTCTCAATTTCTCCAAAATACAGTATTAGCTTTCATTTGGCACCCAATTTGATATGCTGCTATAAACTTCACGCTGGTGCTTCTGGGTCCTTTTTTACATGGAAATAGAAATATCTTAACTGACAAGGCTCAGATTGTTTTGTCTTTATGGACAATTAGCACTGATGTGATTTACCAGTACTGTTCCATGGGAGACCCCAAAAGATAACATCTCTTGAACATTTGATGTGAATGAATTTGACACCACTGTCTCTGTCCTGTCTGCCCTCTCAGAGCTGTGGGGGACTTCCTCTTCTCTGTCAGTTCATTGTACTTCCTGCCTTGATCAGTCATGGATCAGACACACACATAGGATTGTCTACCGTTCCCCAGCCGTGAGTATTTAGCACCTCTGAACAGAGTCCGGGGCTGAAGTTTGTACTTGCTCACATATAGCCGATCTCGGCAAAGTACTTGAGTTTCTAGTTTTAATGTCACATGCGCAACAAGTACATTGAAATGCCTTTCTTGCTAGCTCTAACCCCAACAATGCAGTAATAAATAATAATGTAATACTAAAAATAACAAGGTTGAACAAAAACACACAAGATATAAAAATAAGAAATTAAAAGCAATTTACAGTTGGTACTTGTTTTATCAGTTTTAGGCCTTTGGCTGATTGAGGAGGAAAATCAGAGATGAAGACGAAAGATTAGTATAAAGCGCAGAAAATGGGTTAAGTCGTGGATACTGCAGCGATAGGATCAATTTGCATATCCACATTTTTGCCGTGAGCTGGAATCACATGAAATATCCGATTTCAAGAATTTTGCCCGACACTTTCCTGAGCAGTTTCACATGTTGAAAGAGTCGGCCACTCCACTCATCCAGAGGCAGAATAAAAACTGCAGGGATTGCATCTCGGTGGGAGAACGTCTCATGATTACGCTGTGCTTCTTGGCAATGGGTAAGCTAATAATTTTTTCGAAAGACACAACTGGTTTTCATGAGCTATAATAATAGCTAGCTCGTAACATAAGCTGGTTAACTAACATTTTCAGACAGAAACGATAAATAGCTAGCTTAAGCTAGCTAATGTTGTAGCTATACCATTAGATGGCATATACTTGAACAAAACACTTGGCTAGATGGCTATGGTCAAACAATGTTGGTTGATTATAACATATTTGCCTAGTTAAATAAAGGTTAAATAAAAAAATGAAAATGTTGAATCTTGATACTTGGCTTCGTATAGTTCTGAGTATAGTTATAGCTTTGAGGTTGGCCAGACAACATTTGTTTACAATTTCTGTTTTGATCTAAAATCACCAAATGGGTCTACCAGTTGTACTGTGAGCAGTTTGATGAGTTAATTTGTGTTTGACATGATCTCTGGAGTTGATGTGATAAATATTGGCTTTCCACCCTCTAAAATGCATTGTGTTTTCTATTCTGTTTTTCAGTGCCCAGACGCAGTAGACGAGTGGTAGGAAGTAGCTGTAACGGTTCTCTTGGGGTGAAGTAGAGGCGGACCAAAATGCAGCGTGGTTATATTGATTCATGTTTAATAAAGAAAGAGAACACGAACACTACAAAACAATGAAAACCAAAAACAGCCCTATCTGGTGCAAAACACAGAGACAGGAACAATCACCCACAAAACCCAACACCAAACAGGCTACCTAAATGTGGTTCCCAATCAGAGACAATGACTAACACCTGCCTCTGATTGAGAACCATATCAGGCCAAACATAGAACTAGACAAACTAGACATGTAACATAGAATGCCCACTCAGATCACACCCTGACCAACCAAAACATAGAAACATACAAAGCAAACTATGGTCAGGGTGTGACAGTAGCCCTTGGATTCCAACAGCAATGAGATTCTCATCTTTGTTTAGGAGCATTGGATGGAAAACATGTAACCACGGTCTGGATCCATATTATACAGTTACACAACTCTATTATGTTGATGGCACTGGTGGACAGCAATTACAGGTACCTGTACGTTGATGTTGGATACAATGGACCAGTTTCAAATGGCGGGCTGTTTCGCAGATGTTCTTTACAGCATGCCTTAATGAAGAGGACCGCCAACATCCCTGCTGATGCGCCACCTTCCTGACACCGACCATCTGGCTCCATACACTATCGCTGAAGGTTAGATATTTGCCCTGAAGCCAAACTTATGAAGCCATATCCACAATGGCAAGTTGAAGACCCCTAAAAGGTCTTCAACCACAGGTTGTCATGTGCTCGGAGGGTCATGGAAAATGCCTTTGGCAGCCTAGCCTAGTCGTTTCAGAGTCTTCCTGACCACCGTCAACCTTTATCTTGAGAGAGTGGTGGAAGTTTTGTTGCCTTGCTTCGCTTTACACAACTTCCTGCAGAGTGAGTGCATGGACTGATATGCACATGACATTGTTGACATGGATGGGGCCAATCATGAAACTTTCCCAGGAAGATAGAGACAAGACCCTCTCCTACCGCATTACTCTCTGCCATATACCACTAATACTGAAGTGAGAGCTAAGCAGCACAGAGAAACACTCTGCAGTTATTTCATGTCTGTGCATGCAGTGCATTTTCAGTGGGACAAAATAACTACAGCCTAGCCCATTTGATTAGAAATTTAGCCCAGCAGTCACCACCACAGTCATTCATGTGGCATGTTAAAAGCAAAGAGCATGCATGTTGTTTTTCTCAGAAAACTGAGTGTACACCTTTTTACTTATTCTGTGCTGGTGTTTAAGTTGGTTGTAACCCCATGCGATACAAAAACAACATTAAAATGCTACTTTGACTGCCTGTCTGTTTCTGGCTTGTTTAGATTTTATTGTTCCATCACATACAATATGTCATAACTTTGTACACAACACTGAGTAAGACTGATCAGCAAATTATTCTTTAGCGAGCCAGAATGCAATACTAGCCACCCAGGCCTTGATTAAAGGAAAGGAAGATACCTAGTAAGTTGCACAACTGAATGTCTTCAACTGAATTCTTTTTACATAAGTATTAAGATTCTTTGCTATGAGACTCGAAATTGAGCTCAGGTGCATCGTGTTTTCATTGATCATCCTTGAGATGATTCTACAACTGGATTTGGAATCCACCCATGGTGACTTCAATTGATTGGACATGATTTGGAAAGACACATACCTGTCTATATCAGCTCTCACAGTTGACCGTGCATGTCAGAGCGAAGACCAAGCCACAAGGTCAAATGAATTGTTCGTAGAGCTCAGAGACAGGATTGTGTCATGGTACAGATCTGGAGAAGGGTACCAAAACATTTCTACAGCATTGAAGGTCCCCAAGAACACAGTGGCCCCCATCATTCTTAAATGGAAGAAGTTTGGAACCACCAAGACTCTTCCTAGTGCTGGCAGCCCGGCCAAACAGTTCCTCTGTGGAGACGGGATAACCTCCTAGAAGGACAACCATCTCTGCAGCACTCCACCAATCAGGCCTTTACGGTATAGAGGCCAGATGGATACCACTCCTTAGTAAAAGGCACATGACAGCCCGCTTGGAACTTGTCAAAAGTCACCTAAAGGATTCTCAGACCATGAGAAACAAGATAGAACTCTTTGGCCTGAATGCCAAGCGTCACGTCTGGAGAAAACCTGGCACCATCCCTACGGTGAAGGATGGTGGCGGTAGCATCATGCTGTGGGGATGTTTTTCAGTGGTACGGGCTGGGAGACTAGTTGGCATAGAGGGAAAGATGAACAGAGCAAAGTACAGAGACATCCTTGATGAAAACCTGCTCCAGAGCACTCAGGGCCTCAAACTGGGGCAAAGGTTCACCTTCCAACAGGACACCGATCCTGAGCACACAGCCAAGACAATGCAGGAGTGGCTTCGGGACAAGTCCTTGAGTGGCATAGCCAGAACGCGGCCTTGAACCTAATCTAACATCTCTGGAGAGACCTGAAAATAGCTGTGCAACACACTCTCCATCCAAACTGACTGAGCTTGACAGGATCGGCTGAGAAGAATAGGAGAAGCTCCTCAAAAACAGGTGTGCCAAGCTTGTAGCTTCACACCCAAGAAGACTTGAGGCTGTAATTGCTGCCGAAGGTGCTTCAAAAAGGTACTGAGTAAAGGGTCTGAAAACGTATGTAAATGTGATATTTCAGTTTTACATTTTTTTATGAACTTGCAAAAAAAAATCTTGGTTGGCTCGTCAGGCTCCCATGCCTCAGCCGGCTCGACAGGATCCCGCTCCCCAGCAGGCTCTACAGGTTTTATTTTTTTTCACCTTTATTTAAACAGGTAAGCTAGTTCTCATTTTCAACTGCGACCTGGCCAAGATGAAGCAAAGCAGTGCAACAGAAACAACAACACAGAGTTACATGGAATTAACAAGCATACAGTCAATAACACAATAGAAACAAATAAAGTCTATATACAGTGTGTGCAAATGACATGAGGAGGTATGGCAATACATAGGCCATAGTAGCAAAGTGATTACAATATAGCAGATTAACACTGGAGTAATAGATGAGCAGATGATGGTGTGTAAGTAGTGATATTGGTGTGCAAAAGAGCAGCAAAGTAAATAAAAACAATATGGGGATGAGGTAGGTAGAATGGGTGGGCTATTTACAGATGGACTATGTACAGCTGCAGCAATCAGTTAGCTGCTCAGATAGCTGATGTTTAAAGTTAGTGAGGGAAATGTAAGTCTCCAACTTTAGCGATTTCTGCAATTCGTTCCAGTCACTTGCAGCAGAGAACTGAAAGGAAAGGCGGCCAAAGGAGTTGATGGCTTTGGGGGTGACCAGTGAGATATACCTGCTGGAGCGAGTGCTATGGGTGGGTGCTGCTATGGTGACCAGTGAGCTGAGATAAGGCGGGGCTTTACCTAGCAGAAACTTGTAGATGACCTGGAGCCAGTGGGTCTGGCGACGAATATGTAGTGAGGGCCAGCCGACTAGAGCATACAGGTCGCAGTGGTGGGTGGTATAAGGCGCTTTGGTAACAAAATGGATGGCACTGTGATAGACTGCATCCAATTTGCTGAGTAGAGTATTGGAGGATATTTTGTAGATGACATCGCCGAAGTCGAGGATCGGTAGGATAGTCAGTTTTACTAGGGTAAGTTTGGCGGCGTGAGTGAAGGAGGCTTTGTTACGAAATAGAAAGCCGATTCTAGATATGATTTTGGATTGGAGATGTTTGATATGAGTCTGGAAGGAGAGTTTATAGTCTAGCCAGACACCTAGGTATTTGTAGTTGTCCACGTATTCTAGGTCAGAACCGTCCAAAGTAGTGATGCTAGTCGGGCAGGCGGGTCAGCAAATGGTTGAAAAGCATGCATTTGGTTTTGCTAGCGTTTAAGTGCAGTTGGAAGCCACGGAAGGAGTGTTGTATGGCATTGAAGCTCGTTTGGAGGTTAGTTAACACTAATCAAAGAAGGGCCAGATGTATACAGAATGGTGTCGTCTGCGTAGAGGTGGATCAGGGAATCACCCGCAGCAAGAGCGACATCGTTGATATATACAGAGAAAATAGTCGGCCCAAGAATTGAACCCTGTGGTACCCCATAGAGACTGCCAGAGGTCCGGACAACAGGCCCTCCGATTTTACACACTGAACTTTATCTGCGAAGTAGTTGGTGAACCAGGCGAGGCAGTCATTTGAGAAACCAAGGCTATTGAGTCTGCCAATAAGAATACGGTGATTGACAGAGTCAGGGTAGCCTAGTGGTTAGAGTGTTGGACTAGTAACCGAAAGGTTGCAAGTTCGAATCCCCGAGCTGACATGGTACAAATCTGTCGTTCTGCCCCTGAACAGGCAGTTAACCCACTGTTCCTAGGCCGTCATTGAAAATAAGAATTTGTTCTTAACTGACTTGCCTAGTAAAATAAAGGTAAAATAAAAAATAAATAAAAAAGCCTTGGCCAGGTCGATGAAGACTGCTGCACAGTACTGTCTTTTATCGATGGCGGTTATATTGTTTAGTACCTTGTGCGTGGCTGAGGTGCACCTGTGACCATCTCGGAAACTGGATTGCACAGCGGAAAAGGTATGGTGGGATTCAAAATGGTCCTTGATCTGTTTATTAACTTGGCTTTCAAAGACTTTAGAAAGGCAGGGCAGGATAGATATAGGTCTGTAACAGTTTGGGTCTAGATTGTCCTACCCTTTGAAGAGGGGGATGACCGCAGCAGCTTTCCAATCTTTAGGGATCTCGGACAAAATGAAAGAGAGGTTAAACAGACTGGTAATAGGGGTTGCAACAATGGCGGCGGATCATTTTAGAAAGAGAGGGTCCAGATTGTCTAGCCCAGCTGATTTGTACGGGTCCAGGTTTTGCAGCTCTTTCAGAACATCTGGATTTGGGTGGATTTGGGTGAAGGAGAAGCTGGGGAGGCTCGGGCAAGTAGCTGCGAGGGGTGCGGAGCTGTTGGCCGGGGTTGGGGTAGCCAGTAGGAAAGCATGGCCAGCTGTAGAGAAATGCTTATTGAAATGTTAGATTATTATGGATTTATCGGTGGTGACCGTGTCGCCTAGCCTCAGTGCAGTGGGCAGCTGGGAGGAGGTGCTCTTGTTCTCCATGGACTTTACAGTGTCCCAAAACCTTTTGGAGTTAGAGCTACAGGAAACAAATTTCTGTTTGAAAAAGCTAGCCTTAGCTAGGAACCAATACTGTGTGTATTGGTTCCTGACTATTGGTTCCTGACAGTTGCATATCACAGGGACTATTTGCTATTGCAGTCCGCCACAGGATATTTTTGTGCTGGTCAGTTCTGGAGTGAATCAAGGGCTATATCTGTTCTTAGTTCAACATTTTTTGAAAGGGGCATGCTTATTTTAGATGGTGGGGAAATTACTTTTAAAGAATGACCAGGCATCCTCGACTGACGGGATGAGGTCAATATCCTTCCAGTAAGTGTTTTAGGGAGCGTTTGACAGTGATGAGGGGTGGTCGTTTGACCGCGGACCCATAGCGGATGCAGGCAATGAGGCAGTGATCGCTGAGATCCTGATTGAAAACAGCAGAGGTGTATTTTGAGCGCAAGTTGGTCAGGATAATATCTATGAGGGTGCCCATGTTTACAGATTTAGGGTTGTACTGGTGGTTTCCTTGATAATTTGTGTGAGATTGAGGGCATCTAGTTTAGATTGTAGGACTGCTGCGCTGTTAAGCAAATCCCAGTTTAGGTCACCTAACAGAACGAACTCTGAAGGTAGATGGGGGGCAATCAATTCACATATGGTTCCTGCACCTCAGCTGGCTCAACAGGTTCCCGTGCCTCAGCAGAAGCGACCGGCCCGCTCCTCTGGTCGGTGTCCTGTGGCTGGAGCTGCGCATCAGGGAGGGGGTACTGTCATGTCTACTCCCGCTACCCCTCTCGAGGTGCTCGATTTTGCCAGTTTACTCATTATTACGCACACCTGCCACAATTGTTATGAGTACCTGCGCCTCATGAGACTCACCTGAACTCCATCACTTTCCTGATTACCTCCCCTATATCTTTCACTCCCTATGGGGAGTGCGTTATTGCATTTTTGACTCTCATTATTGTTTCTTTGTTTCATGTCTGTATGCTACTAGTGTTTCTTGTTTTGTTCCGTTATTTATTAAATTCACTCCCTGTACTTGCTTCCCGATTCTTAGTGTATACGTTACACCCCAATCCCAGAGTTGTTGTGGTTGTGCTGACTGGTGCTAGTCTGGTCCTCATCTGTGGGCACTGTGGTAAAAATGCAGGCTGTGCTGGGCTGGTGCTGGGCTCGCCCACCTCCATGAGCGAGGGGTTCCAATGGGAGCTGTTGTTCTGGTAGCTGGCCATCATACGTGGGCGAGTGGGTCCCACTAGGTAGGCTGTATCTGTCCTCCTCAGGACTATCCTAAGGAACACATTTTTGGGGGGAATGTATACTGAACAAAAATATAAACACAACATGTAAAGTGTTGCTCCTATGTTTCATGAGCTGAAATAAAAAATCCCAGAAATGTTACATACATAAGCTTATTTCTCTTTTTTTTGGCACAAATTTGTTTTCATCCTGTTAGTGAGCCTTTCTCCTTTGCCAAGATAATTCATCCACCTGACAGGTGTGGCATATCAAGAAGCTGATTAAACAGCATGATCATTACACAAGTGCACCTTGTGCTGGGGACAGTAAAAGACCATAAGCTGCCTCCAACTTCGTTTTAGATAACTTGGCAGTACATCCAACCGACCTCACAACCGCACACCTCCCCACATGTAACCATGCCAGCCCAGGACCTCCACATCTGGCTTCTTCAACTGCAGGATCATCTGAGGGAAGGGGGGTGGGTGGGTGGTGAGGAGTATTTCTGTCTGTAATAAAGCCCTTTAGTGGGGAAAAACTCATTCTGACTGGCTAGGCCTGGCTACCCAGTGGGTGGGCCTGGCTGCCAAGTGGATGGGCCCATGGCTCTACCCCTGCCCAGTCATGTGAAATCCATAGATTAGGGCCTCATGAATTTATTTCAATGGATTGATTTCTTTCTATGAACTGTAACTCAGTAAAATCTTTGTAATTGTTTTATGTTGCATTTATATTTTAGTTCAGTATAGCTACATACCCACACTTTCATTTCAAAGCAGCAGGATCTGATCTTATGGGAACAAGTTGCTTCAATTGATGTTTATTTACCTGGGAGTTCAAGTTGGATACAGAGGCTCTCTGCTTATATGGGGCACCAGAAAGTGCAGCATCTGAAGGATGAAGATTTGTCTTCCCGTGCCCCTTCCATCAGCACTACCTATCGGCAGTCAGATTCACGGTGTGTTTCACACTGTAGGGGCAGGACAATTTCTCTTTAAACTTCTGGCAAAACGTTTATGGTGATCAGTTTTTAACACACAACTTGCAAAATATGTAGTAGGTTGTCTCTCCGTTGACCAATTTCATATGCATTTGCTCAGCACAGTGTATTTAATGCAATTTTGCACTGTATTTATGCACTCAAAATGTGCTTTGAATTTATTTTTTTATGAATGCGTGTCCATTTTCACTGTATGGATCCCACGCCATGACATTTCCAACATAACTACTTCACACAGCCCCTCCGCCTTGGTCGGTTAGCAATTTGCCTTTTAAGCACAATGCATTGTGGGATCCAACTGTTTAATCCTGGGGCATTAGAATGGAGGATACATTCCTGCTGGCAAAAGAATTGCCCTCTCGTCCCGGAGGTGACTCGGGAACATCCCAATTACCACTCTTACCAAACCTCTGCCATCACTCTTGAGAGTGGAAGGAAGACTACCTTGTTAAAGAAGGGGTGGAGGAAGAAGAGCGAGTGATTTGACCTTGGCCATCTGTCTGTAGGAGAGTGCCGACAGGACAAATGCGACGTGCATGTAAAGCAGCAGGTCCCGTCTGAATGCAGACTCACTACCATGCTCCACCATGCACTGCACGGTCATACTGCCAGGCCAGCCCTGCAGCAGACAGGATGATATAAGGTCTGACAAGAGCGATCAATATTTTATCAGATATGAAATCCAAAAAATGACATTTGAGGTGTATTATGAAATTATGTGGATCTGGGCTGAGCAACAAGCTTGACATCAATCATTACACACTCGTCCTCTTTTATCCCACAGCTCTGAGGGGAAGGAGAGCTAGTAGAGAGGGGTTGGACTGGTTCTCTCAGTACTCAAAGTCAAAATAATGTACTTCTGTATTCCTCCCCAGGAGTGGAAATCAATGGGGGGAAAACCTTTCCAGAGCTCCTGGACTGTCCATGCTGTGTTGTCAGGCAGGGTGTGCGTGCTGTTGGACAAAGACTGGTGTTTTTTTTTTTTACTGCCGTGTGTGTGTGTGTGGAGTTTATATAGTCTGATATGTTTGTTTGTTTCACTAGAGCAGCAGGTAACACAGACCTTCGTCTTTGCCCTAACGAGCCCCTCTCGACTCGCCAAACGCAACATTGACTGAATAGCTACTGTTTTTCACTATGAGTGTTTGTGTGTGTCTGTGTACTGTATTCGTCTTTGCTTTTGTGTCAGTGTGTCTGTGATAGTGGATTATCTGGACCCATGCCGGAGGCTCAGTGTGTTCTGACTAGCGGTGTAACGGTACAAGTATTACCGAAACATTCGTACTGGGTTTCCCTCGGTTTGGTCCGAACTGTGAACCCGAATGAATACATGAACAAATACATATATATATATATATTTATATATACAGTACCAGTCAAAAGTTTGGACACACCTACTCATTCAAGGATTTGTCTTTATTTTTACTATTTTACACATTGAAGAATCATAATGAGTGCATCAACTATGAAACAACACATATGGAATCATGTAGTAACCAAAAAAGTGTTAAACAAATCAAAATGTATTTTATATTAGAGATTCTTCACAGTAACCACCCTTTACCTTGATGACAGCTTTGCAAACTTGGCATTCTCTCGACCAGCTTCACCTGGAATGCTTTTCCAACAGTCTTGAAGGAGTTCCCACATATGCTGAGCACTTGTTGGCTGCTTTTTCTTCACTCTGCGGTCCAACTCATCCCTAACCATCTCAATTGGGTTGTGGTTGGGGGATTATGGAGGCCAGGTCATCTAATGCAGCAGTCCATCATTCTCCTTCTTGGTCAAATAGCACTTACACAGCCTGAAGGTGTGTTGGGTTATTGTCCTGTTGAAAAACAAATGACAGTCCCACTAAGTGCAAACCAGATGGAATTCTAAATAAATCACTGACAGTGTCACCAGGAAAGCACCATCACACCTCCTCCTCCATGATTCACAGTGGGAACCACACATTCTGCGTCACCTACTCTGCGTCTCAAAAGGACATGGTGGTTGGAACCCAAAATCTCAAATTTGGTCACATCAGACCAAAGGACAGATTTCCACCAGTCTAATGTCCATTGCTCGTGTTTCTTGGCCCAAGCAAGTCTTTTCTTCTCATTGGTATCCTTCTTTTGTAGTGGTTTCTTTGCATTTCGACCATGAACACCTGATTCATACAGTCTCCTCTTAACAGTTGATGTTGAGGTTTGTCTGTTACTTGAACTCTGTGAAGCATTTGTTTGTGCTGCAATTTCTGGGGCTGGTAACTCTAATGAACTTATCCTCTGCAGCAGAGGTAACTCTGGGTCTTCCTTTCCTGTGGCGGTCCTCATCAGGACCGCCACTAGTTTCATCAGATCGCTTGATGGTTTTTGCGACAGCACTTAAAGAAATGTTCCGTATTGACTGACCTTCATGTCTTATAGTCAGGGTGGACTGTCGTTTCTCTTTGCTTTTTTGAGCTGTTCTTGCCATAATATGGACTTGGTCTTTTACCAAATAGGGCTATCTTTTGTATACCACCCTACCTTGTCACAACACAACTGATTAGCTCAAACGCATTAAGTAGGAAAGGAATTCCACAAGTTAGCATTTAACAAGGCACACCTGTTAATTGAAATGCATTCCAGGTGACTACCTCGTGAATCTGGTTGAGAGAATGCCAGGAATGTGCAAAGCTGTCATCAACGCAAAGGGTGGCTACTTTGAAGAATCTCAAATATCAAATGTATTTTTATTTGGTTACTACATGATTCCATATGAGTTATTTCATGGTCATGGTTTCATTCACTATTATTGTACAATGTATAAAATACTACAAAAAGACAAACCTTTGAATGAGTAGGTGTGTCCAAACTTTTGACTGGTAGTGTGTATGCTATGCTTACGCTGCGTTGTATGCCCCTTGAGTAAGGGGCAAAAAAAAACATTGAAGCCATCGTATCCCTTGAAATACATATTTTAACTATAAGAGAAAGTGATATCCACATAGGGTCCTGGGGCAAATCTTAATTCATTGTCTATATCCCTGTGGAGCACATCATTGATTTGTCTGCGGTTCATAGTAGTAGTTGTAGATTATTGAATTGTGCTGAATTGACGATGCATTAGGTGTGTTCTCCAAGGGTGATATTCTGACACCGGAAGTGTTCATTACCTATTTTAACCACAAACAGCCATAAATAAGACCGTAATGCGTCCGAGACTGGATATTTACGGCCGGATCTAATCAGAGATAAATAGAAATCTCTCACCAAAGTTATTGACAGGATGCATAATTTATTGGACATTTGTGTTAAATCACCCCACAGGGTTGTAATTTCTGTGGTATTTACTCATATGTCCCTAAGGTCACCATCTCAAAGTTCACCTTCCCACTCTTCTGTCCACAGGATTCTCAGTAACAACAAGATCTCACTACTGAGAAACGCCTCCTTCTTTGGCCTGACAATCCTGGAGAAACTGTAAGTAAGCCATATGCTGCAGGGAATTTTTCTGTTTGTCCTCCCCTGAGCCATAATGGCTGTCATCATGAAAATGACCCTGCCTGCGCTGTGGAAGGGACAGTGCAACGGGACAGCCATGGGAGCTAGGGTAACGCTCAAGAGGCGGTTGTTGTTAATGCTAGCCCAAATCAAGTCGTTGACTGCATCCACCTTCAAGCCACCACACTTAACCTCAATTGCCTGAGTCAATGTCTTAAAATGCATAATACATGAACTGTAAGTCGGTACAATTTGGCTTTGTAATGTGATGGGGCACTGATTGTGATGATAACTCTGCTGTCAGTTGAGATGTCACTGTGGTCTGCATACAAATTAATTTCTAAGTCAAATTTCTCCTTGTGGACAATAAAGTATATCATATATACACAGTGGGGAGAACAAGTATTTGATACACTGCCGATTTTGCAGGTTTTCCTACTTACAAAGCATGTAGAGATCTGTACATTTTATCATAGGTACACTTCAACTGTGAGAGACGGAATCTAAAACAAAAATCCAGAAAATCACTGTATGATTTTTAAGTCATTTATTTACTTTTTATTGCATGACATAAGTATTTGATCACCTACCAACCGGTAAGAATTCCAGCTCTCACAGACCTTTTTCCTCTTCTACACTCATTAGCTGTATTAACTGCACCTGTTTGAACTCGTTACCTGCATAAAAGACACCTGTCCACACACTCAATCAAACAGACTCCAACCTCTCCACAATGGCCAAGACCAAATAAAAGTTTATTTTTCACATGCACAGGATACAGAAGGTGTAAGCAATACAGTGAAATTGTTACTTGCATAGAAGCAAAAACAGAAAGTGTCCAGATAAAAATATTGTCAATATTTTATAATTATAAGATGACACTTACCCAGACACACTTGTCTAAATTGATGGGTCATGTAATCATCTGGCGAAGTGGAGTCTTTTGTTTAGACAAATAGCTAGCTAGCTATATGTTTGTAATGTTTGTATTGGTAGTAGTATGAGTTGAAATTATGATAGCTAGCTAGCTAGCTAAACAAAGAACCGGGATAATCCCAACTCATACTACTACCTATACAATCATTTTCATAGCTGGAGTATGAATCTGCAGGAAGCTAAAGCTAACCAACTAGGTTCAGTGTTGGTTAGCTAACATTAGGCTATAACTAGTAATGACAATGGATTTCTGATTTGAATAATATTACTACATAGATCATACATGTATGTTTAGCTAGTGAGCCAGCAAGCTAATGTTAGCTAGCTAGCTAGCTAACAGTACGCTGTAACTTGCAATGAAAACAACTTTCTGGTAAAATTAGAAACTACATCTGAAAATGTAGCTAGACTCTTACCCATATACATGGATGAATGCTTCACGGCAGACTGGACCATTTAAGTCTGTTTTCTTTGTAGCTACATCTTTTTTTGGCCAGTGTGTCAAGTCCTTCCAGTTCACACTCACTGTTGCATGTGCAGAAAATAGCCCATCACAACTTTTTACGAACTGATCTGTCGATAGCGCCTGCTAAATTCAGGGCATCAATGTTGTTGAGAAAAGTAGCAAAACTTTTGTGGTTCTCGATGGCTCACTTAAATCTTTCAAAAACGCTGTGGTAGAAAGGATTATTAACACACTGAAAAGCACACGTTGTAGACAGAAGCATGCTATATGGCAGACCAATCCAAACTTATCTCCCGGAATGTCCAGCGCATTAATTATCTAAGCCAATCATAGCTAGCGGGAACCTTTTTCCGTGGTTAAACCAATTAGTCTTGTAATTAAAACATTGTCCTTGTATTTACAGATGGAATACAAGTTTGTTATTAAGGCACATAAAAGTTTACATGTTCCAGAAGGCATTTCTGCCAAAACATAAAAAATAATAAATAAAAAAAAACGTTAAAATGCCGCTCCTGTGATGTATTGACGTGAGAGATACGCCTAACTTCCTGAAATGGATCACGTGTGTATATATATACAGTGCCTTCTGAAAGTATTCAGATCCCTTGACATTTTTTGTTGATATTGCGTTAGTCTTAATCTAAAAGGGATTAAATAAATACAAATCCTCAGCAATCTACACACAAATACATCAGCATCAGCTCTCAGAGCAGCTTACCTGTACACAGCCCATCTGTAAATAGCACACCCAACTACTTCATCCCCATATTGTTATTTCTTTTTTTTGCTCTTTTGCACCCCAGTATCTCTACTTGCACATCATCATCATCTGCACATCTATCACTCCAGTGTTATTGCTAAACTGTAATTATTTAGCCTCTATGGCCTATTTATTGCCTTACCTTCCTAATCTTACTACATTTGCACACACTGTACATAGATTTTTCTATTGTGTTATTGACTGCACGTTTGTTTATCCCATGTGTAACTCTGTGTTGTTGTTTTTGTCGCACTGCTTTGCTTTATCTTGACCAGGTCGCAGTTGTAAATGAGAACTTGTTCTCAACTGGCCTACCTGTTTAAATAAAGGTGAAATAATTTTTAAAAAAATTAAACATTAACACCATAATGACAAAGCGAAAACAGTTTTTTTGAATATTTTGCAAATGTATAAAAAATGAAAAAACACATACCTTATTTACATAAGTATTCAGACCGTTTGCTATGAGACTCAAAATTGAGCTCAGGTGCATCCTGTTTCCATTGATCATCCTTGAGATGTTTCTGCAACTTGATTGGAGTCCACTTGTGGTGAATTCAATTGACTGGACATGATTTGGAAAAGCACACACCTGTCTATATAAGGTCCCACAGTTGACAGTGCATGTCAGAGCAAAAACCAAGCCATGAGGTCAAAGTAATTGTCCATAGGGCTCCAAGACAGGATTGTGTCGAGGCACAGATCTGGGGAAGGGTACCAAAACATTTCTGTAGCATTGGAGTTCCCCAAGAACACAGTGGCCTCCATCATTCTTGAATGGAAGAAGTTTAGAACCACCAAGACTCTTCCTAGAGCTGGCCGCCCAGCCAAACCGAGCAATCAGGGGAGAAGGGCCTTGGTCAGGGAGGTGACCAAGAACCTGATAGTCACTCTGACAGAGGTCTAGAGATCCTCTGTGGAGATGGGAGAACCTTCCAGAAAGAAAACCATCTCTGCAGCACTCTACCAATCAGGCCTTTATGTTTTAGTGGCCAGACGGGAAACACTCTTCAGCAAAAGGCACAAAACTGCCCACTTGGAGTTTGCCAAAAGGCACCTGAAGACTCTCAGACCATGAGAAACAAGATTCTCTGGTCTGATGAAACCAGGATTAAACTCGTTGGTCTGAATGCCAAGCATCACGTCTGGAGGAAACCTTACGCTATCCCTACGGTGAAGCGTGGTGGTGGCAGCATCATGCTGTGAGGATGCAGGGACTGGGAGACTAGTCAGCATTGAGGTGAAGATGAACGGAGCATGGTATGAAGAGATAATTGACGTAAACCTGCTCCAGAGCGCTCAAAACCTCAGACTGGAGCGAAGGTTCATCTTCCAACAGGACGATGACCCTAAGCTCACAGCCAAGACAACGCAGGAGTGACTTCGGGACAAGTCTCGGAATGTCCTTGAGTGGCCCAGCCAGAGAATGAACCCGATCAAACATCTCTGGAGAAAACTGAAAATAGCTGTGCAGCAACCCTCCCCATCTAACCGGATAGAGCTTGAGAGGATTTGCAGAGAAAAATGGGAGAAACTCCCCAAATACAGGTGTGCCAAGCTTGTAGAGTCATACCCAAGAAGACTCAAGGCTGTAATCGCGGCCAAAGGTGCTTCAACAAAGTTCTGAGTAAAGGGTCTGAATAATTAAAAATGTTTACAAAAACTTCTGAAAACCATTTTTTTCTTTGTCATTATGGGGTATTGTGTGTAGATTGATGAGGGGGAAAAATGATAATTTTACCCCCAGAGGTACGCGCAATGTCGTCGGGGGTACGCCAAATAAAAATGTGTAGTCTCGTTTCACTGCCAAAAATAAAAATTAAACCATCTAGTGTTCAGCGAAATAACAACACAACATTGTTCTGCTCCACGAGCACATCCAACGCTAGCATCAGTAATTCTACATTTGTTGTTAGCCCAGCTAGCATGGACACTGACAGTTGGGAATCTGATGCAGCCGAAGAGCCACTGCCTCCTTACTCTGGAAAACACTGGAGGCCAGGACAACAGGAAAGGATATTTTTAAAGTACTGGACAGCTTTGTGACATCAATTAGACTTTGGTGGTCAAGATGTGTTGGTATCTGTACTGATGGCGCAAAAGCCATGACAGGGAGACATAGTGGAGTGGTAACGGTCGTGCAAGCAGTTGCTCCCGACGCCACTTGGGTACACTGCAGCATCCACTGAGAGGCTCTTGTTGCCAAGGGAATGCCTGACAGCTTGAAATACATTTTGGACACTACAGTGAAAATGGTTAACTTTAATGCTAGGCCCCTGAACTCTTGTGTATTTTCTGCTCTATGCAATGATATGGGTAGCGACCATGTAACGCTTTTACAAAATACAGAATTTTGCTGGTTATCAAGGGGCAAAGTGTAGACATGTTTTTTTATTGAGAGACAAGCTTAAAGTTTTCTTTACTTACCATCATTTTCACTTGCCTGACCGCTTGCATGATGATGACTTTCTCACACTACTGGCCTATCTGGGTGATGTTTTTTTTTCGCCAGAATGATCTGAAACTAAGATTACAGGGACTCTCCACAACTATATTCAATGTGCGGAACAAAATTGAGGCTATGATTAAGAAATTGGAGCTCTTCTCTGTCTACATTAGCAAAGAAAACACACAGGTCTTTCCATCATTGTATGATTTTTTGTGTGCAAATGAACTCTAGCTTACGGACAATGTCAAATGTGATATAGCAAAGCACCTGCGTGAGTTGGGTGCGCAATTACGCAGGGATATTCCCGAAACGGATGACACAAACAACTGGATTTGTTATCCCTTTCATGCCCTGCCTCCAGTCCACTTACTGATACCTGAAAAAGAGGGCCTCATCGAAATTGCAACAAGTGGTTCTGTGAAAATTGAATTTAATCAGAAGCCACTGCCAGATTTCTGGATTGGGCTGCGCTCAGCGCTCCTTTGCAAATCATGCTGTTAAGATACTGATGCCCTTTGCAACCACGTACCTATGTGAGAGTGGATTCTCGGCCCTCACTAGCATGAAAATTAAATACAGGCACAGACTGTGTGGAAAGGATTTAAGACTGAGACTCTCTCCAATACAACCCAACATTGCAGAGTTATGTGCATCCTTTCAAGCACACCCTTCTCATTAACCTGTGGTGAGTTATTCACCATTATTGATGAACAAATAAGGTTTTATATGTAAGATGGCTAAATAAAGAGCAAAATTATTGATTATTATTATTTGTGCCCTGGACCTATAAGAGCTCTTTTTCACTTCCCACGAGCCGGATTGTGACAAACTTACTCTCATTCTTATGTTTAATAAATGTATTGTATACTGTGTCAGGCTTACAATGATGGCAAAAAACAACATTTGAGAGTGCGCTGACCCTGGTGCAAGAGGGGGTACACAGCTGGAGGATGAGTATTTATAGGGGTACGGGACTATAAAAAGTTTGGGAACCAGTGCTCTACAACATTACGAATAATCTTCCAGCGATCACACACTGGTTAATATTCAGTGTTGCATACAGTGTCTCTACTGGATGTCGTAGAATCCTGTTTAGTGCTTAACCCTTGACATTCCATTTCATTTTGATGAGTAATCTAGTTCGTTATCCCTCATGTCTTTTAATGATGACCCTCCCTGTACTGTTTAGAGAATGATGTTATCGGTCTCAGTGTGATTGAGTTGTGCCATTAAGGACTGACCCTCTGATGATATACCCCACTGATTTGATGGATAGACAATAGCTACTGGTCCAGATATAGGTCAAGGTCCTTCATCTATTCTGTGACTGTTGACCTCATGGCTGCCAGCTGTGGCTATTGGCAGCGCCTGCCGCCTGTGCTCTTAAGAACGGTGGGTGCCAAAGCACTGCTTGCAGGTGCCCTCAGTGAGTGGGCTGTGGCGGCCAGCTGTTGCAAAGTCTGCCGTTTGGCACCCAGAGGGCAGTGGTGCTGACTATAACAAGCTTACCCAGCACAGTCTGTGATGCTGTGGAGTGTTCTCTACCACACTGTGACCAGAGTCCTCATTACTGTACCCTGGATCTGGAAGAAAGGGGATGCATCTAGACACATTAGGACGAGGCTGAGCTGATGATTATACAGCATATTGCTTGGTTACTCAAGCATTTGAGGGTCTGGCGTGCATGCACCATCTGTGCTGCTGTGTTGTGTGGACTCTACCACTGTGAGTGTAACAGAGTGTCCTATTACTGTACCCTGAAACTGGAAGAGGAGCAGAGGTAGTTGGACATATTAGAATGACACTGGGCTGATGATTATACAGCATATTTCCTGGTGATTACTCAATAATTTGAGGGCATGGAATATGGTTCTGATAGTTTTAAAGATGATATCATGGTATGATTATTGAGCTGCAGCCTATGTACCATTGATTGGCCTATATTTGTTGCAATCCTTTTGCCTTTTATGTCACCCATGCTGCAATATGTAGATTCCTTTCACCACACCAGAGAAGAGATGTGTTGGGTGGTGGCCTGGGCTCATTATATGTCAAAGTGGGTCAGATGTATAGCATGCATATGAACAAAGCACACCATACATATGTCATGATTTGACGATTTACCAGTTCAATACTTTCCCACAATGTAAACTATCCCCATTCCATATAATTATATTTCCTTGAATCCTATGTCGTCACATTGAGAATTCAGTAATAGTATGACCTAAGTATGTATGTACAGTACATTTCGAAAGTATTCAGATACCTTGACTTTTTCCACATTTTGTTACGTGACAGCCTTATTCTAAAATGGATTTTTAAAAAGCGAAAACAGCTTTTTTTGGTGCAAATATATTAAAAATAAAACATAAATAATACATTTACATAAGTATTCAGACCCTTTACTCAGTACTTTGTTGAAGCACCTTTGGGCAGCAATTATAGCCTTGGGTATGACGGTACAAGCTTGGCACACCTGTATTTAGGGAGTTTCTCCCATTCTTCTTTGCAGATCCTCTCAAGCTCTGTCAGGTTAGATGGGGAGCATCGCTGCACAGTGTCCTCCAGGCGTGAGGCTTGGCAGTCAGGCCAAAGAATCTTGTTTCTCATGGTTTGAGAGTCTTTAAGTGCCTTTTGGAAAACTGCAAGTGGGCTGTCCTGTGTCTTTTACTGAGTAGTGGCTTCCGTCTGGCAACTCTACCATAAAGGCCTGATTGGTGGAGTGTAGCAGAGATGATTGTCCTTCTGGAAGGTTCACCCATCTTCACGGAGGAACTCTGGAGCTCTGTTAGACTGACCATCAGAATCTTGGTCACCTTCCTGACCACGCCCTTCTCCCCTGATTGCTTAGTTTGGCCGGGCCACCAGCTTTAGGAAGAGTCTTAGTGGTTCCAAACTTATTCCTTTTAAGAGTAATGGAGGCCACTGTGTTTTTGGGGATCTTCAATGCTGGATACATTTTTTGGTACCCTTCCCCAGATCTGTTTCTCGACTAAATCCTCTCTTGGAGCTCTACGGACAATTCCTTCAACCTCATAACTTAGGTTTTTCCTCTGACATGCACTGTCAACTGTGGGCCTTATATAGGCAGGTGTGTGCCTTTCCAAATCATGTCCAATCAATTGAATTTACCACAGGGAGTATCATGACTCAGGATATGACCCAGATGCAGATACGGGAGGCGATAGTACAGTTCTCAGATCATTTATTAAAACACGGGGCAGGCAAAGGGCAGGTTGAGGAAAGGCAGAGGTTTGTGATCAGGTCAGAGTCAGGCCGGTACAGGACGGCAGGCAGGCTCATGGTCAGGGCAGGGCAGGCAGAGGTTCGTAATTAGGTCATAGTCAGGCAGGTACAGGACAGCAAGCTTGTTGGAAACAGGAGACAAAGGGCTGTGAGACAGGTTTTATCCTAGACACAAAAATGGGATGTACAGTGGGGCAAAAAAGTATTTAGTCAGCCATCAATTGTGCAAGTTCTCCCACTTAAAAAGATGAGAGAGGCCTGTAATTTTCATCATGGGTACACTTCAACTATGACAGACAAAATAAGAAGAAAAATACTAATTTTCCACCATAATATGCAAATAAATTAATTAAAAATCCTACAATTCGATTTTCTGGATTTTTTTCTTATTATTTTGTCTGTCATAGTTGAAGTGTACTTATGATGAAAATTACAGGCATCTCTCATCTTTTTAAGTGGGAGAACTTGCACAATTGGTGGCTGACTAAATACTTTTTTGCCCCACTGTATGTGATAGTGTGTGCCATAAATCAATCTGCATTTACTGCCCAACAGCCATTTACTGGAGAGAGGACATTGTTTTGGCCACTCAGTTAAAACCTTGACCAACATTTATTTTGTGACATGATGATAAGATAAGTGAAGAGAGGCAGGGAGATGGAGTAGAGCGAGATGACCTCACCTCTGGGACATCATCAGAATGCAGGGTGGCGACTGCCATTTCTCACTATGTAAGTGTATGTCAGGAGGGTGACTTGTCCTCTAAAGTTTGCTCTTATTGTTTTCTGTTGGAGACATACTGACATTTTTTCCACACCTCTTTAGGGTAGTGTCTCCTTGGATATTGATTAATGAATGTATTCCAGATCCTTGAAGGACAAATCACTCTGCCTGGTTGTGCATATATATGTATGTATGAGCAACATAGCAACAGATTCTGAACTAGGGATGGGCATGAGTAATCAAAGCGTCAATCTTTAACCAGAGATCCCATTTTTCAAATACTTCTAAATTATTTGGTGGAATGTGCTTTGTGGCTGCCTGAACCGGCAAGTGACATTTTCACCAAATTTTTCAAACATGGGGTCTAGTGTTCCATTTCTACATGTGCATTTGCGGGGCACAAAAAAAAAAAAAAAAAGCCAAGCACCACACAATTCTTCACCCTAAATTAACTTTCCCCTCCATGTCTCATTCACTCAATTGCGTTCCGACCGCTCCCTACACACGTGTGCTGAGTGCGCACATCAACTCCCGTCTAGCTGATGGGATACACAAGCCAATGTCCTTTCCAAATTACGATTTATCACAAATTCAAAATGGACTGGTTGATTGATTGAGCTGCAGTTGCCACTTAGAATTGGTTAGCCTAGCCTATAACCCCCCAAACCATAGACCGGTTCAACACTGAAAATACGCAAAAAAACAGTAATTTAATAAAGACAAAGAGCATATTTTTTTATCAGAATCATTAAGCCTCCTCACCAAACGGATGTCCGTAATTCATCACCATCCGGTGTTCAATGTGGAATTATGAATCAATTTTTAAACTTCCAAAGAACAGGCAGAATAAACTAAATAGTATATCTGTATATCGAAAAGAAGACCGCATTCATCTTGTAACCCTGAAAAATGGGTTCAACGCACCAAATTGTGCCCTTTTCAAATGATCACTCTTTGAGAATAACTGTTCCAGACTCGAGATGTGCATCACATCGCAGAGGCAACTTTTTTCATTTGGAAAAACATTCTGTTCTATTTTATTCTGGTAATTGTATCTTGACTGTGATAAGGACCCGGGAAATAAGAGCATATTGTATGCTAAATGAACAAAGCACAGCCATAGGCTTCTACAAGCAAGCGCCACTCCTGTGGTTACTGCTTTTTGAAGATTGTGTTCCACGATATACTATAACAAGTTGATGTTACGGTTTCATAAATTAAATTAATATTCAATGGCACATTTTTATTGACTGAATATATACTGCTCAAAAAAATAAAGTGAACACTAAAATAACACATCCTAGATCTGAATGAATGAAATATGCTTATTAAACACTTTTTTCTTTACATAGTTGAATGTGCTGACAACAAAATCACACAAAAATGATCAATGGAAATCAAATTTAGAGATCTGGATTTGGAGTGACACTCAAAATTAAAGTGAAAAACCACACTACAGGCTGATCCAACTTTGATGTAATGTCCTTAAAACAAGTCAAAATGAGGCTCAGTAGTGTGTGTGGCCTCCACGTGCCTGTATGACCTCCCTACAACGCCTGGGCATGCTCCTGATGAGGTGGCGGATGGTCTCCTGAGGGATCTCCTCCCAGACCTGGACTAAAGCATCCGCCAACCCCTGGACAGTCTGTGGTGCAAAGTGGCGTTGGTGGATGGAGCGAGACATGATGTCCCAGATGTGCTCAATTAGATTCAGGTCTGGGGAACGGGCGAGCCAGTCCATAGCATCAATGCCTTCCTCTTGCAGGAACTGCTGACACACTCCAGCCACATGAGGTCTAGCATTGTCTTACATTAGGAGGAACCCAGGGCCAACCGCACCAGCATATGGTCTCACAAGGGGTCTGAGGATCTCATCTCGGTACCTAATGGCAGTCAGGCTACCTCTGGCGAGCACATGGAGGGCTGTGCGACCCCCAAAGAAATGCCACCCCACACCATGACTGACCCACTGCCAAACCGGTCATGCTGTAGGATGTTGTAGGCAGCAGAACGTTCTCTACGGCGTCTCCAGACTGTCACGTCTGTCACGTGCTCAGTGTGAACCTGCTTTCATCTGTAAAGAGCACAGGGCGCCAGTGGCGAATTTGCCAATCTTGGTGTTCTCTGGCAAATGCCAAACGTCCTGCACGGTGTTGGGCCGTAAGCACAACCCCACCTGTGGACGTCGGGCCCTCATACCACCCTCATGGAGCCTGTTTCTGACCGTTTGAGCAGACACATGCACATTTGTGTCCTGCTGGAGGTCAGTTTGCAGGGCTCTGGCAGTACTCCTCCTGTACCTCCTTGCACAAAGGCGGAGGTAGCGGTCCTGCTGCTGGGTTGTTGCCCACCTACGGCCTCCTCCACGTCTCCTGATGTACTGGCCTGTCTCCTGGTAGGGCCTCCATGCTCTGGACACTACGCTGACAGACACAGCAAACCTTCTTGCCACAGCTCGCACTGATGTTCTATCCTGGATGAGCTGCACTACCTGAGCCACTTGTGTGGGTTGTAGACTCCGTCTCATGCTACCACTAGAGTGAAAGCACCGCCAGCATTCAAAAGTGACCAAAACATCAGCCAGGAAGCATAGGAACTGAGAAGTGGTCTGTGGTTACCACCTGCCGAACCACTCCTTTATTGGGGGTGTCTTGCTAATTGCCTAGAATTTCCACCTGTTGTCTATTCCATTTGCACAACAGCATGTGAAATGTATTGTCAATCAGTGTTGCTTCCTAAGTGGACAGTTTGATTTCACAGAAGTGTGATTGACTTGGAGTTACATTGTGTTGTTTAAGTGTTCCCTTTATTTTTTTGAGCAGTGTATATATAGGGCAGTTTAGCAATTAATAATTTGTTAACTGTAATGGTTATGATAAATTAAACATTGTCTCACGCTGTTGGCATAGGCCTAGATAAATGCGCACATTTATTTCCAGTGCGGACCAAGTGCAATTTTGTTCACAAAGGATTCAAATATATATATATATAAATATTCAAGGGATCATGTGACTGTAGGATTTATTATCCTGCTTTCTGGGTTAAAGTTCAATAGTAGTTAAGAGGGTAGGGAAGCGATATAAATGACTCTGAATTGATTAATGCTTTGATGTCAAAGATGTACTTGATTGAGTACGGCAAATTGAAGCAAATCCATGCAATTACATGCAGCAACATACTTAATGTGATGATATTTAAGGCAGTTCTGTCAGGTATCTTAAATTCAAGCCAGAGAATACAATGCAGGTATTTTAAAGGTTCCAAGTGCTGTTTTGATATGGCAGGGTTTTCAGAGCTGTTTTATGTGAGTCAGTTGCAGGGTCACAGATGAGGTTAAAAGTGATAGCGCTCTGGGCCTGCTGATTTACCGAGCAGCCTTTGAAAACACAAGAGGCCGATTTCTCTTTCTCTTCGTTGTTGGCTCTGTGATGTCTGGTCTCAGTGGTTTTCTCTGCGAGGCTATCTATCAACTCTGTTTTTCAGCCTAAAAAGAGAAGAGTGTTCCTTCCCCCTTGCATAAGATTTTTCAAAATGGTTACGATTGAAAATTAGAACAGCATGATTCATTTAAAATATTTGTAATGGTTTCCAGACAGGAAGTGTTGGAAATCACCAGTGGTTTGTGGTTATTCTATATAACAGGGTTAAATTAGAAATTATTAAGCAATAGATATCATCGAAGAAATACAGTGTGTTCTTAACCTTAACAAAAATATAAAGCAACATGCAATAATTTAAACGATTTTACTGAGTTACTGTTCATATAAGGAAATCAGTCAATTAAACTAAATTCATTAGGCCCTAATCTATGCATTTCACATTACTGGGAATACAGATATGCACCTGTTGGTCACAGACACCTTAAAAAAAGGTAAGCGCTTGGACCAGAAAACCAGTCAGTATCTTGTGTGACCCACCATTTGCCTCATACAGCGTGACACATCTCCTTTGCACATAGTTGATCAGGCTGTTGATTGTGGCCTGTGGAATGTTGTCCCACTCCTCTTCATTGGCTGTGCGAAGTGGCTGGATATCAGCGGGAACTGGAACACACTGTCATACACGTCGATGGAGGCAGATTAATGGCACGGCAATGGGCCTCATGATCTCGTCACAGTATCTCTGTCCATTCAAATTGCTATCGATAAAATGCAATTGTGTTCTTGTCCATAACTTATCCCTGCCCATACCATAACCCCACCACCACCATGGGGCACTCTATTCAAAATGTTGACATCAGCAAACCGCTCGCCCATACATCGCCATAGACGCTGTCTGCCATCTGCCCGATACAGTTGAAACCGGGATTAATCCGTGAAGAGCATTCTTCTCCAGCATTCCAGTGGCCATCGAAGTAAATCATTTGCCCACTGAAGCAGGTAAATTACGCCAAACTGCAGTCAGGTCAAGACCCTGGTGAGGACGACGAGCATGCAGATGAGCATCCCTGAGATGGAATTTTCTGACAGTTTGTACAGAAATTCTTTGGTTGTGCAAACCCCCAGTTTGTCAAGGTGGCTGGCCTTAGATGATCCCACGGGTGAAGAAGCTGGATGTGGAGGTCTGGGCTTGCATGGTTAAACGTGGTCTGCGGTTGTGAGGTCGGTTGGATGTACAGCCAAATTCTCTAAAACGATGTTGGAGGCGGCTTATGATAGAGAAATTAACATTAAATTCTCTGGCAACAGCTCTGATGGACATTCCTGCAGTCAGCATGCCAATTGCATTCTCTCTCAAAACATGAGACATCTGTGGCATTGTGTCGTGTGACAAAACACATTTTAGAGTGGCCTGCACATTTTAGAGTGGCCTTTTATTGTCCCCAGCACAAGGTACACCTGTGTAATGATCATGCTGTTTAATCAGCTTGTTGATATGCCACACCTGTCAGGTGGATGGATTTTCTTGGCAAAGGACAAATGCTCACTAACAGGGATGTAAACAAATTTGTATACAACATTTGAAAGAAAAAAGCATTTTGTGCGTATGGAAAAATGTTGGGATCTTTTATTTCAGCTCACTTTACTTTGCGTTTATATTTTTGGTTCAGTATAGCTCAGGTTTTGTAGCACAATAGCTTGTCGTTTGACAAATGTCACACCACTCCAAAGATCTACATACTTGTCTCAGGAGGGGAGGAAGACCACTATTAGTTAAGCTTGAATGTTTGGGTCCTTAGTGAGCCGCCAATAAAGTAAACCAAGGGAAACATTGCATGAACACACCTAAAGCATTCCAAGTCCTGTTAGCTAAGCTTCCAGGAATAAATTGCTCTGGAGTTGCGTCTGAGAAGAATTTAGTCATCGTTTGGGTTGGAAATAGAGTGGCGAAGTACTGAAAGAGCAAAGAATTTCTCACACTTACTCTCTAAAGGAGGAACAACTTCTTAAAGGCCAGGTGCAGTCAAACATGAATTCACTGTGTTTTATACATATTTCCACACTGAGGTTGGAATAATACTTTGAAATGATAATACCCTTTTAGTGCAATATGTGTTTGAAAAGAACAACTGAAATTTCAGCCTGTTTTGGTGGGATGGAGTTTTGGCCTGCCTAGTGACATCACCAGGTGGTACATTAGTTAATATAGCAATAAATAAGAAAGTTCCAAACCTCTCTGCCAATAACAGCTAGTTGTCAGTTCTCTCTTCCACACTCAGAACACTCCCAGACAGTCCTAGCTAAATTCTTGCTTGAGAAATTGCTCTTTGCTAAGAAGCTATTTTTGTTTCTTTTTGACAATAATAAAAACTTTTTTTATTTTTATAATAACAATAAGATTCTTAGTTGTTACCCAGAAATTATGTGATGTCGAGATGAAAACAGCTGCATTGGACAAATAACATATCTTAAATGTTATGAAAATATAAACTTCTATACCCACAAAAGTGTGGGCCATTGACATAGGTTCTATCAACAGGTAGTATTTTATTTGTCGTGCATTTATTATTAATGCATGGTGGTTGATCCCGCCAGAGTGCTCTGACTCTATGTCATATTTCTTCTATGTTATTAATGGAAGCCCATTGCCTTTTGATGCTCTGGCAGTGGTTGCTACTACTGTCACATTGCATACACTCAGTCGCTCTAATTGGACTGAACTGTCTTACTTATCCCTTTTTTACTCTCCTCTGAGAGATCTCAAAGCATATTTGTTTACATTAGGTGGTTATCCATCCTAATTAGATGTGTGTGATCTGATTTGAAGTGTCTGATGAGACGTTTCTTCCTGCCAGCTTGTTTCCTCAGTGGGAGAGCAAATTGATCCAGGATGTGTAATATGAGCAAACTAGTTATAACTGTACCATGGAGAATGAGGAAGGATGTAATCTCAGTTTTCAATATGTTCTTATCAAATCCCAGGCAAATTAGCATGTTTGTGTTGTTGTATTATTCTGCGCTGTGCATTCATGGTTGGATTGGAGTACTGAGGGTTGTCTGTGGTGTCCAATGCGGTCCCACCTTGAGAGGAAGCAGTTTTCCCATTGTTAGGCTACATAGTGGCCTTTTTCTCTCTGTCAGAGACTGCTCTCTACTCTCATTAGGGTAAATCCATTTGAATTCAAAACATTTTTGACGGAACATCTTTTGATTTGAACAAAACCTGTAAAAGCGCCCGTTGTGAAAGTGCTCAGAAAGTGACTTTTTGGACCTGAATTCCAAAACATTCAAAAGATAAAAGATGCTCAAAGTTGACCCATTTTGCATACCCCACCAAACCATGAGACTTTTCACAGGAAAAGATAAACGGTTGACATTATCATTTATAGCTGCTTTATGTAACCTTCCCGGGGCGAACCAACCAAATTCACATAGAAATGTAAGTTATAGATCTGTCATTCTCACTAAAAGCAGGTCAAAGAAGCAGTAGATATGTACTACTGTATGTGCACTATTTCTATGTTTCCTGGTCTTAAGTTTAGTTTTTGCTTCTTTAACTTACGGTTTAGTTGGTACAATGATTCTCTACACTGTACTTGTTTGTTTTGCTATTAGAATTTGAGCAACCAGGAAATGGCGGAGCGATTTCTGCATAGTGCACCTTTAAAAGCTTTCAAACAGGGTTGTCAAAATATTTATATTTTCAGAAAAAATGTTTTTGAATAAAAATGTACATTTAAAACGTCAATTATTTAAAAACGTTTTTTTCCCCTTCATATTCGAATATGTTGTAACTTAGACCCTATTTTACATTGTCTAAGGCTTTTGTGTTGTGCCTGCCATGCACTTACAGGGTGGGTTTCAGATTTGGGCTGATAAATGTACTAAAATGGGAATAACACTTACATTTCTACTTACAAATGGTACCACAAAGATGGTTGGAGGTCCACACATCTGAGAATGTTGACTTGAAGTGGAATATCTGTTGTTTAATACTAGGAAACCTATTTGAACTCATAGAAATATAGATAGTATATAGACATGACCATTTCAGTTGACATTCAACAGTGGGTCGACCAGTGGTCATCTTTGTGGTAGTAATGATTAGTAAACATTTCCATTCAAT
Organism: Oncorhynchus kisutch; assembly: GCF_002021735.2. Classification (NCBI taxonomy): domain Eukaryota; kingdom Metazoa; phylum Chordata; class Actinopteri; order Salmoniformes; family Salmonidae; genus Oncorhynchus; species Oncorhynchus kisutch. The sequence continues at coordinate 62,182,580 of NC_034177.2, read as the reverse complement.
TTCAACCGTGTACCAGCTAAAATGCAGTGGTCCGAAGGGATAGGTCCATTCTATTCATTAGATTTATATGATTTAAATGCCACCCACCCTGTATGCAAGAGCATGTTGTGTCTCGACCGAGGACGTGCACAACACAAAAACTTCAAATTATGTGAAATAGGGTCTTAGCTACAACAGTTTACTCGCTTTTAGATAATTGACGTTAAAGGTTTAAAAATTACTGCATTTTTATAAAAACTTTTTTTCAAAATATAATAAAATTGTTTGACAATACTGTTTGTAAGCTTTTCAATGGTATCCAACTCAACCGTTTACATTTTCCAGTGTTAAGGACATCGATGTCTCATGGTATGTTGGAGTATGCAAAATGGGTCAAATTTAAGCACCTTTATCTGAATCCTACAGACGAAGAACCATATATGTGTAAAAAGATGTAAAAAGAGATATACATGAAAAATCATTATTTGACACCCTTTTTCTATAGTGAACCGGTTTCACAAGCTTTCCACGCGCTAATTAACAATCATTTTAAATTTAAAGATAGGTTCTCGTGGAATAACCGTTTATGTGCACCACTCAGAATGGACGGACAAGCTCACAACTTTTCTGTTGCTGATGAAAATCGCCGAAATGTGGGAAAGAAATGTAAAACAAAACTAAAAGAATGGAAAGACAGGCAAAGAAAGATCTTACGGGATGCGGGAAAACCCTATACAAAACGTAAGGGTCAAGAAAAAACTGGGAAAAGCTGTCCAAAAGAGGTATGTGGAAGAACCGTATATCAAACAATCAAGCTAGCTAGCTATAGAGTACAGTAACTAACATGTATGTTCTGGGTTGTCTCATTTGTAACTATAGAGAAAACATATTAGCTAAAGTTCGTTGGCTACTAACTTATACATTATCGTTACAAATGTTATTGCTAGATTATAGAAGAAACATAGCTAGCTACTTTTTCTCCATCCACCGGATGATTCGACATGGCTACAGTAGCTAGCTAGTTATATGTAACGTTACACTGTATCCTACAGGGATTGCACACCTAGGGTCCATTGAGGTGGCAAGCTGCATATTGAAGTGGGTGAAGACAAAATTCACGCCACTCACCAAACCAGAGGTGCGCAAGTTGATCATCTTCAGTCCCAGATGCTGTGGGCAGAATAACAACTGGCGGATGCTCAATCTGATGTCGATGCGCGTCTCTATGGGTTACTTTACCCAAGTTGAGCAGAAGTTCATGGTCTCTGGCCATTCTTTTCTTCCTTGTGATCGATCTTTTGCCACCATCGAGAAGAGGCGCAAGGTGTCAGTCCTTCATACACCTGATGATGTTTCAAAGATCATACTTGAAGCACAACCAGCAAAACCATTCAAGGTGATGAGGATGCAATGTGAAGACTTCAGGCACCTCCCAGATTCTGGTCCTCAAGCGACCAGCTGGACTACAGATCACCTCAGTGAGGTGGTTAAAAGTCACAGGTATTGCACAGAGAATAGTTTACTAACATCCCATCTGCATGCAACATGTTGTTCTAACAATAAAATATCCTAATGCTTGACTGTGAAAGTTGATTATTGATGTCAGGAACTTCAAATGTTTCTGTTCTAATTTCAGTTGAGGATCCTTGGAATCTGTACGCCAGACAGAGCCACAGTCTATTTGAGGGATGAATATCGTGGCTGATCTCCAAACCAAAACAAGGAGCTACACCTCCACCTCCCTATTTTGCAAGCCACTACCCTGGAGCATATGAGAGTCCTCTGCCCATCAAAGAAAAAACAAGTACCAAGATCTGATGACCATGCTCAACTACTTGCCAGCTGCTGCACGCTCTTTTTTTAAACTCACTGTAGAGTGAATCATTTGTTGTTAAACCAAGCTACATAATTAAGCGTTTTTTTCTGTGAGTTTACGATCCCCTGAACCTGTATAGTATGTTGAATCTGAATACATTTCAGAAGACATGTCACCCCTATTGTCGGAAATTAAATGTATAGTAGGTGTTTTCTATGTGAATCAATTTGTGTATGATTTGAACCAGCACAATGTATTGAATTAATTTAATTTTAAGATGTTGTTGCTAGTGTAGAAAATGTTATGTACAATGTGTTCTGTTGAAAATTATTTTGTGTGTGATCATTTGAACCTTTTTTAATCTGAATGAATTAAAAACATATAAGTCATCACATACAGTATGTGAGTATTCATTTGATCTTGATGGTGATGCTAGTCGGGCGTGCGGGTGTAGGCAGCGAACGGTTGAAAAGCATGCATTTGGTTTTACTAGCGTTTAAGAGCAGTTGGAGGCCACATAAGGAGTGTTGTATGGCATTGAAGCTCGTTTGGAGGTTAGATAGCACAGTGTCCAAGGACGGGCCGGAAGTATACAGAATGGTGTCGTCTGCGTAGAGGTGGATCAGGGAATCGCCCGCAGTAAGAGCAACATCATTGATATATACAGATTGATCACCACAACTCTAAGCAGTTAATACTTATTTACTGCTGTCACCTCAGTACAGAAGGACATTTCTTGCCTTTAGCATGGGTTTAACGCAATTCAAAACTTAATTGCTGACCATAGTGTTAAACCCAAAGAGAATGGTTTTCTGAACGTTTTGTAATATTGACCTTAGGGACCTGCATAATGGACATGCATATTGGCACATCACATTGATCCATATTTGATATGTACAAGTTGTGCTTGTTTTGATTGCATTAATTGAATTGTATTCTATTTGTGTAGTTATTCTATGGTATGTTCACATTGAGGGCTTCATTTTAAATGAGACTAAGATTTCATGACTCAACTTTTAAGAAAAGTCATCAGTACTAACGTTGATAGACCACCTTTAAATGAACCTCTATACAAATGAATTAACGACATATTGCATTTAAGTTATTTACATGAAGGGCATCTGTACTTGAAAGTACTTAAAACATCATATCAGGTGTTAAAAAAAGGACATCTTACAAGAGTCATGCAAAACGTCACATAAACTGTTCTTCCACAAACTGAGATCATCACTGGAGATATACTGTTCTTCCACAAACTGAAATCATCACTGGAGATATACTGTTCTTCCACAAACTGAAATCATCACTGGAGTTATACTGTTCTTCCACAAACTGAAATCATCACTGGAGATATACTGTTCTTCCACAAACTGAAATCATCACTGGAGTTATACTGTTCTTCCACAAACTGAAATCATCACTGGAGTTATACTGTTCTTCCACAAACTGAAATCATCACTGGAGATATACTGTTCTTCCACAAACTGAAATCATCACTGGAGATATACTGTTCTTCCACAAACTGAAATCATCACTGGAGTTATACTGTTCTTCCACAAACTGAAATCATCACTGGAGATATACTGTTCTTCCACAAACTGAAATCATCACTGGAGTTATACTGTTCTTCCACAAACTGAAATCATCACTGGAGATATACTGTTCTTCCACAAACTGAAATCATCACTGGAGATATACTGTTCTTCCACAAACTGAAATCATCACTGGAGATATACTGGTGATGGTTCTTCATCTGTAGGATTCATCTGCTGAATGTGTTGGTATACAGGTCCAAAAAGTCACTTTCTGGCCACTTCTTCCGTAGGAAAACATGTATGGAAAGTTTTGTTTCAATCAAAAGGGGTGCGCTCAAAAAGTGATTGAATTCAAATGGATTTACTCATTAATCTCGCTCTTTCCCTCTCAATTTCTCTCTCTCATTCCCTCTCCCCCCTTTTATCCTGTGGAACAATGGTTAGCAGGGCCCTCTGTACTGTCCTCTGTGTGTCTGTGTGTGTGTGAGTGCATCTCCACTGCTCTGACCTGAATACTGCTTTTCTGACACAGTGGGGTAGGCTTTGGCTTCACTCCCCACAACTACAGGATTACCTCTGTTTACTGGACGCTCAAAACATTACCATCATGCATAACAGAAATGAGATGGGGCATACCATGCCGGACATGGTAGAGAGCTTACACAATACTATTTGTCATCTCTTGGTTTTATTAGATATCAGTGCATATTCTATAATATGCCATATGATAAAGCATTGTTGTCTATTTAACTGCATAAATTAAGTGAAAATTAATTAGACATGGTATATAATCATGTAACCCAGGGATGGGCAACTGTAGGCCCGCGGATTAATTTTTTTCTGGGTTGGGAACTCAGTCGGTGTCTCAACTTCTTTTTGAGAATATGTGGAGTTGCATCAAGCTTTCTTTCAAACTGCAACATTTTCTCTACAGTGGCTTGCAAAATTATTCACCCCCTTGGCATTTTTCCTATTTTGTTGCAGTTTAGATTTTTTGGGGGGTTTGTATCATTTGATTTACACAACATGCCTACCCATTTGAAAATGAAAAATATATATATTGTGAAACAAACAAGAAATAAGACAAAAAAACAGAAAACTTGAGCGTGCATAATTATTCACCCTCCAAAGTCCATACTTTGTAGAGCCACCTTTTGCAGCAATTACAGCTGCAAGTCTCTTGGGGTATGTCTCTATAAGCTTGGCACATCTAGCTGCTGACCATTTGCCCATTCTTCAAGGCAAAACTGCTCCAGCTCCTTCAAGTTGGATGGGTTCCGCTGGTGTACAGCAATCTTTAAGTCATACCACAGATTCTCAATTGGATTGTGGTCTGGACTTTGACTAGGCCATTCCAAGACATTTAAATGTTTCTCCTTAAACCACTCGAGTGTTGCTTTAGCAGTATGATTAGCGTCATTGTTCTGCTGGATGGTGAACCTCCATCCCAGTCTCAAATCTCTGGAAGACTGAAACAGGTTTCCCTCAAGAAATTCCATTATTCCTTCAATTCTGACCAGTTTCCCAGTCCCTGCTGATGAAAAACATCCCCACAGCATGATGCTGCCGCCACCATGCTTCATTATGTGGATGGTGTTCTCGGGGTGATGCGAGGTGTTGGGTTTGCGCCAGACAGTGTTTTCCTTGATGGCCAAAAAGCTCAATTTTAGTGTCATCTAACCAGAGTACCTCCTTTCATATGTTTGGGGAGTCTCCCACAAGCTTCTGCGAACAGCAAATGTGTTTGCTTATTTTTTTTCTTTAAGAAATGGCTTTTCTCTGGCCACTCTTCCATAAAGCCCAGCTCTGTGGAGTGTACGGCTTAACGTGGTCCTATGGACAGATACTCCAATCTCGCGGTGGAGCTTTGCAGCTCCTTCAGTGTTATCTTTGTTGCCTCTCTGATTTACCTATCTTGGCAGGTTTGATGTGGTGCCATATTCTTTCTCTTTTCTAATAACGCATTTAATGGTGCTCCGTGGGATGTTCAAAGTTTCTGATATTTTTTTTATAATCCAACCCTGATCTGTACTTCTCCACAACTTTATATGTGTGTACGCAGAACCGCGAGCTACTGCGGCCCCTCATAATGAGTTTAGATTTTTTTGTGGCCCCCACCATATTGAAAGTTGCCCATCCATGATGTAACCTGTATGCCCTTGACTCAGTGCCTGCTCACTCACTCATTTTGTGTGTTTGCTAATGCCAGAATGTAAACTGATTTGAATCTAAGCCATGCTGATTGTAACAACAACACAGTGTGTCTATGAATCAGAGACAAGGGTGATCATGTCCTGCACTATGTCAAGTCCGAGTCCATCCAGTCAGAGTACAGTCTATTGTTGGAGGTCTATGTCCTCTTTCGTGTGTGTTTGTGTGGTGTGGTGTGTGTGCGTTTGTGTGTGCTGAACAGCCAGAGTAGGAGATTAATCTTCCCATTAGTGTCATATGGTGAACAGCCTCAGCAGTCTAAGATCTACAGCACAGTCAGAATTAATTGGGGAACCACTTCAGTAGCTTTTCAAACATCTTCCACATATATTGGAGTTTATGTCACGGTTTCGCTAGAGCCAGGACCATGCACAGTGTAGTTCCCGGTCATACTTCACATGCTCAAGGTTCGGGGGAGAAACCGCTTAATGTTTAAATATCCATATCTTGCTGAGTTTAGCCAGCTGTACATGTTTCAGTGTGAATTCAGATATAGGTAACAGTCAGTGTGCGCGTGCATGTGTGTGTGTGTGTGTGTGTGTGTGTGTATGTGCGCGTGCGTGCGTGTGTGTGCACCTCCTGAACGGAGCTACAAACAGACCTCTCTCAGGAAATAGGAAGACTTATTTATTCAACTGGGCCTCCATCCTGCCTTTCACTCTCTCTGCTGCCAATCACCTAACAATGCAATACAGCAATCTAACAACACACAACGACCTTCACTTTAGAACGAGATGTGTTTAACTGAGACTGTTGATTGACATGATAACAGAGTAGCCCACAGTATAAGATCAAAGCAACAACAGCTGTCATTATTGTTGTCTGCTCACAGTGCAAAATAACCCACGCCCACAGTACATCTCATAACCGAAGATAAGTCACAGCTGTTATTATTGTTTTCTGCTCAGTGCTCATAGTACCTTGACTACGAAACAGGAGCACTGAGAAGACCTCTGGCTGTGGTTGGCTGCTCTGTGTGCTGTGAATAAGAAGAGCAAAGTAAGAGGCACAGTGAATGACCTTTGACCTTACCCTTCGCCAGTCCACCCTCTCCCTCATAACAGGATTTGTATAAATCAAAGGCTCCCATCGACAAGAGGAGAGATCTGAGAAGCCCTGGCCTGTAGAGTGCTCCACTCTCCGTTCCACTGTATCCACTCGTTTAGTTTTCCCATCACAGTGAGGGAGTGCTTGAAAACCAACATATGGGGAGCTCCAGAACTTGGAGAGAGGGTTGGAGTGAAACTGACCCAGATGTACTTAGAGGGTTTATGTGCTGTCGGGTCCATTGAAAGCCAATGGAGATTGCCAAAACCAATTTCGCCATGCCAATCATTGTGGACCACCAAAAATCCACAGGCACAAGAATAAATGAAAGTGAACGAGCATGCGGTGAAGTGGCGCTTTGAGAATAGTTTTAGCCTATGAACTGGTAGAGTAGGGAGTGTGGGTTGGGGTAATGGTGTAGTGGGTTTTAACTCTGGACCAAACAATTAAACAGCAGACAGGAGTGATTTATCTAACGATAATTATGGTTTCTGTGTGAGTATGTGTTGTTCTCTCTTTTGTGTAACTCTTTTTACATTGACTGAATTAGCATCAGTTCCATCAGAGGAATCCTTCACTGCTGGTGGTCTACAGGCTTACTGTATCTCTAATGATGCAGAAAATATGCCCTTTGATAGTTCGATTTGTTTGGTTGATTCTGTGAGGCACTCAGCTGATTGTGTTGGATATACAGTAAAACATTGACTTATTCTGCTCTGGCTTTGTACAGCCGAAAATGATCGTTTGGTTTCAATGCAGTGCCTTGTTTTACAAATAAAAATTATCATCGTTCAATTTTTACATTGGGAAAGGGGCACATTATACTTATTAGTGCTAGTGGTATTGTTTTAATGCCTTTGGCTGGCCTTGCATGTTTTTATGACTGCTGATGTGACCAGCAGTTGGGTTTGGGCTGAGACTACAGGCTAGACTACCCATACTGCACTGGTGTATTGTACTGTACACACATCTGGACGGAGAGAGAGCCAGACTCCTTCTGATTCTCATCACTCCCGACAGGCCCAGTCAAAGGAAACCGGGGGACACAATTTCAGGAAGTTTTCTTTGGCCCGAGAGAAGTAGGGTTAGGGAAGGATGCCGGTCCATTTTTAGAAACGTTGGGTTGGGAAATTGAGGGACTGGGATTGGGAACAGAGTGATCCTGGCTAAAACCACTGTAATGTTTATAACATTTGTGTCAGACCGACATGGTATTTCTTGAAATAACCTCCGTACACTATCATTCTCTGTCACCGATGATGCATATGATGGCCAATTTCAAATGTATGTAATATCTGACCACATCAAAGCGATAAAGAGTAATATTTCCTTTCTGAATAGAGATACCCATCTCTATTCAGGGTTAACTGTGTATCCACAACTGAGTTTCATCATGTTAGTACAGCATTAGTAAAAGTTGCCATCTTTGCATTTCACCAAATCTTCTTGGCCTTGTGATCTATGGGAGCTGCACTGTCACGTCTTGAATGAATCACAAATGGCGTTTTCGTTGTTAGGAGGCTCGAGTTTACATCTTAATGTCACAATGAGCTTCCATGCTCGGCCCTGACAAGAGCTCAGCTCAATGTATCTCATCGCTAACTGCCAACCACTTACTGTATTGCCAGATGAGAGGGTTTTAAGGGGCAATCCCCCTCCCTGTCTCCAGCAATGTGACTCTCAAAACCCACAGTGGCATGATAAGTGACCTCCCTTATCTCTCCTCTCTCTCATTCTCTCTCGCTCTCCCTTGCTTACTCTCTCTCGCTCTTTCTCTTTTGCACCCCCCCCCCGCCATCTCTCTCTTTCTCTTTCCCTCTATTCCTCCCTCTCTCTCTTAGGGACCTGAGGAATAATTTGATTAGTACGGTGGAGCACGGGGCCTTCCGCGGACTGGTGGCTCTGAGGAGACTGTAAGTATGAAGCGGGTTGTCATAGTGGGTGGGCTACACGGAGCGGCGAGGCCAGGGGTTTTATGGGGGTTAAGGGGCATTGGTGAGGGGAGGGCGGGGAGGGTTATTACACTGTGACAATTATGACATCATGATTATCTACCTGAAGTGGTAGATAAAACACACACTCCTCTCTCTCGCTCTCTCTCTCTCTCACACACACACACACACACCTAAGCACACTCGCACAAAGATGGTCATAGATAAACCCTGCAGCGTAAATGACTTAATTCCATCATGATTGCTAGGAGGTTTTAGGCTGCTGGGGTGTTGCAGCATGCAAGTGCGCCAGGCTCTGGGAGCAGCAGAGTGCTAATTTAAGTGCTCCCCAACTGGTGATTACTTGAGTGCCTTGCTTATTTTCCCACAGCTGCTCCAGCAAAGCAGCTCTTTAATTACAGAGGGAAAGGGCACAGAGCCACGACAGCCTTCTGTGTGTATGAGTGTGTGTTTGTGCGCGCGTGTGTGCGTGTGTGTGGTGCATAAGTGTGTGAGGATGGAAAGTAATGTGAGGGGTGAAGGGGTAACAGAAGGTCAGGGTTGATATCCCGCGATCTGGAATAAAGAAACATTGATCTGGTGGTTTAACAGCATAGTTCCTTGAGCTGCTTAAGCTCTCGTTATTACGTTATTACAAGAGGAGACGGCACAAAAACACACACAACACACTTGTTGTCACAGCCAAGCTCATTCTGTATTATCTCATGCCAGCTCTCCTGCGATGATCAGTGCTCTTAATGCTTTAAGTCAGATGGGCTTGGCTTATCTCTTAGCCATCATTTAAAGTTAGCTTTTTGTCCTTATAGGGATCTGTCCAACAATCGGATTGGCTGCCTCTCTCCTGAAATGTTTGTAGACCTTGGCAATCTCTCTAAATTGTGAGTAATCTCTAAATTGAAAACATGCAGCACTGTACGCACAATTTGAGATGTTTTGAGATGTAGGATCTATGTTTTTTTCTCTTAGATAAGGCTGTTTCAAAGTAACGCAACAGCAGATACTGTGGCTTTTCTACTTGTTCAAAGTTAACTGGTTTGATGTGTATTTGCACTGTTTTCCCCACAGGAATCTATCTGGAAATATTTTCTCTTCCTTGCCGGTGGGACTATTCACACACCTCCTGTCTCTCGAAGTCCTGTAAGAAAACAAAATGAAACAACACAAACACACACCCTACGAACAGATAGTCAGTCTCACCCTGTACCAAAATGACACCAACACACAGTGCGGTGATGGTTTTAACGCCGTTGCCGTATCCCCTCAGGCACTTCTCTACCGAGTCTCTGTTCTGTGACTGTCAGCTGGAGTGGCTGCTGCTGTGGGCCAGGGCAAACGGTGTGCTTTTGGGCAACGACACCCTGTGTGTTCATCCCACACACCTCCGCGGCCTGGAGGTCCACAACCTGAGGGAGACACAGCTCAGATGTGGTATGTTATCTCACATCATCCCTATCTCTCTTTAAATAAGGCGTACACAATACCTACACATTACATTGACCCCTTTTTTTCTGTATATATTTGAGATTGCATTGTCCCACAAAATAAATGAATATTATGACGAATATGGCCTATGATGATGACGATGTCTGAAAGTCTGTGGCTGAATATTCCCTGCTGTCTGTCGAATCACCCCTCTGTATGTAAGGTGAGTGAATGGCCCATGAGGAAGACATGGAGGAGAGCTCTGGGGACTGGTGAGGTAGCTAGCAGTTCTGGTGTTTCCATCTCTGCTCTGTGCTGTGCTGTGTGCTGTTCTGTGTGCTCTGAGCCATGGGGGGAATCACATCTCGTTTCTGATAGCAGCTCTCCCCCTGCCCTGCCCCTACACTCCCCGTATCCTGCACACGCTTAGAGGATATTGCACCGGGATGAGAAAACACGAGTCACTGCTCGAAATGGAAATTGGGGTGGGGGTTGTGTGTGTGTGTGTGTGTGTGTGTGTGTGTGTGTGTGTGTGTGTGTGTGTGTGTGTGTGTGTGTGTGTGTGTGTGTGTGTGTGTGTGTGTGTGTGTGTGTGTGCGCGTGCGTGCGTTTTATCAATGTCAATCAAACAAGATTTAGCATGCACATGATTTGTACAGCGACAAAACATGAGCATGTAGGGGGGATTGATACAGCAGTTCAAGATACCGGGGTACCTAACGAAAGGTCTTTGATGTTGGAGATGGCATTTGACCAGCCCACTAAAGTTTCTGAAGCCGCATCATGCATCTTAGCGGTGGATTTCTTTAGAATAAGAATGTCTAAAAAAGTACATTTTCCAGGAAGATTTTAAATGAGTATTTGGATCCAACCACTTTTTTAGAATTGGCTTTTTTTTGGCATACATTAACCAGTTCATCGAATCCAGTAGAATGTCACAAGTATTTCCTAGTAGAAACAGACCAGGTGACAGATACTTTTCCATCTATCAAGGTGCGATGAAGGTAGTCAATGTAGTTCAAGAGGTCAGAGACCACCAGGCATTAGGTCCCGACCCATTTGTCACTCTTTCTAAGTCTTTCATGTGTTTGTTTGTGCAGATTGTTCTATTCACACACTTCTTATCCACGTACCCGACCAGATACATTCTGAAGTTATTCTATGGAATCCTGAGTGTGTGTTTTTTTTTTTGTTATGTGGAACAATCCAAGCACTTACTGGGTAATTCCACGCAGTCGTATGACATGAAGCCAAGAGTGGAATTAGGATGGTTGGAATAGTGAATTGTTCTTTCAGCCTAACACATCCATTATGGGATTACCGTGCATGCCTCCGTGGGATTTTACTCCATATACAACAGCCTCCTACAATACCTTATTTATTTGCTTGGCAAGAGCCATTTTCGATTGGACACAGTGGAGTGCTCTAACAATCTCTTCTTGTAATGTTATTTTCAGCCTATTATCTCCGTATGGGTTCACTTAATGTCATGGAATGCAGCAAGGCTATACTGTGGCCATCAGCACTTCATCACGTATCAGCTGTGTTTGTTCAGCACCTGATGCTATAGGTCAAGGTATTACTGAGAATGGCGGTCGATAAGATGACAATTGACAAAGCTACCCCTCCAACTCATACCAAACAAGAGATTTGTCTCTCGTTTCATTATGTTGAACTATTAGGTTGAATTATTAGGTTGAACTATTAGGTTGAACTATTAGGTTGCTCGGGAATTCCATCCGCGCCGTCCTTTTTTCATTTTCTTCTATCGTAGTTCTCCAAAGTGATGTAACGAGTAGCAGATGTCAGGGTGAGCACATTTTAAAGTGTTTCTCCTCCTTTCGCCGGTCTGACATGGCGTTCAGGTCGAGTGTCATTCTCAAGCGAGGGGGAACGGACGGAGGGAGGAGGGAGGAGAGGCTTCCTGCCAGGATCAGGTGCTTCCTCGGATAGGGGGGGGGGGGGGGGGGGGGTCAGGGCAACGTCTGTTCAGCTCATCTAACACTGTGAAATAAGGATCACATGCAGAGACGCACACAAACACGGAGGAATAAAGGAGCACGGGGCCTCTACTTCTGTTTCCTCAAGGCTTCATCAGTGAAAACCAGACAGGGCCTCTTTGTGGAATTCATTGAAATGAAATACATAGCAGTGATTGGTTGATCCATACACAACCTGGGTCTCTGGTGTAATGTCTGGTGTTATTATTTATTATATTAAGCTACGGCAGTGACATGGTCCTCTTATGGTCACTACAGGCCTTATGCATATAGACCAATATACCCATCAGACCCTGTGGCCAGCCAGTAGAACTTGGTTTAAAGTTTAATCAATTCCGTATTCTGAAAAAGACAGAGTGTTATCCGAGCAACATCCGAATACAATAAGAAGTGTGGAAAGTGTGTGTGAAAGGACCTAATCGTATTGAGGAAATGGAAGTGTTGGACTTGTTTTGATTAATTAAGAGATTATCATTTAATGGCTTCCCATCCTGAATGATGTGGCTCACTCACAGACCGATTTAGCAGTTGCGGGTGGATTGGTGGGACTAGCCTGGTCGCAGATCTGTTTGTGCTGTCTTGCCAACTCCTATGGTCATAGTTGTGTTTGGCAAGACAGCACAAACAGATCAGGTACCAGGCTTTGGTGGAGCTGTTCTGTAGTGATTTGAATGGTTTCCTCTGTGGACTACTGCCAGACGTTTGGCCATGTGTCCACTCACTGCAGGACCAGCCATAGCAGCTGCTCGGCACGCCCCTCCTGCCAGGGAACACAGGTCAATCTGGTTAGGGGCCTGGGGCTGGGAATTGTTTTAAGATTGTCTTAACAAGGATCATTTAGCTATTTGATTTTGAATTTTAGGACCCTTGTCGGTAGCTATAATTTTGTGTATTTAAAAAAATATATATAAATGATAAAACATTGAATTTGGTCTGCTATTAGTCCATAGAAACGCATTTGATAACAGATTCATACATGGAAAAACAGATTGAAGTGCATGTGTCCTATATCTGAGAGATAAAATAATTATAATAATTTACCATGGAATGACCCTTTGATGTGGAAATGCCCTATTCACTTCCATTACATTTTCATCCCGGTACCTTCAGACGAGTCCGTGACACTTGGGGGTCGTAGAGAAAAATGGAGAACAACAACATGTTCGTGAGAGTCTCATCTTTCCATAGAGAGGTCATATAAAGTGCATTCAAAAAGTATTCAGACCCCTTGACTTCCACATTTTGTTACATTACAGCCTTATTATGAAACGTATTAAATAAATAACAATTTGTCATCAATCTACACACAAACCCCCCCCCAAAAAACAGGCTTTTGGACACTTTAGCAAATTTTGTAAAGATAGAAAAAAAAGTATTCAGCCACTTTACTATGAGACTCTAAATTGACCTCAGATGCATCCTGTTTCCATTGATCATCCTTGAGATGTTTCTACAACTTGATTGGAGTCCACCTGTGGTAAATTCAATTAATTGGATATGATTTGGACAGGCACACACCTGTCAATATGAAGTCCCACAGTTGACAGTGCATGTCAGAGCAGAAACCAAGCCATGAGGTCGAAGGAATTGTCCATAGAGCTCCGAGACTGTTTGTGTCGAGGCACAGGTCTAGGGAAGGATACCAAACAATTGCTGCAATGTTGAAGGTCCGAAAGAACACAGTGGCCTCCATCATTCTTAAATGGAAGAAATTTGGAACCACCAAGACTCTCCCTAGAGCTGGCTGCCTGTTCAAACTGAGCAATCGGGGATGAAGGGCCTTGGTCAGGGAGGTGACCAAGAACCCGATGGTCACTCTGACAGAGCTCTAGAGTTCCTCTGTGGAGATTGGAGAACTTCCAGAAGGACTACCATCTCTGCAGCATCCACCAATCAGGTCTTTATGGTAGAGTGGCCAGACGGAAGCCACTCCTCAGTAAAAGGCACATAACAGCCCTCTTGGAGTTTGCCAAAAGGCACCTAAAGCCTCAGACCATGAGATACAAGATTCTCTGGTCTAATGAAACCAAGATTGAACTCTTTGGCCTGGCACCATCCCTACGGTGAAGCATCATGCTGTGGGGATGTTTTTCAGTGGCAGGGACTAGGAAACTAGGAAACTAGTCAGGATCGAGGGAAAGATGAATGGAGCAAAGTACAGAGAGATCCTTGATGAAAACCTGCTCCAGAGTGCTCAGGACCTCAGACTGGTGCGAAGGTTCACCTTCCAACATGACAACGACCCTAAGCACACAGCCAAGACAATGCAGGAGTGGCTTTGGGACAAGTCCCTGAATGTCCTTGAGTGGCCGAGCCAGAACCCGGACTTGAACCCGATCGATCAAACACCTCTAGAGACCTGAAAATAGATGTGCAGTGACGCTCCCCTCCAACCTGACAGAGCTTGACAGGATCTGCAGAGAAGAATGGGAGAAACTCCCCAAATACTGTTCTGCCAAGCTTGTAGCGTCCTTCCCAAGAAGACTCAAGGCTGTAATCGCTGCCAAAGTACTGAGTAAAGGGTCTGAATACTTATGTAAATTTGATATGAGTTTTATTTATTGATAAATTAGCAAACATTTCTAAAAACCTGTTTTTGCTTTGTCATTATGGGGTATTGTGTGTAGATTGATGAGGAAAAATAATAATTTACTACATTTCTGATTAAGGCTGTAACGTAACAAAATGTGGAAAAGGTCAAGGTGTCTGAATACTTTAGCGTGTAGACCAAACCGTTCAGACGCTACAGACAGAGTTGGTACTAGGGGTGTGAACGTTTAAATGTTTAAATGACATTTGGAACGTTATTGTTCATAAAAAATCTCTGGCAAACATTTTTTAACACTTTTTTTCGTTTACAAAATGTAAATCACAGTGCGGCACAAAACATACAAATACCTTTTGCAACAATGCTGTGAAGTTAGTAGTAGAAAATATGCATCTTTCAAATTATTTGCCACAGATATACTTTATAGTGCTCCGCACATCAGCGTCGTTAACGGATGGAAAAATGGCAGAGTGTGAGACAGGGAAGCGACAGCAGCAAAGTCCTGTTTGGCAATACTTGAGAAGGTGGTGAAATGAATGCAATCTTTGCCAGGTGGAATTGAGCTACAGGGGCAGTACAGGTGCAATGCTTAACCATCTGAAAGGAAGTCACCCCCAACCCGTTGCTGGCGGCAGTGCGATAAGGGACAGAGTGAAAAAAATCACAGCACTGATTACAGTTGATATGCATCCATTGTCAATGGTAGAGGATGTCGGCTTCACTGCCTTGATGGCATATCTAGAAGCACACTACAAGATGCCAAAAACTGTGACGGCCTGGATGGAGAAAATGTACAATGATTGCTCTGCAAGTACAGAGTGCGAGCTCTCGAACACCATACGTGGCATTAACAACAGATTTGTGGACATCTATGAACATGCTGTCATACATCACTGCAACGAGCAATCACACTGATAAGAAGCGGGACATGAAGTCCCATGTACTGACAATTGGGAACATAGAGGAGAGGGACACAGCAGAGAACATAAAATGGCATTAACTACCACTGTTGGGGACAGTAGTAAGGTGAGTGCCTTCTGGTAAGTAGCCAGGACTGCGGTAGATCGAACTGCATTGCCCCGTAGCTGTCATACGCAGGATCATATCTGAATTGTGACTTCTCATTTCATGAACATTTTCTTATCGTTTAAATGTTTAAACGATGAAAAAAAAATGGCAGTTTAAACGTTAAGAACATTTACACATTTGTCACAATTACACATTCAGTATCGACTTCTGATTAGTCCCGTGACACTTGTGGGGGTCGTAGAGCCAAACCGTTCGGAACCGTCTCCTGGTCTGACACACACAGCTGTAGCTCTGCCACCTTCCACCACAGTGGATTGAGATGCAGCCCTTGCAAAAAAAAACATCTCTAGCTTCAACAGACACATTTCTACGGGGATTTTTGTACTATGCTAATTAGATTTCATCATGGGTGAGGACATCGACTCTAGGGGGTTGTGTTAACTGCAGCCCAGGGATCCTCGCAGCATCACACACACTTACTCACACATGCGCGCAAACATGCTCGCACACATACTAGCGTACAAACACACACACGGATAGGGCATTGCCCTGGCTTTTCCTCGTGCCATTACACACACACAATGGCTCAACACCCTTACTTCATCAGCACGCACATACTGTACACACCGGGAAAACACACACAATCTCACCCTGGCAGCGCCTGATAGGCACAGGCCATCTGCCACTCGGATCCTTTGGCACTTAGTGTTGATTCAACAGTATGAGCATAATAGCAGGTCAACAGTCCATCGCTTTTTTTTTTGCTGTGGTACCATTTAGCCAGCTGCAGTCAGCTACAGGGTATGCGGTAGCTCCAGTTCTGCACCTCTTCATGTGCAACTACCAAATACATGGCTCTGTAAATGATCAACAAATGAAATGACACTATAAAAGACATGTAGATTGAGGGCCTCCAGAGTGGTGCAGCGGTCTAAGGCACTACATTGCAGTGCTAGCGGAGTTACTACAGATCCGGGTTCGATACCGGGAGACGCATGAGGCGGCGCACAATTGGCCCAGCGTCACCCGGGCTAGGGGAGGTTTTGGCCGGCAGACATGTCCTTGACTCCGGGGGCGGGCCGGGAGCATGCACACTGACACAGTCGCCAGGTGTACGGTGTTTCCTAAGACACGTTGGTGCGGCTGGCTTCCGAGTAAGCGAGCAGTGGGTTGTGTTTTGGAGGACGCATGACTCTCGACCTTCGCCTCTCCCAAATACGTAAAGGAGTTGCAGCGATGGGACAAGATTGTAACTACCAATTGGATATCACGAATTTGGAGGGTAAAAAAGTACAATATGTTGTTGTTTTTTATAAACACATGTAGATTGCAATATCAACAGATGAGTGGTGTTAGTCCAGGAGAGGAGGATGTTAATGGTGTACTTTAGTACAGCAGCACATACAGTGGCTTGCGAAAGTATTCACCCCCCTTGGCATTTTTCCAAATTTGTTATCTTACAACCTGAAATTAAAATTGATTTTGGGGGTTTTGTATCATTTTATTTACACAACATGCCTACCACTTTGAAGATGCAAAATGTTTTTTTCTTGTGAACTGAACAAGAAATAAAACGAAGAACAGAAAACTTGAATATACATAACTATTCACCCCCCCCAAAGTCAATACTTTGTAGAACCACCTTTTGCAGCAATTACAGCTGCAAGTCTCATGGGGTATGTCTCTATAAGCTTGGCACATCTAGCCACTGGGATTTTTGCCCATTCTTCAAGGCAAACCTGCTCCAGCTCCTTCAAGTTGGATGGTTTCTGCTGATGTACAGCAATTGTAAGTCATACAACAGATTCTCAATTGGATTGAGGTCTGGGCTTTGACTAGGCCATTCCAATTACATTTAAATGTAATTTACACTCACGTGTTGCTTTAGCAGTATGCTTAGGGCCAAGGTGAACCTCCGTCCCAGTCTGAAATCTCTGGAAGACTGAAACAGGTTTCCATCAAGAATTTCCCTGTATTTAGCGCCATCCATCATTCCTTCAATTCTGACCAGTTTCCCAGTCCCTGCCGATGAAAAACATCCCCACAGTATGGTGCTGCCACCATGTTGTTCTCGGGGTGATGAGAGGTGTTGCGTTTGCGTAGACAGCGTTTTCCTTGATGGCCAAACTGCTCAATTTTAGTCTCATCTGACCAGAGTACCTTCTTCCATATGTTTGCAGTCTCCCACATGCCTTTTGGTGAACACCAAAAGTTTGCTTATTTTTTCTTTAAGCAATGGCTATTTTCTGGCCACTTTTCCGTAAAGCCCAGCTCTGTGGTGCGTACGGCTTAAAGTGGTCCTATAGACAGATACTCCAATCTCCGCTGTGGAGCTTTGCAGCTCCTTCAGGGTTATATTTGGTCTCTTTGTTGCCTCTCTGATTAATGCCCTCCTTGCCTTGTCTGTCAGTTTTGGTGGGCGGCCCTCTCTTGGCAGGTTTGTTGTGGTGCAATATTCTTTCTATTTTTTAATAATGGATTTAATGGTGCTCTGTGGGATGTTCAAAGTTTCTGATATTTTTTTATAACCCAAAACTGATCTGTACTTCTCCACAACTTTGTCCCTGACCTGTTTGGAGAACTCCTTGGTCTTCATGGTGCCGCATGCTTGGTGGTGCCCATTGCTAAGTGGTGTTGCAGACTCTGGGGCCTTTCAGAACAGGTGTATATGTCTTGAGATCATGTGACAGATCATGTGACACTTAGATTGCACACATGTGGACTTTATTTAACTAATTATGTGACTTCTGAAGGTAATTGGTTTCACCAGATGTTATTTAGGGTCTTCATAGAACGCACCACTTTTCCGTTTTTTACACTTCACCAATTTGGACTATTTTGTTTGTGTCCGTTACATGAAATCCAAATAAAAATCCATTTAAATTACAGGTTGCAATGCAGCAAAATAGGAAAAACGCCACTGGGGATGAATACTTTTGCAAGGCACTGTATGTCTTGTATTTGCTATTTATATCCATTATGTAATTTTACCATGTCTGTATACATTAGAGTATGTATACATAAAATCAAGGTCAGGCCTCGCTAAATCAACCTTGATCATTTCTCAGATCATACATTAAAATATACATTTATTGGCTCTGTTTATTGGCTTAGTTTAACCATGGATTGGAGAGATGGATTGGAGCCGTGCCTTCGCATTCTCACTATCTCTCAGTAAGGGTTGAGTAGGTTATTTTCTAAATGTAGTCTGTTACAGTTACTAGTTACCTGTCCAAAATTGTAATCAACAACTTTTGGATTTTTATTTATTTATTTTATTTTATTTATTTCACCTTTATTTAACCAGGTAGGCTAGTTGAGAACAAGTTCTCATTTGCAACTGCGACCTGGCCAAGATAAAGCGTAGCAATTCGACACATACAACAACACAGAGTTACACATGGAATAAACAAAACATACAGTCAATAATACAGTATAACAAAAGAAAACAAAAAGTCTATATACAAGTTAAGGAAATAAATAGGCCATGGTGGCGAAGTATTTACAATATAGCAATTAAACACTGGAAGAGATACTGGGGTGCAAAAGAGCAAAATAAATAAATACCAGTATGGGGATGAGGTAGGTAGATAGATGGGCTGTTTACAGATGGGCTGTACAAGTGCAGTGATCTGTAAACTGCTCTGACAGCTGGTGCTTAAAGCTAGTGAGGGAGATGTGAGTCTCCAGCTTCAGAGATTTTTGCAATTCGTTCCAGTCATGGGCAGCAGAGAACTGGAAGGAGAGATGACCAAAGGAGGAATTGGCTTTGGGGGTGACCAGTGAGAAATACCTGCTGGAGCGCGTGCTATGAGTGGGTGCTGCTATGGTGACCAGTGAGCTGAGATAAGGCGGGGCTTTATCAGAGACTTGTAGATAACCTGTAGCCAGTGGGTTTGGCGACGAGTATGAAGTGAGGGCCAACCAACGAGAGCGTACAGGTCGCAATGGTGGGTAGTGTATGGGGCTTTGGTGACAAAACGGATGGCACTGTGATAGACTGCATCCAGTTTGTTGAGTGTTGGAGGCTATTTTATAGATGACATCACCGAAGTCGAGGATCGGTAGGATGGTCAGTTTTACGAGGGTATGTTTGGCAGCATGAGTGAATCAAATCAAATCAAATCAAATGTATTTATATAGCCCTTCGTACATCAGCTGATATCTCAAAGTGCAATGTGAAGGATGCTTTGTTGCGATATAGCCAATTCTAGATTTAATTTTGGATTGGAGATGCTTAATGTGAGTCTGGAAGGAGAGTTTACAGTCTAACCAGACACCCAGGTATTTGTAGTTGTCCACGTATTCTAAGTCAGAGCCGTCCAGAGTAGTGATGCTGGACGGGCGAGCAGGTGCGGGCAGTGATCGATTGAAAAGCATACATTTAGTTTTACTTGCATTTAGTAGCAGTTGGAGGCCACGGAAGGAGAGTTGTATGGCATTGAAGCTCGTCTGGAGGTTAGTTAACACAGTGTCCAAGGAGGGGCCAGAAGTGGATCAGAGAATGACTAGCAGCAAGAGCAACATCATTGATGTATACAGAAAAGAGAATCGGCCCGAGAATTAAACCCTGTGGCACCCCCATAGAGACTGTCAGAGGTCCAGACCAGACCTTCTCTATCAGAGAAGTAGTTGGTAAACCAGGCGAGGCAATCATTTGAGAAACCAAGGCTGTCGAGTCTGCCAATAAGAATGGTGTGATTGACAGAGTCGAAAGCCTTGGCCAGGTCGATGAATACGGCTGCACAGTAATGTCTCTTATCGATGGCGGTTATGATGTCGTTTAGAACCTTGAGCTTTGCTCAGGTGCACCCATGACCAGCTCTGAAACCAGATTGAGTAGCGGAGAAGGTATGGTGGGATTCGAAATGGTCAGTAATCTGTTTGTTAACTTGGCTTTCGAAGACCTTAGTAAGACAGGGTAGGATGGATATAGGTCTATAACAGTTTGGGTCTAGAGTGTCACCCCCTTTGAAGAGGGGGATGACCGCGGCAGCTTTCCAATCTTTGGGAATCTCAGGCGATACGAAAGAGAGGTTGAACAGGCTAGTAATAGGGGTTGCAACAATTTCTGCAGATAATTTTAGAAAGAGAGGGTCCAGATTGTCTAGCCCGGCTGATTTGTATGGGTCCAGATTTTACAGCTCTTTCAGAACATCGGCTATCTGGATTTGGGGAAAGGAGAAATGGTGGGGGCTTTGGCGGGTTGCTGTGGAAGGTGCCGGGCAGTTGACCGGGGTAGGGGTAGCCATGTGGAAAGCATGGCCAGCCGTAGAGAAATGCTTATTGAAATTCTCAATTATAGTGGATTTATCGGTGGTGACAGTGTTTCCTAGCCTCAGAGCAGTGGGCAGCTGGGAGGAGGTGCTCTTATTCTCCATGGACTTTACAGTGTCCCAGAACTTTTTTGAGTTAGTACTACAGGATGCAAATTTATGTTTGAAAAAGCTTGCCTTAGCTTTTCTAACTGCCTGTGTATATTTGTTCCTAACTTCCCTGAAAAGTTGCATATGACGGGGGCTATTCAATGCTAATGCAGAACGCCACAGGATGTTTTTGTGCTGGTCAAGGTTAGACAGGTCTGGCGTGAACCAAGGACTATATCTATTCCTAGTTCTACATTTTTTGAGAGGGGCATGCTTATTTAAGATGGTGAGGAAGGCACTTTTAAAGAATAGCCAGGCATCATCTATTGACGGGATGAGGTCTATGTCATTCCAGGATACCCCGGCCAGGTCGATTAGAAAGGCCTGCTCGCAGAAGTGTTTCATGGAGCGTTTGACAGTGATGAGGGGTGGTCGTTTGGTCGCAGACCCATTACGGATGCAGGCAATGAGGCAGTGATCGCTGAGATCTTGATTGAAAACAGCAGAGGTGTATTTGGAGGGCGAATTAGTTAGGATGACATCTATGAGGGTGCCCGTGTTTACGGATTTGGGGATGTACCTGGTACGTTCATTGATAATTTGTGTGAGATTGAGGGCATCAAGCTTAGTTTGTAGGATGGCCGGGGTGTTAAACATGTCCCAGTTTAGGTCACCTAGTAGCACGAGCTCAGAAGATAGATGGGGGTCAATCAGTTCACATATAGTATTGAGGGCACAGCTGGGGGCAGAGGGAGGTCTATAGCAAGCGGCAACAGTGAGAGACTTGTTTCTGGAAAGGTGCATTTTTAGAAGTAGAAGCTCAAATTGTTTGGGTACAGACTTAGCCTGCAGAGTTCTGTATTACTTTCTATCTTTGCAGTAGATTGCAACACTGCCCCCTTTGGCAGTCCTATCTTGGCGGAAAACTTTATAGTTAGCAATGGAGATTTCAGGGTTTTTGGTGGTTTTCCTAAGCCAGGATTCAGACACGGCTAAGACATCTGGGTTGGCAGAGTGTGCTAAAGCAGTGAGTAAAACAAACTTAGGAAGTAGGCTTCTAATGTTAACATACATGAAACCAAGGCTTTTACGTTTACAGAAGTCAACAAATGAGAGCACCTGGGGGGTGGGATTGGAGCTAGGCACTGCAGGACCTGGATTAACCTCCGCATCACTAGAGGAACAGAGGAGAAGTAGGATAAGGGTACGGCTAAAGACTATACGAACTGGCCGTCTAGCACGTTCAGAACAGAGAGTAAAAGGAGCAGGTTTCTGGGCACGATAGCATAGATTCAAGGCATAGTGTACAGACAAAGGTAAGGTAGGATGTGAGTACATTGGAGGTAAACCTAGGCATTGAGTAACGAAGAGAGAGATATAGTCTCTAGAGATGTTTAAACCAGGTAATGTCATCGCATATGTAGGAGGTGGAACAACATGTTTGGTTGAGGCATATTGAGCAGGGCTAGAGGCTCTACAGTGAAATCAGACAGTAATCACTAACCAGGACAGTAATGGACAAGGCATATTGATATTAGAGAGAGGCATGCGTAGCCAAGTGAACTTAAGGGTCCAGTGAGTAGTTGGGCTGGCTGGGGACACCGCAATTCAGACAGTTAGAAGGCTAACAAGCTAACAGTTAGTAGGCCGGAGCTAAACAAGCTAGCAGCTAGTAGACCAGTGCAAGCTAGCAGTTAGCAGACCGGGTTAGCAAGCAAGCAGTTAGCAAGGGCTAGCAGTTAGCAGACCGGGCAGGCAAGCTAGCAGTTAGCAGACCAGGGCCCGGCAGTTTAGCAGTTAGCAGACCGGGTTAGCAAGCAAGCATATATCAGAGGCTAGAAAGTTAGCCTTTGGGGGGGGGGAGTTGCGATGGGGGTAAGTCTGTTTTTGCCTCTTCGTGCGGTGAAGTCGATAGACCAGTCATGGAATTAGTAGGGTTCCAAGTAGCTCTAGGAGGCTAGCAGTCCGATATTGTAGCCCTGGAGTATGCTTCGGTGGTAGCACAGGAGCCCTGGTCGGGCTAGCTTCAAGCTAAATTGGTGCTTGCTCTGGGATGGAAACGCTAGCCAGGAGTAGTCATCCGGGATTGCGGTTAGCTAGTTGTGAAGATCCAGATGAAAATGTTCAGTTTGCATTAGGAATCCGGGGATAAAAATAACAGGTCCGTTATGCTCTGGTTAGAGTCACGTTGTTCGAACTGGCGAGAGCTTTCCGAGCTGAAGGTTAGCTGATGACCGCTGGCAATGGTTTGCTGACTGATATCTGGTAGTTAGCTGGCTAGCTTCAGTTGAGGGATTCCAGATCCGAAGTAAATAGAAATACTTTAGGAAAACAACGCAGATCCACGCCACATTGGGTGAGGCGGGTTACAGGGGAGTATTTAGATGATGAAGTTAAGCATAATATTTTAAAGGATATGCGACGAAAAATATGTAAAACGATATATACAAGGGACACGACAGGACAAAGACGTCTGACTGCTACACCATCTTGGATTACACTAACTCAGTATCGTAATCTTATTTATTTCCCCTTAAGAGACATTGGAAGAAGACAGAACGGATCCATAAAACACATTCAGTGTTTCATCATAGTGGTTTCTGACTTGTGGTCAAACTTGCTCAGGTAGAACAAACTTACAAATTGAAATATCACTGAGAAAACAGAAAGCTATCATAATGTATTTTTTCACCAACATGGATTCAAAAGTAAACATCTAGTTTGTCTAAAGTATCTGTAACCTTATTACAATGTGTTTCCTTGTAACATAACTGATTACAGTTTTAAAAATTTAATCAGATTGCATGTAACTGATTTACATGTAATCACTTACTCCCCAACCCTGATCTCTGTCAGTTTTGTTGCATAGCATTTAGAATGTAGATGTAATGTAGCCGGAGATGTAGGCGTTTGAACTGAATGTATCAGCAGCCGTACATGGGAGAGGTTTACAATTCATGTACTGAATGGCCTTTCACACTGTACTGCTATCACTCTCCATTGATCTGAATGGAACTGAAGGTAGAGCGTTGCTTAGCTGGCTCCTTGGAGCATGTCCAAGGAAGTGTCTTTGTGTCCAATCGAACATGTTCCCTGTGTTCAGTGGAATTCTCAAGGTACCACAGCGAGCCAGTACACTGCAATGATCTCAGATCAGTATGTAGAAGTGCGTCCGTGCATGCAGCGCCAGGCAGTGCCAGCATTTTCTAAGCTTTTCCTAAAACTTTTGAACCCTTGACCTGCATTTTTATATAGCCAACATCCACAAAAATCATAATTATTATGGTAGTGACTGATTTGAATGACTGTAAATCCTCTATATTCCCCACAGCTTTTGTTAATTCTCCTGATTGATAATGTGTGTTTTTGTGTAAGTGTATTTGTGCATATTGTATGTTTATATTTGTGCGTTCACAATTGCAATACCGTATTACTGACATGATTTCAGTCATGGAGAATCATTCATTTTGATTCCCCTCCTCCCCTCCCATTCCAATACCACACCAGTCTCTCCTTCTCTCTGGATGAATGAGTTCTACCCTTCCCGTCCTCTACTCCTCTCCCTGACCCTCTCCCTGGTGTCTTCCTCTCCTCTCCAGATGAGCCTCTGGAGCTGCCCCTGTTTCAGCTGCTCCCGTCCCAGAGACAGGTGGTGTTCCGTGGGGACCGGCTGCCTCTGCAGTGCACTGTGTCCTACCTGGACCCTTCGGTCACGCTGCTCTGGCACCACAATGGCGATGTCGTCCACAGCAACGAGGAAAGGGGCATCTACGTAGAGGATACCCTGGTCCATGACTGCTGCCTGCTCACCGGGTAGGGGGAATCGGGGACGTGAGTGGAGAGCTAATCTCTCTCGCTCGCTGTGGCACAGACACACTCATGCGTTACATTTGTGCAATGCAGCACTCACTCACACACACATGCATGTATGAGCTGATGCGGTACAGTTTTGCAGTACACAACCACACACTCACAACACTGCATCTCGCTAACCATGCTCACAAGCACTAACAGACAATCGCACGCATCAGAAACACACTCTTCCCCTTCTCTCCCTTATTGTCGCCGAGATTTACCTTGTGTAATCGTCCGCCCTTGATAGGGATCTGAAAGGACAGGGACAGAATTGGGTTGACCGCGTGCCACTGCCTCTGAAAGCTAATCTGTGCCCCTCTCAGAACGTTTGCCGAGTGCTCCGGGAACGTTGCCGGAGTGCTTGGCGATCACAAGCTAACAGGAACAGTTGCTGACTCTTAATTACAGTGATAATGGGAGCAGCAATGCTGGTTTTCTCACATTTCGGGGCCTGTTGTCGCATTTCCTCTTCCTGTCTTTGTTTTCTCTCCATGCTGTTGTTACTGTTAGCTTGGCGGCAGACCTGGTTTCAAATACTATTTAATATCATTTAAAATACTTGATCTGTGCTCAATTAAGTTTGCCTGGCTTATTGGACCAATCAAATCTTCCCAAACCTGTAAAACCCACCCATCTGGTCCTCTAAGCAAGCTAAAGCAAACACTCAAAATATTGGAAAGATTTCAAATAGTATTTGAACCCAGGTCTGCTTGGCGGTAAGCAGGCTCATATGGAGGAGCACATTGCCATTGATTAGTTTAACTGCTGCTACGCTCTGAGCCGGGGGCTCTAACATAAATTTGGATGGTGCTGACAGAAATATGTTTCCCTGTGTCAACAGGGCCGGAATGCTTGCTGTCACGGTTTACATAGCACAAGGAATTCCATCTCTTTTCCCAGTTCTGGAAAAGATACCAACCCAGAATATTGTAGCTCCCACTGCTCACGATTTGACCAACATTGCCACTTGTAATTTATGATTTTGAAGTTTACTATTATGTTCTATTCTCTATAGCTTTGTTGCTGAGTTGATTATCTCAAAGTATGAGGATGAGTGAAAATATATGTTGCATGACCATTTATCTATTGCGCTTGGCTAACATTATTCAGTGTTACTCTTCCTAATTTGAATTTGTATTGATAGATTGTTCTGTAGCGGTCTGACAAAATGGAATGACTTAGCATTGGGGCGGCAGGGGCGGCAGGGTAGCCTATTGGTTAGAGCATTGGACTAGTAACTGAAAGGTTGCAAGTTCATATCCCCGAGCCGACAAGGTACAAATCTGTCGTTCTGCCCCTGAACAGGCAGTTAACCCACTGTTCCTAGGCCGTCATTGTAAATAAGAATTTGTTCTTAACTGACTTGCCTAGTTAAATAAAGGTTAAAAAAAACAACAACAAAAAAAATTGCCTCTCCAATGAGGTCTGTAGTTCACACCTGGCTGCTCATTACGAACTGGCAAATGGCTGTGGAACACTCATAGCTAATGGCAACTAACAGCTGTAGTGTTAAGTTGTGAATTTTGTCCATCAAGCTGCTCTGGTGAATGTATCACTTGTATATGTGAAGGGATTGGAGAGTGATTATCACATGCCTGTGTTCTCTACAGCATACACAGCAGAGCAGAGTGGCCTTATATAGATCCCAGTGTCCATTGTTAGGTGGTGTTCTGTTCTAATGGGTCTGTCATGCCAAATAGTGTCCTCTTGACAAAAAGTGTCCCCCCACTTAGTCACAATGGGACTCGATAATCAATGGATTTCACATGACTGGGCGAGGTCGTAGCCAATCAGAATGAGTTTTTCCCCCCAAAAAGGCTTTATTACAGACATAAATACTCCTAAGCACTCTTGAGAGTCTCACCTTTCTATAGAGGGAAAGGTGTAGCCCAAACTGTTCTGACACTACAGGGAGAAGTTGGAAGATCGGCGGTACTAACCTCAGATGAGTCCTGTGACGCTTCTGGGGGGTGTAGAGCAAAATGAACACCATCATGTTTGTCAGAGTCTCATATTTCCATATATTGGTCATACTAGTTTGTAGGCCATTTTCGGGATGGCTCATAGTCTGGCAAACACCGCTGTAGCTAGGCCACCTTCCACCACAGATTTCTCTTGCTTAAACAGACTTTGATGTGGCCTTTTTTATGACGCTAATTACAGTTATATGGTGCACGGTCATCGACTCTAGGGATTTTTAAACACGTTTTGTTGAGATAATAAGATGAAAACATGACTTTGAACTGCTTTTGGGTACCTTGTTAACATTTTAACAACATGAAAATTCATGTCTTAAACGGTTCTACATTTTTCGGGAAAATGGCGAAGAAAATGTGTAAACTGGACGTGAACTTACCTTTCAGATTGCAACGTGAGCTGCTATGCAGCTAGTATCACTTCATTCATGTGCAAATCAGTTCAATTCATACACTGGCTCGTCTGGCTGGCATGTGTTGAGCTCACCCCCCCTTGTCATGTCTTACTAAAGTAGGCTTTCATTAGTCCTATTATCCTACTTTGTTCCTATCTCCCTTCCTCCACCGCGTGGCATATAGGCATAGCTCAGTAATTCAGCAGGACACTTGTGGTTGAATATAATGCAGGACACAACAGACAGTTTAATCATTTTGAACCTACCTGTCAATATTTAAGATTGAAATATGAACATTTTACTATTTTTGTGGAACAGTTGTGTAGTGAAGTGGTTGATTTAATTTAATATACCCACATGGGTATGGGCTAAAGTCAACACATAAAAAAATAAAGAGCAATTTAGTTGAGAAAACAGAAGTATGAATGACAAGTAAAGTGCATCATATGAGAGGAGGATCCTCAAAAATATTTGGCAGAAGTAGTGTATGGCTGTTCTTTTTCATCTCTCAGTTCTGGTGTGTGGGACGGAGAGGAGGTGGGTTCTACGGGTGGTTCTGCACGTCACTTTACCTCCACAGGCAGCCAGTCTTGGAAGGGGGACTTCCAGGCACAGCTGCTCTCTTCGCTGTTGGAGAGTTTGCAGTGCTAGTGTATGTAGCGCATCTGTGTATCTCACTGTGCCTAGGATGATATGGCAAGTGCAGTTTCTTAACAGATTCGATTAAGCAACACGACAATAACAGTAGCTGTAGACAGCTGTAGATAATGTCATGAAAAGTGGGATCTTGGAGAGTGGTTGGTCATGGGTCCAAGTCTAGGGAAGGGATACGGTAGGCAGAATGGCAGAGCCCCTGGATCCTGGCGAACAAGAGCAGAGTACAAAGGAAAGGGGAGAAGACAGATGAGTAGGACACAGAAAGAAAAACACACAGGTTGCATATAGATCAGGGGTTCGTTGAGCAGAACACAACGTTTTGGAATGGTTAGATGTCAATATGTTATGTAGAACAAACATGCCTCTCCGACATGCACAGTGCCTTCGGAAAGTATTCCAACCCCTTGACTTTTCCCACATTTTGTTACATTTACAGCCTTGTTCTAAAATTGAATAAATATACTTTTTTTCTAAGCAATCTACACACAATACCCTATAATGACAAAGCAACAAACAAAAAATGTTTACATTTCAAACAGAAATACCTTATTTACATAAGTATTCAGACCCTTTGCTATGAGACTCAAAGTAGAGCTCAGGTGCATCCTGTTTCCATTGATCATCCTCGAGATGTTTCTACAACTTGATTTGAGTCCACCAGTGGTAAATCTAATTGATTGGACAAAATTTGGAAAGGCACACACCTGTCTATATAAGGTCCCACAGTTGACAGTGCATATCAGAGCAAAAACAAAGCCATGAGGTCCATAGAGCTCGAAGACAGGATTGTGTCGAGGCAGGGATCTGGGGAAGTGTACCAAAACATTTCTGTAGCATTGAAGGTCCCCAAGAACACAGTGGCCTCCATCATTCTTGAATGGAAGAAGTTTGGAACCACCAGGTTTGGAACCACCTAAAGCTGGCCGTCCAGTCAAGCTGAGCAATCGGGGGAGAAGGACCTTGTTCAAGGAGGTGACCAAACTCTGACAGAGGTCTAGAGTTCCTCTGTGGAGATGGGAGAACCTTCCAGAAGGACCACCATCTCTGCAGCACTCCACCAATCAGACCTTTATGGTAGAGTGGTCAGATGGAAGCCACACCTCAGTAAAAGGCACATGACAGCCCGCTTGGAGTTTGCCAAAAGAACCTGAGAGCCCGCTTGGAGTTTGCCAAAAGAACCTAAAGATTCTCAGACCATGGTCTGATGTAACCAAGATTTGCTTGAATGCCAAGCATCACATCTGGAGGAAACCTGGCACCATCCCTACGGTGAAGCATGGTGGTGGCAGCATCATGCTGTGGGGATGTTTTTCAGCGGCAGGGACTGGGAGACTTGTCCAGATCGCAACACTCACATATGCTGGGCTACAGCAGCTCCATCTTGCCCTCTAATAGGCTAGGTAGAATTGTCACCATATTGCTTATACCTTTCAAACCACATCAGGTCTACACAGTGCATAGGGTGTAAGGGCTAGGGTTTGATTTGGGATTCAGGGATAGGTTCTTTGTCAATTTGTCTTTCTTCAATTCCTCACATCCTTTCTCTTCACGTCCTTTAAAAAAAGGATTGTAGGAGAATGTCTGTGGATGAAAAATCACATAATTACTGACTGCTGTCACACAACTGTCATGCTGCATGAGAAGGAAGAAAAAGTCCTGTGCATGTGCACAGATGCTCACCATTATCTTTATGGGTGATGACAAGTGCAGCCATTTTCTTTTCCCTCACTTTGCAATATCTCACACTGCTGCTTGTGTTCACATCATATCACTGAGTCTGCGTTTAAGCATGTGCATTACGTCGATAAAGACATGAATTTACTCACTCATTTATCAGGAGGTGACTGCATATTACTCTTGATATTGCATGTTAAATTAAATTGAATCAGCATCAGCTCATTAGTAAATGTGTGGGACAAAAGAGAGAAGGGAAGCACTGCAGAGCAGAATACAAAGTGCCATTAATATTAGGATGACATACTGTACATAGAAATACAATGACATTATGTTGACACCACGAAAAATATGAACTATAAAGGCATCACTATAACATATTACTACATATTACTTCAGAAAGTATTCATACCACTTGACTTATTCCACATTTTGTTGTGTTACTGCCTAAATAAAAAAAGGACTTCATAGATTTTGTCTCCACCCATCTACACACAAAAGCCCATAATGACAAAGTGAAAACATGTTTTTACAAATTGATTGAAAATGAAATACACAAATATCTCATTTACACAAGCATTCACACCCCTGAGTGGATACTTTGTAGAAAAACCTTTGGCAGCGATTATAGCTGTGAATTTATTAGGGTAAGTCTATAAGAGCTTTGCAAACCTGAATTGTACATTATTTGCCCATTATTCATTAGAAACAAGCTCTGTCAAGTTGATTGTTGATCATTGCTGGACAGCCATTTTCAAGTCTTGCCATAGATTTTTAAGTCAAACTTTAACCAGGGCACTCAGGAACATTCATTGTTGGTTAGCGACTCTCGTTAGGATTTGGTATTGTGTTATAAGTTATTGTTCTGCTGAAAGGTGAATTTGTCTCCCAGTGTCTGTTGGAAAGCAGACTGAACCATGTTTCCCTTTAACACTCGGATTTTACCTGTATTCCGTTTCTTTTTATCCAAAGAAACCTCCCTAGTCCTTGCCGATGACAAGCATACCCATAACATGATGCAGGCACCACCATGCTTGAAAATATATAGAGTGGTAGTTAGTGATGTGTTTTGTTGGATTTGCCCCAAACATAACGCTTTGTATTCAGCACATAAAGTTAATTTCTTTGCCACATTTTTGCAGTATTACTAAAGTACCTTGTTGCAAGCAGGAGGCATGTTTTGGAATATTTGTATTCTGTACAGGCTTCCTTCTTTTTACCATCCTCAGTTTTCTCATATTTTAAAATCATCATCGGCTTCCTGGTGAAATCCCTGAGCAGTTTCATTCCTCTCCGGCAACTGAGTTAGGAAGTACGCCTGTGTCTTTGTAGTGACTGAGTGTATTGATACACCAACCAAAGCCTAATTAATAACGTCACTGTGCTCAAGGGATATTCAGCATCTGCTTTTTTTACATTTACACATCTACCAATCAGTGCCCTTCTTTCCAAGACATTGAAAACCTTCCTGGTCTTTGTGGTTGAATCTGTGCTTAAAATTCACTACTCGAATGAGGAACCTTACAGATCATTATATATAGTTGAAGTTGGAAGTTTACATACACCTTAGCCAAATACATTCAAACTCAGTTTTTAACCATTCCTGACATTTAATCCTAGTAAAAATTCCCTGTCTTAGGTCAGTTAGGATCAATACTTTTTTTTAAAGAATGTGAAATGTCAGAATATTAGTAGAGAGAATGATTATTTCATATTTTATTTATTTCATCACATTCCCAGTGGGTCAGAAGTTTACATACTGTAAGGGGGTGCGTAACTGATGGCACGGAAAGTCAGACGCAGGAGAGCAGAACTAGGTAATAGCCAGAGTAGTTTAATTGCAAAACCAACTGCATAAAGAAATAACCAACATGGGTACAAAACCTGACGCGCACCAGTAAACATGTGCACAAGCACTAACAACAAACAATTCCACACAAAGACATGGGGGGAACAGAGGGTTAAATACACAACAATAAATGAGGGAAATGAAAACTAGGTATGTAGGAAAACAAGACAAAACCAATGGAAAATGAAAAGTGGATCGACGATGGCTAGAAGACCAGAGACGCCAACTGCCGAACGTCGCCCGAACAAGGAGAGGAAACGACTTCGGGTGGAAGTCATGACACATACACTCAATTAGTATTTTGTAGCATTGCCTTTATAGTGTTTAACTTGGGTCAAACATTTCAGGTGGCCTTCCACATGTTTCCACAATAAATTGGGTGAATTTTGGAACCATTTCTCCAGACAGAGCTGGGGTAACTGAGTCGGTTTTGTAGGGCTCCTTGCTCGCACATGCTTTTTCAGTTCTGCCCACAGATTTTCTATTGTATTAAGGTCAGGGCTTTGTGACGGCCACTCCAATACCTTGACTTTGTTGTCCTTAAGCCATTTTGCCACAACTTTGGAAGTATGTTTGGGGTCATTGTCCATTTGGAAGACCCATTTGCGACCAAGCGTTAACTTCCTGACTAATGTCTTCAGATGTTGCTTCAATATATCCACAAAATTGTCCTCCTCATGATGCCATCTATTCTGTGAAGTGCACCAGTCCCTCCTGCAGCAAAGCACCCCCACAACATGATGCTGCCACCCGCGTGCTTCACGATTGGGATGGTGTTCTTCGGCTTGCAAGCCTCCCCTTTTTCCTCCAAACATAACGATGGCCATTATGGCCAACAGTTCAATTTTGTTTCATCTGACCAGAGGACATTTATCCCCATGTGCAGTTGCAAACCGTAGTCTGGCTATTTTATGGCGGTTTTGAAGCAGTGGCTTCTTCCTTGCTGAGCAGCCTTTCAGGTTATGTCTATATAGGACTCGTTTACTGTGGATATATATACTTTTGTACCTGTTTCCTCCAGCATCTTCACAAGGTCATTTGCTGTTGTTCTGGAACTTGGTCCTTCAGGTGTTTGGAAATTGCTCCCAAGGATGAACCAGACTTGTGGAGTTCTACAAAGAATAATTCTGAAGTCTTGGCTGATTTCTTTTAATTTTCCCATGATGTCAATCAAAGAGGCACTGAGTTTGAAGATAGGCCTTGAAATACATCCACAGGTCACCTCCAATTGACTGAAATGATGTGAATTAGCCTATCATAAGTTTCTAGCCTTGACATAATTTTCTGGAATTTTCCAAGCTGTTTAAAGGCACAGTCAACTTAGTGTATGTAAACTTCTGACCCACTGGAATTGTGATACAGCAAATTATAAGTGAAATAATCTGTCTGTAAACAATTGTTGGAATTAAAATGAGTTGTCATGCACACAGTAGATGTCCTAACCAACTTGGCAAAACTATAGTTTGTTAACAAGAAATGTGTGGAGTGGTTGAAAACTAGTTTTCTGACTCCAAACCTAAGTGTATGTAAACATAAACTGTATGTGGGGTCCAGAGATGGGGTAGTCATTAAACAATCATGTTACCCACTATTTGTTAACACAGAATGAGTCTGTGCAACTTATTTTGTGATTTATTAAAGAACATGTATACTCCTGAAATGATTTAGGCTTGCCCTAACAAGGAGGTTAAATACTTATTGATACAAAACATTTGAGGTTTGAATTTTTTATTATTTCCGACATTTTTCTAAAAACAAGATTCCAATTTGACATAGAATCTCAATTTAGTAAATTTTACATTCTCTCACGCTCATGATTAAAGACAGACCAAGGCGCAGCGTATGTAGAGTTCCACATCTTTAAGTCGGTGAAACTTCAAAACAATAAACCACCAACGAAACGTGAAAGTAGTGGTGCACATGCACAAACACAAAACAATATCCCACAAACACAGGGGGGGAAAATGGCTACCTAAATATGATCCCCAATTAAAGGCAACGATTACCAGCTGCCTCTAATTGGGAACCATACAAAACACCAACATAGAAATATTGAGCTAGAACACCCCCTAGTCACGCCCTGACCTACTACACCATATAGAACCAAGGGCTCTCTATGGTCTTGGCGTGGCATATTCAGGCTGGAAGATAAATATACATATTTTTTTAAGTCAAGGGGCATGAATCCTTTCTGAAGGCACTGTATAAAAGGGCTTAAACTAAATCACCACTATGTGGCAGTAGTAACACATTAATGACTAGGCCATTACGAATGACAATGGACAGAATATGACAAATTCCTATAAGGACATCGAAAAGGATGGGACCTAATAAAATTTCCAAAGTAACATGCGTCATCTTAGGCTTGACCAACTAATAATTACTAACCCTCTTAACAGGCCTGAAAGGGCACACTAACTTGCTATAATACCCCAAATATTATGCGTATGGATACACAAATATAATACCCAGAGTGTAAGAGCCTCATTGAACACCATATCCGTACCCGGCCCAGGGAAACAGTACAAAAGAGGCCATAACGGATTCCGGAGTCCCGAAGGAAGGCCGTGAAACCAGAAGGGAAGGCTATGCTAAGGATGGGGGTCATTGAAGAGTCCCACAGTGCATGGTGCAGCCCCACCGTGTTCGTGCCCAAACCGGACGGTAGCCTCCGCTTCTGTAATGATTTCCAGGGTGTGAACAACATAAGCTTATTTGACGCCTACCCCATCCCGAGGGTGGACGAGTTCATCGACCGATTGGGAAAGGCCCAGTACATCAGCACCCTTGACCTGACCAAAGGATATTGGCAGCCTCTTCCCGGGAGAAGACGGTGTTCGACACCAGACGGTTTGTATCAGTTCCAGGTGCTCCCGTTTGGTCTCCACGGAGCCCCACCCACATTCCAGCGACTGATGAACAGAGTGCATCGACCTCACCAGTAGTACGCAGTGGCCTATCTGGATGATATCATCATCCACAGCCAAGGTTGGAAAAAGCACCTGACTCGGCTCCAGGCAGTGCTGGACGCGCTCAGACAAGCCAAGGTTGACCGCGAATCCCAAGAAATGCAAACTAGGGTTCAAGGAGGTGGAGTACCTAGGGTATTTGATAGGACGGGGGAACGTCAAGCCCCAGGAGAGGAAGGTTCAGGCAGTACGTGACTGGCCCGTTCCACGCACCAAGACACGGGTCAAGTCCTTCCTGGGACTGGCAGGATACTATAGCCGGTTTATCCCCAACTTTGCAGCTATAGCTTCCCCCCTCACATATCTAACCAGGGCCCGCCTCTCGAAAACAGTGAAATGGACGGACGAGACAGAAGCGGCATTCAGCCGTCTGAAGGAAGCTCTGTGATCCCATCCGATTCTCGTAATGCCCGATTTCCAGATGCCGATGGTGGTCCAGACGGATGCATGTGATACGGGACTAGGGTCCATTCTGTCCCAGATACACGATGGGGAGGAGCACCCCATCATGTACATCAGCCGAAAGCTGATGCATAGAAAAAAAAGCACAATTGTTGAGAAAGTGTCTAGCGATGAAGTGGGCGCTAGACATTCTCTCAAATATTACCTGTTAGGTACCCACTTTACCCTGGTCACGGACCATGTTCCCCTGGTCTGGATGACCAGGGGAAAGTACACAAACAATCGGGGGGGCGTACAGCAGGTCAGCCACCAGGGGGAGACTCGTTGATGCACAAGAGCGTGTTTTCGGGTCCTACTGAGAGTAGAGCCACTGAGTTGCCTACTTTTAGCCCTAGTCGGCCAGCAGTAGTATATCAAGCACGCAAGAAAAATGAGCGTCACTTTTTCTATTGTCAGAAGGTGGAACATATGACTAATGATTGCTTCCTGCTAAAACGCAAACAAGGGATGCCTCTTTCTGCCAAGCCGCCAACAGGTGTTGCTCTAATTCGTACGGTTGTGAGGTCTGAAACGAAACAGGTGCCTCAGGGTAACTGTAGTTTGAAAGTCACAGTCCCCGACCACAGTTATGAACCATACATTTTCGAAGGGTTTGTTTCCCTAACGAATGACGAAGCACTTCAGCGTCCGGTTAAAATCCTTAGAGATACTGGTGCGGCGCAGTCGTTTATATTGTCTGATGTGTTTCCCTTATCCGACGATACATACTGTGGTTCCAGTGTGTTAGTTCAGGGTATTGAAATGGGTTTTGTCCCAGTGCCGTTGCACTTTGTGAAAGTACACGCTGAGTTAATCAGTGGAATATTCAGAGTGGGGATACGTTCTATGTTGCCAGTAAAAGGTGTTACCTTTATAATGGGTAACGATATTGCCGGAAGAAAGGTAAAGGACTGGGAAAGCAGGTCCGGAGTCCGGAGAGGAATCCAAGGACCCAGTGGAGTGGGGGGTCCAGCACGGAGTAGCAGGACTGA
This sequence comes from Oncorhynchus kisutch, assembly GCF_002021735.2. NCBI lineage: Eukaryota > Metazoa > Chordata > Actinopteri > Salmoniformes > Salmonidae > Oncorhynchus > Oncorhynchus kisutch. Next base: position 62,146,867 of record NC_034177.2, on the reverse strand, counting down.
CGAGACGTGGGACTGGAGACGGGTCAAAGTCAGAGCAGGCAGAACTGTAACGGAGAGGAGAAAGCTGTCAGGCATGGGTAAACAGGCATAACTTGAAAACAGGATCTAAGCAGGAACAAACGTCTAAAATGACTGAGCAGAGATTATGATCTGGCAGCGTAGAAGTGGCAGTGCAGAGTATTTGTAGAGGTCTTGTTTATGGAATAGGTTGCAGCTGGTGGGGATCTGCTCTACCTCCTGCACACCTGTCTCTACCCACACAATCACACACACACACAGAGAGGGAGGAAGAGGGAGAGAGAGCACTGGAAGAGTGGCAGCCGGTTAGGATGAGAAGTTGAGGGCAGATGTAACAACACTCAAAGAGGTGCAATGGTCACTTAGCCAGTTATGGAGGGCTAAAGGTCTGCTGAAACGTTCAATGCCATGATTTAGGAAGGACATAGTGCCAGATATTATGGGGCAGGACACCTACAACACCAGGTGTCGCAGGAAGGCCAAAAAGTTAATCAGGGACCAACCGAGCTACGGCCTGTTCTCCCGCTTCCATCACTGTGACGTGGGCAGTACAGGAGCATCATGTCTAAAACTAACAGACTGGCCAACAGCTTCTACCCCCAGACCATCAGTCTTCTGAATAGACACTACTAGTCAGCTACCTGCTCCCCCTGTCCCCCTCCTGCCCCCCCTCCCCAGTAACCTGTAACTTGATAGCATTCTCCCCAGTCTTTTGACTGCACTCGCCTCCATTTCCAGGCAACTCTCTCTCCGCATGCCTCATAACAATCAGAACATAGCAACCAGCATAGGAACGAATGCTATCGATTTTTTTATTTCATTACATAGCCAGGCAGAATTTGTCAAGTTTTAGCAACGGCCCTAGCAACGGGCGCTGATAGCTTATCGAGTCCCATTGTGACACAGGGGGGACACTTTTTGTCAAGTGGACACTATTTGGCATGACAGGCACTCCTTATGCAATCTAACTAAATTAAGTGGCTCTGGGTTGATTTGGTGTTTTGTGACATTCATCAGTGTTAGCCAAGCCCTCTGACCTCTCACAGCAACACACACACGCTTCAGGAACACACTCTAGCAACATGCGCACACACATGCGCTCATGCACACACACATGCATACACGCAGCTGCAGAGACACACACAAATACACAATCTCCAGTAACACACACACACAAACGTGAGGGGAGAGCTAATCGCTCTCGCTCGCTGTCGCACAGACACATTCAGTAGTACACACATGCGCGTGCACTCACGCGTTTCAGTTGTGCAGTGGAGTTGTGCAGTACACACACACACACGCATACATGTACGTTGTGCAGTACACACACACACAAACACATCCTCACATCACTGACATCGCTGCATCTCGATAACCATGCTCACGTGCACTGACAGGCGATCGCACACATCTGTGCACATACACTCTCACACTCCCAATGATCCTTTTCCACCATTGCGTCCCAGAGCGGAATGTGATGGATTTTTTTGTCTCATTCTAATTCTGATTAGGCCTCACAATTAGCCAACATTTTCCCTTGTATATACAAATTATGCAATTTTCTCCCTCCAAGTGGAACCTATATGGTAATGTTGCACTTGGCAGCCAATGGTTCAGTCAAGCTGTCCCAGCAGCACGAGAAAAGCAAGCTGGAACTGAGGAACTGCATTGGTTCGCACTGTAGACTGTTGAGTGTATAAAATGGCAGTCCAACAAAAACGCCACTCTCAACCCAGTCTGAACCTCACCTCTACCCTGCTTCTATATCATCAAGTGTGTCGACAGACAAGCAGGGAATTAGAGAGAGGGGGAATGTCTGGCCCTGGTGCTCTCATTAAATAAAGGATCAGAGATTAGTAATGCTCTGGCCTCTCCACCATGCCAGGAGCAAGGTCCATGTCAATGCCAGTTTAACTACGTGAGGTCATATTTGTAGTCATTATGCTCTTTTTGTTGATGGAGTTAACCTTTAAATAATGTCTTCGGAGTTGTGTATGTGTGTAGCCCTGTATGGAGAGGAAAGTTTAAACCCCCCACTGTGTTATTTAAGGAATAAGGCACAAGGGGTTGTGGTATATGGCCAATATAAGATGGCTAAGGGCTGTTCTTATGCGCGACGCAACGCGGAGTGCCTGGATACAGCCCTTAGCCGTGGTATATTGGCCATATACCACAAACCCCCGAGGTGCCTTACTGCTATTATAAACTAGTTACCAACGTAATTAGAGCAGTACAAATAAATATTTTGTCATACCCGTGGTATACGGTCTGACATACCACATCTGTCAGCCAATCAGCATTCAGGGCTCGAACCACCCAGTTTATAATTGAACTTAAACCCCACCAATAAGTCATATTGAATCTGGATTTTATGATCTCTACTAAGGTGATCCCAAAATGTTTTCACAGCTTTTCTCTCACCTCAATTGAGCGTAGGCACAAGGCAAAGTTGCCCATACTTCATTCTTCAGAGGGTGCCATGCTACACAATGTGTAAGTGTAAACATTAAGGATATGTTACGTCGTCTTGCTGTCACTGTCTACTATGGTAAAGCACTCTGGTGCTGGGAAAAGTGTATGTGTGTTTGTGCGTGCGTGTGATTTTGTGTCTGTGCACAGGTGTGCATGTGTTGTATGCATGTGCAAGCATCTACAGTGGGGCAAAAAAGTATTTAGTCAGCCACCAATTGTGCATGTTCTCCCACTTAAAAAGATGGGAGAGGCCTGTAATTTTTATCATATATACACTTCAACTATGACAGACAAAATGAGAAAAAAAATCCAGAAAATCACATTGTAGGATTTTTAATGAATTTATTTGCAAATTATGGTGGAAAATAAGTATTTGGTCAATAACAAAAGTTCATCTCAATACTTTGTTATATACCTTTTGTTGGCAATGACAGAGGTCAAACGTTTTCTGTAAGTCTTCACAAGGTTTTCACACACTGTTGCTGGTATTTTGGCCCATTCCTCCATGCAGATCTCCTCTATGTGTGCGTGTGCCATGCATGTGTGTGTGTGTGTGTGTGTGTGTGTGTGTGTGTGTGTGTGTGTGTGTGTGTGTGTGTGTGTGTGTGTGTGTGTGTACACTGTATATATAATTTAGACTCCGCTCAAAGGCACTGAATGATAAGATCCTCCATTTCCATATTTCATTCAGATTCAGATGTGTGTGTGTGTGTGTTTTACTATTTTCTACATTGTAGAATAATTGTGAAGATATCAAGCTATGAAATAACACATGTGGAATCATGTAGTAACCAAAAAAGTGTTAAACAAATCAAAATATATTTTATATTTGACATTCTTCAAAGTAGCCACCCTTTGCTGTCACACCCTGATCTGTTTCACCAGTCTTTGTGATTGTCTCCACCCCCCTCCAGGTGTCACCCATCTTCTCCATTATCCCCTGTGTATTTATACCTGTGTTCTCTGTTTGTCTTTTGCCAATTCATCTTGTTTGTTCAAGCCAACCAGCATTTTGTGTCTCAGCCCCTACTTTTTCAGTCTCTCTTTTCTCACCCTCCTGGCTTTGACCCTTGCCTGTCCTGACTCCGAACCCGCCTGCCTGAACACTCTGCCTGCCCCTGAGCACCCGACCTGTACCTTTGACCCCCTCTAGATTACCGACCTCTGCCTTACCCTGAGCCTGCCTGCCGCCCGGTACCGTTGCCCCACCTCTGGTTTACTGACTCCTGCCTGCCTTGAAGTTCTTCCAAGATGGCGCAGCAGTAAGAAGTGTTTGTTTTCGAACCATGTAAATATTTAGTTTTTTTCTTTTTTTTTTGTGTACATTTCATTATTTCAATCTCTTTTTTCAATTTTCGAATAAAATATACCTTCCTGCAACCCACCTTCCCCAATGTGGTACAGATCTGCAATTTTTTTAGACCTTATAACTGGAACCTTCATCAGAAGCTAACCAGCTAATTAGCTATTTAGTCATTGTTAGCCACTGCTAGCGGTCTTTACCTTTAGCTTGGACACCAACCGCTTTAGCCAGGACAGCCCGGAAAATACCTGCCAGTTTGCACAGCACGATATCAGCCCTGAGCATATTGGACTGCTTCCCCCACTACATAACTTAATTCCTGCCACAAGCTCTGGACCATTACACAGGATCTTCGTAGCTAGCTAGCTGCTACCGAGTGGCTACTGCGGCTAACGCCCTTGTCCAGAAGCATGCATGAGTTAGCCTCGAGCTAGGCCCATCTCCCGGTTAGCAAACGAAGTACACCAACTACAATACTTTTCTTGCCAGCTGGCCTGGACCCTTTGTCGACACGGAGCCCCGCCGATCCATCATGACTGGTCTGCTGACGTAATTCGGCCGATGTGCTCTCAACTGGCTACTGCGTCTTGGATGTTGGTGGTGATCCATCTGCAAGTCCCGGCCCGCTAGCTTCCTGAACGCCGTGTCTCCCGCTCGCCTAGCGTAGTAATCGACTACCAAACGGCTCCCTGTTTCATCTATTGCTGTTCATTGGACCCTATGCTCTCTCGGCTACACAGCCGATGCCAGCTGGACTGTTCATTAACAGGGTACTTCATTTTGTTTATCTGTCGGCCCCAGCCCCTAACTCAGGCCCTGTGTGTAGCTAACTGACCCTCTCTGCCCATTCATCGCCATTTACCCATTGTTGTTGTCCTAGCTGTTTACCCGTTGTCTCACCCGTTGCTGTCTTACCTCTCCCAATCAACACCTGTGATTGCTTTATGCCTTTCTCTAATGTCAATATGCCTTGTCTACTGTTTAGGGCAGCTTTCATTGTTTTATTTTACTGAAGAGCCCCTAGTCCTGCTCAACATAGCAGCATAGCCTCAGATAGCCCCCTTGTATAGGCACCTTAACATACCCCTGTCTGTACATTATGCCCTGAATCTATCCTACCACGCCCAGAAACCTGCTCCTTTTTTCTCTGTTCCCAAAGCACTAGACGACCAGTTCTTATAGCCTTTAGCCGTACCCTCATCCTGGTGATGTAGAGGTTAACCCAGGCCCTCTGTCACCAGGCGCTATCATTTGTCGACTTATGCAACTGTAAAGGCCTTGGGTTCATGCATGTTAACATCATAAGCCTGCTCCTTAAGTTTGCTTTATTCACTGCTTTAGCACACTCCGCCAGCCCTGATGTTCTAGCCGTGTCTGAATCCTGACTTAGGAAGGCCACCAAAAATTCTGAAATTTCCAACCCCAATTACAACATTTTTCATCAAGACAGAACTGCTAAAGGGGCTGGAATGCAAATCTACTGTAGAGAGCCTGCAGAGTTCTGTCATACTATCCAGGTCTATGCCCAAACAGTTTGAGCTTCTACTTTTAAAGATCCCTCTCTCCAGAAACAAGTACCTCACTGTTGTCGCTTGTTATAGACCCCCTCAGCTCTTAGCGGGATCGTGAATACAGCCTCAAGCTCATTACCATAACGCAACGTTAACTATTCATGAAAATCGCAAATGAAATGAAATTAATATGCTAGCTCTCAAGCTTAGCCTTTTGTTAACAACACTGTCATCTTAGATTTTCAAAATATGCTTCTCAACCATAGCAAAACAAGCATTTGTGTAACACCTAGCGCACCTAGCGTAGCATTTAGCTTTAGCATTAGCAGGCAACATTTTCACAAAAACCAGAAAATCATTCAAATAAAATCATTACCTTTGAAGAACTTCAGATGTTTTCAATGAGGAGACTCTCAGTTAGATAGCAAATGCTCAGATTTTCCTGAAAGATTATTTGTTTAGGAGAAATTGCTCCGTTTGGTGCGTCACGTTTGGCTACCAAAAAAAAACGAAAATTCAGTCTTCAAAACGCATAACTTTTTTCCAAATTAACTCCATAATATCGACTGAAACATGGTAAACGTTGTTTAGAATCAATCCTCAAGGTGTTTTTCACATATCTCTTCATGATATATCGTTCGTTGAAAGCCTCCTCTCTCCTCTCAATCACTGGATGACTGCGTGCAGCTTGTAGATTACGCACCAATTTAGACAAAGGACACTGGGCGGACCCCTGGTAAATGTAGTCTCTTATGGCCAATCTTCCAATGATATGCCTACAAATACGTCACAATGCTGCAGACACCTTGGAGAAACGATAGGAAGGGCAGGCTCATTCCCGGCGTATTCACAGCCATATAAGGAGACAATGGAAAACAGAGCTTCAAAAATTCTGCCCATTTCCTGGTTGAAGTTTTATCTTGGTTTCGCCTGTAGCATGAGTTCTGTGGCACTCACAGATAATATCTTTGCAGTTTTGGAAACCTTAGAGTGTTTTCTTTCCAAAGCTGCCAATTATATGCATAGTCGAGCATCTTTTCGTGACAAAATATTGCGCTTAAAACGGGTACATTTTTTTATACATAAATTAAAAGAGCGCCCCCTATATCCAAGAAGTTAAAAGTTCCTTTGTAGAATTTCTTTCCTTAATGTTTGAGCCAATCAGTTGTGTTGTGACAAGGTAGGGGTGGTATACATAAGAGCCCTATTTGGTAAAAGAATAGCTCAAATAAGCAAAGCGAAACAACAGTCCATCATTACTTTAAGACATGAAGGTAAATCAATCCGGAAAATTTCTGCAGTTGCAAAAACCAAGCGGCATGATGAACCTGACTCTGAGGACCGCCACAGGAAAGGAAGACCCAGAGTTTCCTCTGCTGCAGCGGATAAGTTCATTAGAGTTACCAGCCTCAAATTGCAGCCCAAATAAATGCTTCGCAGAGTTTCAAGTAACAGACAAACCTCAACATCAACTGTTCAGAGAAGACTGCATGAAGCAGGTGTTCATGGTTGAATTGCTGCAAAGAAACCACTACTAAAGGACACCAATGAGAAGAAGAGACTTGCTTGGGCCAAGAAACACGAGCAATGGACATTAGACTGGTGGAAATCTGTCCTTTAGTCTGATGAGTTAAAATTTTAGATTTTGGTTACAACCACTGTGTCTTTGAGATGCAGAGTAGGTGAACGGATGATCTCTGCATGTGTAGTTCCCACCGTGAAGCAAGGAGGAGGTGTGATGGTGTGGGGGTGCTTTGCTGGTGACATTGCCAGTGAGTCATTTAGAATTCAAGGCACACTTAACCAGCATGGCTACCAAAGCATTCTGCAGCGATACTCCATCCCATCTGGTTTGCACTTAGTGGGACTATCATTTGACCAAGAAGGAGAGTGATGGAGTGCTGCATCAGATGACCTGGCCTCCACAATCCCCCGACCTCAACCCAATTGAGATGGTTTGGGATGAGTTAGAGTGAAGGAAAAGCAGCCAACAAGTGCTCAGCATTCCAGGTGAAGCTGGTTGAGAGAATGCCAAGAGTGTGCAAAGGTGTCATCAAGGCAAAGGATGGCTACTTTGAAGAATCTCAATATAAAATATATTTAGGTTTTTTTAACACTTTTTTGGTTACTACATGATTCCATATGTGTTCTTTCATAGTTTTGATGTATTCACTATTATTCTACAATGTAGAAAATAGTAAAAAAATAAAGAAAAACACTTGAACGAGTAGGTGTGTCCAAACTTTTGACTGGTACTGTATATATAGCCCAGGCTGCTGCAGACTGAATAATGTTGCCAGGCTAAATTCCCAGTAACTATTGCTAGCAGCGGACATGGGACCAGTGTGTGAATCATGCCCCATTAATCAAACAATTGAAAGCCCTGCAGCTAGCTTCGGAGGTATCTTTCTTAATACCCTCCATTTTTAATCACCCTAATCTGCCGCTGAATGAAAGACCTGGGATAAACATTAGCTGCAGACAGGGAACAGAGAGGAAAAGCTCTGCCTCGTTCTCTCTGTCTTTCTCTCTATCTGCTTCTCTCTCTCTCCCTCTCTCTATTTCTCACCCTGCTCCCCATTTTCTTATTTTCTCCCAACCACATTCTTTCCCACTCCACGCATTTTCACCTTTTGAATTCCTCCCATTTCTATTCCTAACTTTTCTTTCTCCTCATCCCTTGATTTTTCTTCACAACTCTCCTCAAGCTGATTGGCTCTTGGACTTTTTCTGGCACTGTGTTCTCCACAGGCATCAGTAGCCATGGAGACAAGAGTTAATTGTCTTAGTACTTTCCAGTTCATCAATTGATTGGTAGGCAGTTAGGTTAAACTAGCACATGAAAGAATGTTCTGAGCTGGCCAGAGGGAGTTGAAATTCTGATTGTCAGAGGGATAGTAGGTTAGTTGATGGCATTACATAGACAAAACTGTAGATAGTGGCAAACTGAGAGAGCAGAGAATTACATTTTTGCACATAAAAACTTTGGTGGGTTTACACTGTCACAACATGTTTTATCGATGTACACCATGCAAAGAAATATACAAACAGCTCCCTTTTAAACTACATTTTTCAATCAGAAGATCCTTGTATGAATAGTGTTCTTACCTGGGCCCTATATCCTGTGGTCATGTCACCGCTCATCACTGTCAAATGCTCCCTTAGACACTTCAGCGAGCAGGCCTTTCTAATCAACCTGGCCCGGGTATCCTGGAAGGATATTGACCTCATCCCGTCTGTAGAGGATGCCTGGTTGCTCTTTAAAAGTGCTTTCCTCACTATCTTAAATAAGCATGCCCAATCCCAAAAATGTAGAACTAAGAACAGATATAGCCCTTGGTTCACCCCAGACTTGACTGCCCTTGACAAGCACACAAACATCCTGTGGCATACTGCATTAGTATCGAATAGCCCCCGCGATATGCAACTTTTCAGGGAACCAATGTACACAGTCAGTTAGGAAAGCTAAAACTAACTTTGTCAAACAGAAATGTGCATCCTGTAGCACTAATTCCAAAATGTTTTGGAACACTGTATGGAGAACAAGAACACCTCCTCCCAGCTGCCTACTACACTGAGGCTAGGAAACACCGCCACCACCAATAAATCAACGATAATTGATCATTTCAATATTTTTCTGCGGCTGGCCATGCTTTCCACCTGGCTACCCCTACCCTGGCCAACAGCTCTGCACCCACCACAGAAACTTGCCCAAGATCCCCACCCCGCTTCTCCTTCATCCAAATCCAGGACATATTACGGATATATTCAATCAATCCCTATCCCAGTCTGCTGTTCCTACATGCTTACAGAGGGCCACCATTGTTCCTGTTCCCAAGAAAGCTAAGGTAACTGAGATAAACGACTAACGACTATAGTGCCCCATAGCACTCACTTCCGTCATCATGAAGTGCTTTGAGAGACTAGTCAAGGATCATATCACCTCCACCCTACCTGACACCCTAGACCCACTCCAATTTGCTTACCGCCCCAATAGGTCCACAGATGACGTAATCTCAATCACACTGCCCTAACCCACCTGGACAAGAAGAATACCTATGTAAGAATGCTGTTCATCGACTACAGCTCAGCATTTAACACCATAGTACCCTCCAAACTCGTCATTAAGCTCGAGACCCTGGGTCTCGACCCCGTCCTGTGAAACTGGGTCCTGGACTTTCTGACGGGCCGTCCCCAGGTGGTAAGGGTAGGAAACAACATATCCACCCCGCTGATCCTCAACACTGGGGCCCCACAAGGGTGCGTTCTCAGCCCTCTCCTGTACTCCCTGTTTACCCATGACTGCGTGGCCATGCACACCTCCAACTCAATCATTAAGTTTGCAGACGACACCACAGTAGTAGGCTTGATTATCAACAACGATGAGACTGCCAACAGGGAGGAGCTGAGTTCCCTCGGAGTGTGGTGTCAGGAAAATAACCTTACACTCAACATCACCAAAACAAAGGAAATGATCGTGGACTTCAGGAAACAACAGAGGGAGCAGCCCCCATCCACATCGACGGGACAGTAGTGGAGAAGGTAGAAAGTTTTAAGTCCTCTGTGTACTCAAGGACAAACTGAAATGGTCCACCCACACAGACAGCGTGGTGAAGAAGGCCCAACAGCACCTCTTCAACCTCAGGAGGCTGAGGCAAAAACACTCCCAAAAGTTTACAGAAGCACAATCGAGAGCATCCTGTCGGGCTGTATCACTGCCTAGTCTGGCAACTGCTTTGCCCACAACTGTAAGGCTCTCCAGAGGGTAGGGAGGTTTGCACAACGTATCACCGGGGGCAAACTACCTGCCCTCCAGGACACCTACACCACCCGATGTCACAGGAAGGCCAAAAAGATCATCAAGGACAACAACCACCTGAGCCACTGCCTGTTCACTCCGCTATCATCCAGAAGGCGAGGTCAGTACAGGTGCATCAAAGCTGGGACCGAGAGACTGAAAAACAGCTTCTATCTCAAGGCCATCAGACTGTTAAACAGCCATCACTAACATTGGTGCCCGGGGAGATGGCTGCCGTTTTATGGTCTCCCAACCAATTGTGCTATTATGTGTTTTTTTTTTGCGATATTTGTAAATTATTTTGTACATAATGTTTCTGCAACCGTATCTTACGGCAGAAAAGAGCTTCTAGATGTCAGGACAGCGATCACTCCCCTCGGATTAGACAAAGATTATTTTAACAACAACAACAACAGCAGCAAGCACGACTCACACGATATTCTCCAAACACCCCACAGGCCAGACATCCCAATTATTCGCAAAAAGAAGCGACGCAGAGGAAGAAGAGCCGGATGCCTCGTCCGCACCCGCAGAAGGCAACTAGGAAAGCTGCTGTTACCGTCAATATTACACGCCAACGTGCAATCATTAGACAATAAACTAGACGAGGTACGATCACAAATATCTTACCAACGGGACATTAAAACCTGTAATATCCTATGTTTCACAGAATCGTGATTGAATGACGACATGGATATTCAGCTAGCGGGATACACGCTGCACCGTCAGGATAGAACGGCACACTCCGGTAAGAGCAGGGGGTGGGCGGTCTGTGCATATTTGTAAACAACACCTGGTGCATGAAATCTAAGGAAGTCTCTAGATTTTGCTCACCTGAAGTAGAGCATATTATGATAAATTGCAGGCCACACTACTTGCCGAAAGAGTTCTCAGCTATACTTTTCGTGGCTGTTTATTTTCCACCACAGACAGATGCTGGCACTAAGACCGCACTCAGCCAGCTGTATAAGGAAATAAGCAAACAGGAAACCACTCACCCAGAGGCGGAGCTCCTAGTGGCCAGAGACTTAAATGAAGGGAAACTTGAATCATTCTACCAAATCTCCATCAACATGTTAAATGTGCAACCAGAGGGCCAAAAATTCTAGATCACCTGTACTCCACACACACGTACAGAGCTCTCCCTCGCCCTCAATTTGGTAAATCCAACCACAACTCTATCCTCCTGATTTCTGCTTACAAGCAAAAATTAAAGCTAAAATTAAAGCAGGAAGCATCAGTGACTTGGGCTATAAAAAAAAATGGTCAGATGAAGCAGATGCTAAACTACAGGACCGGTTTGGCACCACACGTCCCGCTAGGGCACCTCCCCCCACTGCTCAACTGACACAGTAGCACACAGAACGCAAAAAATATTCTTAGAAATATTTAACCTCCACACATTAACAAGTCCAATAGCTCAAATGAAAGATAAACACCTTGTTCATCTAGCCACCAAGTCAGATTTCTAAAATGTTTTACGGCGAAAACATAGCACATATTTATGTCAAACCACCACCAAAGATAGGCTAATTTACATAGCCATTTTGTAGAACAATAGATGCAATCACAAAAGCAGGATTAAAAGTAAAATAATTCACTAACCTTTTGAAAGTCTTCATCAGATGACAGGAATAGGACATGTTATACAGTACATTTATGTTTTTTTCAATAATATGCTAATTATATCCATAAATCACGGTTTACATAGAAGGTCATGGCTAAAAAATGCTACAACAATGCCTGGAGAAATTATGGTAACTCTGCCAGATAACAGAAATACACATCATAAACGTTGACTAAATATACATGTTCTACATATACTTAGAAAGATACACTTCTTCTTAATAAAACAGCTGTGTTACATTTATTTTTAACTTTACAGATTTCGTTCACTAGGCTATAATGTGAGTCGGCGCTCAGGAATTAGCATTTTGGCTCCTCCACAGAAACCCAAATTTAACACATAACTGTTCCCTTACCTTTGCTGTTCTTCCATCAGAAGACCTGGAAGGGTTTATACTTACCAAAAACAGCTTTAGTTTTGAAGTCTGTGTCTTTCGGTTATCAAACACGACATATTTCGGTTGAAATGCAGCCAAAAAGTAAAGTTAGTTCGCACCAAAACGTCGAAATTACATATTATATGTCGACTAAACTTGTCAAACTTGGTTCAGAACACAGCGTTAGCATGCTATATAGCTTCACCGCAATTCTCAGGACAAAGAGAAACACACGCATCGTTTAATCAATCTTGAAAGAAAGACAGCACAGGCGCAGATTGCGCGTGAGAGTAACCTGTATTCTCGCGCGGCCGAAAGGATTCGGTACGTCATTAATCTCGTGAGCGCGCGATTCACACAATGAGAAGCCCCATTGAAAGCGGACACCGCGCTGAAGGCATAGGAAGTGTTCCCAGGACCGTAGGTGCTTGGGAAGGGTGGGGGCGATGACGTCAAAGTTGGGCCAACTTTTTGGATGACAAGAGAGAGTTTGGGAGAATGAGTGCCCTGAGAGTTCTGCTTTACTTACAGACATAATTTAAACGGTTTTAGAAGCTTTAGAGTGTTTTCTATTCAATAATATTTATTATATGCATATATTAGCAATTTTTTACAGATTTTTTTTCTGTTTACTATGGGCACGCATTTCACCAACGGGGGCAGTATTCTGCCCTAGCCTTAACAGGATATCATAGACCGGAACATGTTCCGGGATTATTCCGATGACATTGAGGAATACACCACATCAGTCACAGGCTTTATCAATAAGTGCATTAAGGACGTCGTCCCCACAGTGACTGTACATACATACCCCAACCAGAAGCGATGGATTACAGGCAACATTCGCACTGAGCTAAATTGTAGCGCTGACGCTTTCAAGGTGCGGTACTCTAACCCAGAAGCTTATATGAAATCCCGCTATGCCCTGCGACGAACCATCAAACAGGCAAAGCGTCAATACAGGGCTAAGATTGAATCATACTACACCGGCTCCGACGCTCGTCGGATGTGGCAGGGCTTGCAAACTATTACAGACTACAAAGGCAAGCACAGCAGCGAGCTGCCCAGTGACACGAGCCTACCAGATGAGTTAAATCACTTCTATGCTCGCTTCGAGGCAAGCAACACTGAGGCATGCATGAGAGCATCAGCTGTTCCGGACGACTGTGTTATCATGCTCTCCGTAGCCGACGTGAGTAAGACCTTTAAACAGGTCAACATTCAAAAGGCTGTGGGGCCAGATGGATTACCAGGACGTGTGCTCCGGGCATGTGCTGACCAACTGGCAGGTGTCTTCAAATGACTACAGACCCGTGGCACTCACGTCCGTAGCCATGAAGTGCATTGAAAGGCTGGTAATGGCACACATGAACACTATTATCCCATTATCCCAGAAACCCTATACCCACTCCAATTTGCATACCGCCCAAACAGATCCACAGATGATGCAATCTCTATTGTACTCCACACTGCCCTTTCAGACCTGGACCAAAGGAACACCTATGTGAGAATGCTATTCATTGACTAGAGCTCAGCGTTCAACACCATAGTACCATCAAAGCTCATCACTAAGCTAAGGAACCTGGGACTAAACACCTCCCTATGCAACTGGATCCTGGACTTCCTGACGGCCGCCCCCAGGTGGTGAGGGTAGGTAGCAACACATCTGCCACGCTGATCCTTAACACTGGAGCTCCCTAGGGGTGCGTACTCAGTCCCCTCCTGTACTCCCTGTTTACCCACGACTGCATGGCTAGGCACGACTCCAACACCATCATTAAGTTTGCAGACGACACAACAGTGGTAGGCCAGAGACCTGTCCGGGTGGTGCCAGAATAACAACCTATCCCTCAACGTAACCAAGACCAAGGAGATTATTGTGGACTACAGGAAAAGGAGCACCAAGCACGTCCCTATTCTCATCGACGGAGCTGTAATGGAGCAGGTTGAGAGCTTCAAATTCCTTGGTGTCCACATCAACAACAAACTAGGATGGTCCAAACACACCAAGGCAGTCGTGAAGAGGGCATGACCTCAGGAAACTAAAAAGATTTGGTATGGGTCCTGAGATCCTCAAAGGGTTCTACAGCTGCAACATCGAGAGCATCCTGACCGGTTGCATCACTGCCTGGTACGGCAATTGCTCGGCCTCCGACCGCAAGGCACTTCAGAGGGTAGTGCGTACGGCCCAGTACATCACTGGGGCAAAGCTGCCTGACATCCAGGACCTCTACACCAAGCGGTGTCAAAGGAAGGCCCTGAAAATTGTCAAAGACCCCAGCCACCCTAGTCATAGACTGTTCTCTCTACTACCACATGGCAAGCGGTACCGGAGTGCCAAGTCTAGGACAAAAAGGCTTCTCAACAATTTTTACCCCCAAGCCATAAGACTCCTGAACATGTAACCAAATGGTTACCTGGACTATTTCCATTGTGTGCCCCCTCCCAACCCCTCTTTTACGCTGCTGCTACTCTCTGTTTATCATATATGCATAGTCACTTGAACTATACATTCATGTACATACAACCTAATTTGGCCCAACCAACCAGTGCTCCCACACATTGGCTAACCGGGCTATCTGCATTGTGTCCCACCACCCGCCAACCCCTCTTTTTACGCTTCTGCTACTCTCTGTTCATCATATATGCATAGTCACGTTAACAATACCTACATGTACATACTACCCCAATAAGCCTGACTAACCGGTGTCTGTATATAGCCTTGCTACTCTTATTTTATTTCTTTACTTACCTACACACACACACATACTTAATTTTCCCTTCGCACTATTGGTTAGAGCATGTAAGTAAGCATTTCACTGTAAGGTCTACTACACCTGTTGTATTCGGCGCACGTGACAAATAAACTTGATTTGATTTGATTGAGTGGCTGCTGCCAACATACTGACTCAAATCTCTAGCCATTTTAATAATACAAAATTGAATGTAATAAATGTATCACTAGTCACTTTTAAACAATGCCACTTTTTATATAATGTTTACATACCCTACATTACTCATCTCATATGCATATACTGTACTCTATACCATCTACTGCATCTTGCTTATGCCGTTCGGCCATCTCTCATCCATATATTTATATGTACATATTCTTATTCATTCCTTTACACTTGTGTATAAGGTAGTTGTGAAATTGTTAGGAATTGTTAGATTTCTTGTTAGATATTACTACACGGTCAACTAGAAGCACAGGCATTTCGCTATGCTCGCATTAACATCTGCTAACCATGTGTATGTGACCAATAAAATTGGATTTGATTTGATTTCAGCTGATGTTCTGAAAAAGCTGAAACATCTGGATCCCTACAAATCAGCTGGGCTAGACAATCTGGACCCTCTCTTTCTAAAATTATCTGCCGAAATTGTTGCAACCCCTATTACTAGCCTGTTCAACCTCTCTTTTGTATCGTCTGAGATCCCCAAAGATTGGAAAGCTGCCGCGGTCACCCCCTCTTCAAGGGGTAGACACTCTAGACCCAAACTGTTATAGACCTATATCCATCCTTCCCTGCCTTTCTAAAATCTTCGAAAGCCAAGTTAACAAACACATCACCGACCATTTCGAATCCCACCGTACCTTCTCCACTATGCAATCTGGTTTCCGAGCTGGTTATGGGTGCACCTCAGCTATGCTCAAGGTCCTAAACAATATACAGTGCCTTTGCGAAAGTATTCGGCCCCCTTGAACTTTGCGACCTTTTGCCACATTTCAGGCTTCAAACATAAAGATATAAAACTGTCCGGGTGGTGCCAGAATAACAACCTATCCCTCAACGTAACCAAGACCAAGGAGATTATTGTGGACTACAGGAAAAGGAGCACCAAGCACGTCCCTATTCTCATCGACGGAGCTGTAATGGAGCAGGTTGAGAGCTTCAAATTCCTTGGTGTCCACATCAACAACAAACTAGGATGGTCCAAACACACCAAGGCAGTCGTGAAGAGGGCATGACCTCAGGAAACTAAAAAGATTTGGTATGGGTCCTGAGATCCTCAAAGGGTTCTACAGCTGCAACATCGAGAGCATCCTGACCGGTTGCATCACTGCCTGGTACGGCAATTGCTCGGCCTCCGACCGCAAGGCACTTCAGAGGGTAGTGCGTACGGCCCAGTACATCACTGGGGCAAAGCTGCCTGACATCCAGGACCTCTACACCAAGCGGTGTCAAAGGAAGGCCCTGAAAATTGTCAAAGACCCCAGCCACCCTAGTCATAGACTGTTCTCTCTACTACCACATGGCAAGCGGTACCGGAGTGCCAAGTCTAGGACAAAAAGGCTTCTCAACAATTTTTACCCCCAAGCCATAAGACTCCTGAACATGTAACCAAATGGTTACCTGGACTATTTCCATTGTGTGCCCCCTCCCAACCCCTCTTTTACGCTGCTGCTACTCTCTGTTTATCATATATGCATAGTCACTTGAACTATACATTCATGTACATACAACCTAATTTGGCCCAACCAACCAGTGCTCCCACACATTGGCTAACCGGGCTATCTGCATTGTGTCCCACCACCCGCCAACCCCTCTTTTTACGCTTCTGCTACTCTCTGTTCATCATATATGCATAGTCACGTTAACAATACAGTCACTTTTAAACAATGCCACTTTTTATATAATGTTTACATACCCTACATTACTCATCTCATATGCATATACTGTACTCTATACCATCTACTGCATCTTGCTTATGCCGTTCGGCCATCTCTCATCCATATATTTATATGTACATATTCTTATTCATTCCTTTACACTTGTGTATAAGGTAGTTGTGAAATTGTTAGGAATTGTTAGATTTCTTGTTAGATATTACTACACGGTCAACTAGAAGCACAGGCATTTCGCTATGCTCGCATTAACATCTGCTAACCATGTGTATGTGACCAATAAAATTGGATTTGATTTGATTTCAGCTGATGTTCTGAAAAAGCTGAAACATCTGGATCCCTACAAATCAGCTGGGCTAGACAATCTGGACCCTCTCTTTCTAAAATGATCTGCCGAAATTGTTGCAACCCCTATTACTAGCCTGTTCAACCTCTCTTTTGTATCGTCTGAGATCCCCAAAGATTGGAAAGCTGCCGCGGTCACCCCCTCTTCAAGGGGTAGACACTCTAGACCCAAACTGTTATAGACCTATATCCATCCTTCCCTGCCTTTCTAAAATCTTCGAAAGCCAAGTTAACAAACACATCACCGACCATTTCGAATCCCACCGTACCTTCTCCACTATGCAATCTGGTTTCCGAGCTGGTCATGGGTGCACCTCAGCTATGCTCAAGGTCCTAAACAATATACAGTGCCTTGCGAAAGTATTCGGCCCCCTTGAACTTTGCGACCTTTTGCCACATTTCAGGCTTCAAACATAAAGATATAAAACTGTATTTTTTTGTGAAGAATCAATTGTGGGACACAATCATGAAGTGGAACGACATTTATTGGATATTTCAAACTTTTTTAACAAATCAAAAACTGAAAAATTGGGCGTGCAAAATTATTCAGCCCCCTTAAATTAATACTTTGTAGCGCCACCTTTTGCTGCGATTACAGCTGTAAGTCACTTGGGGTATGTCTCTATCAGTTTTGCACATCAAGAGATTTTTTTCCCATTCCTCCTTGCAAAACAGCTCGAGCTCAGTGAGGTTGGATGGAGAGCATTTGTGAACAGCAGTTTTCAGTTCTTCCCCAGATTCTCGATTGGATTCAGGTCTGGACTTTGACTTGGCCATTCTAACACCTGGATATGTTTATTTTTGAACCATTCCATTGTAGATTTTGCTTTATGTTTTGGATCATTATCTTGTTGGAAGACAAATCTCCGTCCAAGTCTCAGGTCTTTTGCAGACTCCATCAGGTTTTCTTCCAGAATGGTCCTCTTCCCTGTCCCTGCTGAAGAAAAGCAGGCCCAAACCATGATGCTGCCACCACCATGTTTGACAGTGGGGATGGTGTGTTCAGGGTAATGAGCTGTATTGCTTTTACACCAAACATAACGTTTTGCATTGTTGCCAAAAAGTTCAATTTTGGTTTCATCTGACCAGAGCACCTTCTTCCACATGTTTGGTGTGTCTCCCAGGTGGCTTGTGGCAAACTTTAAACGACACTTTTTATGGATATCTTTAAGAAATGGCTTTCTTCTTGCCACTCTTCCATAAAGGCCAGATTTGTGCAATATACGACTGATTGTTGTCCTATGGACAGAGTCTCCCACCTCAGCTGTAGATCTCTGCAGTTCATCCAGAGTGATCATGGGCCTCTTGGCTGCATCTCTGATCAGTCTTCTCCTTGTATGAGCTGAAAGTTTAGAGGGACGGCCAGGTCTTGGTAGATTTGCAGTGGTCTGATACTCCTTCCATTTCAATATTATCGCTTGCACAGTGCTCCTTGGGATGTTTAAAGCTTGGGAAATCTTTTTGTATCCAAATCCACCTTTAAACTTCTTCACAACAGTATCTCGGACCTGCCTGGTGTGTTCCTTGGACTTCATGATGCTCTCTGCGCTTTTAACGGACCTCTGAGGCACTGTAACTGCCATCGATAAAAGACAGTACTGTGCAGCCGTCTTCATCAACCTGGCCAAGGCTTTCGACTCTCAATCACCGCATTCTTATCGGCAGAGTCAATAGCCTTGGTTTTTCAAATGACTGCCTCATCTGGTTCACCAACTACTTCTCAGATAGAGTTCAGTGCGTCAAATCGGAGAACCTGTTGTCCAGAATCTGTCAGTCTCCATGGGAGTGCCACAGGGTTCAATTCTCTGGCTTACTCTTTTCTCTGTATATATCAATGATGTCGCTCTTACTGCTGGTGATTCTCTGATCCAACTCTACTTAGACGACACCATTCTGTATACATTTGGACACTGTGTTAAAACTTATTCGGGGTAGGGCGCAGTATTCAGAAGTTTGGATGACTGAGGTGCCCAAAGTAAACTGCCTGCTACTCAGGCCTAGAAGCTAGGATATGCAGATAATTTGTAGTATTTGATAGAAAGCACTCTGAAGTTTCTAGAACTGTTTGAATGATGTATGTGAGTATAACAGAACTTATTTGGCAGGCGAAACCCCGAGGACAAACCATCCAGGAAATTGTTTTTTTGAGGTCACTCTCTTTTCAATGAGTTTTCTGTGGGGATGTAGATTTCTAAGGCACTTGCTTACAGTTCCTATCGCTTCCCCTGGATGTCAACAGTCTTTAGAAATTGTTTGATGTTTTTCCTTTGAGAAATGAAGAAGTAGCCCTGTTCAGAACGAGGGTCGAGTCTAGTGTACTGTTCGTGGTTAGGGCACGTGACCTGAAAGCTCACTCCACTTAGTTTTCGTCCTGTATTGAACGCAGTTTATCCCGTCTTAAATTGTATCGATTATTTACGTTAAAAAATACCTAAAGTTGTATGAGGAAAGTTGTTTGAAATATTAGGTATTTTGAAGTCATGTTGCACGAGTTGGAACCAGTGTTATTCTGGATCAAACGCGCCAAATAAATGGACATTTTGGAGATATAATGATGGAATTAATCGAACAAAAGGACCATTTGTAATGTTTATGGGACATATCGGAGTGCCAACAGAAGAAGCTCTTCAAAGGTAAGGCATGAATTATATAGTTATTTCTGAGTTTTGTGTCGCGCCTGGCGGGATGAAATATGATTGTCTGTGTTTGTTTCATGGGGTGCTATCCTCAGATAATCGCATGATTTGCTTTCGCCGTAAAGTCTTTTTGAAATCTGACACCGTGGCTGGATTAACAAGAAGTCGAGCTTAAATTTAATGTGTATTTTCAAGAATGTTAAATATTTACAATTCTGTAGTTTGAATTTCGCACTCTGCAATTTCACTGGATTTTGGCCAGGTGGGACGCTACCGTCCCACGTACCCTAGAGAGGTTATTAACAAACCTCCAAATGAACTTCAATGTCATACAACACATTTCCCATGGCCTCCAACTGCTTTTAAATGCTACTAAAACTAAATGCATGCTTTTCAACCGATTGCTGCCCGCACCCGCCCGCCCGACTAGCATCACTACTCTGGACGGTTCTGACTTAGAATATGTGGATAACTACAAATACCTGGGTGTCTGGTTAGACTGTAAACTCTCCTTCCAGACTCACATGGAGCATCTCCAATCCAAAATTAAATCTAGAATCGACTTCCTATTTCGCAACAAAGCCCCCTTCACTCATGCTGCCAAACACACCCTGGTAAAACTGACTATGCTACCGATTATTGACTTCAGCGAAGTCATTTACAAATGGCCTCCAACACTCTGCTCAGCAAATTTCATGTAGTCTATCACAGTACCATCCGTTTTGTCACCAAAGCCCCATATACCACCCTCCACTGTGACCTGTCTGCTCTCGTTGGCTGGCCCTCGCTGCATATTTGTCGCCGAACCCACTGGCTCCAGGTCATCTATAAGTATTGCTATTTAAAGCCCCGCCTTATCTCAGCTCACTGGTCACCATAGCAAAACCTACCACCCATAGCACGCGCTCCAGTAGGTATATTTCACTGGTCATCCCCAAAGCCAACACCTCTTTTGGCCGCCTTTCCTTCCAGTTGTCTGCTGCCAATGACTGAAACAAATTTCAAAAATCACTGAAGCTGGAGACTTATATCGCCCTCTCTAACTTTAAGCATCAGCTGTCAGAGCAGCTTAACTATCACTGTACCTGTACACAGCCCATCTGTAAATAGCACACCCAACTGCCTCATCCCTATATTGTTATATTTTTTGTTGTTGCTCTTTTGCACCCCAGTATCTCTACTTGCACATCATCATCTGCACATCTACCACTCCAGTGTTACTGCTAAATTGTAAATATTTCACCTCTAGGGCCTATTTATTGCCTTTACCTCCCTAATCTTACTACATTTGCACACACTGTACATAGACTTTTTCTACTGTGTTATTGACTGTACGTTTGTTTACCCCATGTGTAACTCTGTGTTGTTGTCTTTGTCACACTGCTATGCTTTATCTGCTTTATCACAGTTGTAAATGAGAACTTGTTCTCAACTAGCCTACCTGGTTAAATAAAGGTGAAATAAAAATGTTGATATATATAAATACATTTATAGAAGGATTTTATAGCCCTTCTTACACATGACTGTGGCGGTCTGTAGTGGATGAAGTAAATCTAACTGGGGTCACTATACTGGATGGAATGGTTAAAGAGGAGAGGTAGAACAACATTTCTCTAAAATAATAGCTGCTTCTGTTATGGTGCTGCAGGAGGGATATGTTATTTTTTCCCAAATCACTCTGCGACCATCCATACCCAGATGTAGCTTTCTCTATTAAAGTGTTTCATCATCACATAGGCCTGCAGTGGTGTCTGTATATGTGTTTTTATTGTGTTGCATGGTATACCACAACTTTTGTACTTTTTCAATATTAGAACATGAAAAACGATTCGGTAATAGAATTTTGGTTACTTTTGGGAATTCTATCAAATGTGTCTCACGTTGTCTGCTGATTGTGAAAGGTTCAAGTCTGTCTATCAGCGCAGCCTATGTCCCCTTATAGCACGAGGGCACCGTGCCTGCTTCGTGCCTGCTCCACCTAAGCCAGGCATACACTCAAATGTTGTTGATCAGTACAATAATAGTAATAATAGTAATAATTTATTAAACAGAGTAAAAATGGACAACTAGAACAAGCTCAAGCCAAGTTTATTCACCTTCTGGGTCAAACAGCCTCAAAGACATGCTTCCACCAGTACAAGTATTTATACGCCTCTTTAGTCAGAATCTCCTCCTTTTCTCTAAACACTACATCTTTGTTGCTAGGCAGGATGTTAAGGGATGTGGGTAATAAACTGTTCCTTCTCCCTTCATGTAACCTGACCTGACCTGACCTCGGCCCACATTCCTCACTAACTCCGCAGCTATCCACCCTTATCAGTGACTGCAACCATGTGATTGCCTTTCCCTTTATTTAGTAAGCCCATGGCTCTTATCCAACCTCCATTGACCCCACCATCTACATTCCTCATACATGTAACCATTAACTTCTAGTATAGCAAGTATTTCCAACTAGAACCCAACAATTCGTAAAGCGCTTTTCATAATACAAGAATAATCTCAAAGTGCCTGAAATTACATTCAAATGTATCTAACCATATCATGAAAGCTACAATCAAAGTCTAGGAGGAAGGGTAGGCCAGGCGATAGGGAGGAGTCTTAAGGCCTGCTTTAAATGCTTCAACAGTCTGATCAGCCCTGAGATGATCTGGAATGAAGTTCCATAGGTGTGGTGCGTTGGAAGAAAAGGTACAATCCCCCATTGTGCACGCCTGGTCCTGGGAGCATGGAGAAGTTTGTCATCACTTGAACATAGGGTGCGTGGAGGTTCATAGGGGGAGAGTAAGTCTGACAGGTAGGCGAGGAGGATAATTGTTTTTTTTACCCCTTTTTCATGGTATCCAATTGATGGTACAGTCTTGTCCCATTGCTGCTACTCCTGTGTGGACTCAGGAGAGGCAAAGGTCAAGAGCCACAATGCCCACTTAACCCAGTCGCATCAATGTGTCACAGGAGTCACTAGAGCGCAATAGGACAAGGACATCCCAGCCGGCCAAACCCTCCCCTTACCCGGATGACGCTGGGCCAATTGTGCGCCGCCTCATGGGTCTCCCGATCAGCAGGCTGCAACATAGCCTGGAATCGAACCTGGATCTGTAGTGACACAGCTAGCACTGCGCTGCCTTAGACCGCTGTGCCACTCAGAAGTCCTTAGAGTAATTTATTTGAGGAACAGGTAGCCAAAAGAGATCAGCAAGGATGGGGGGATGTGGGAGGACTTCTTTGTTTGCGTCAGATTGCATGCAGGCCCCCAAGTACAGCATTGCTATAATCGATTCTGGAGAAAATGTATGCATGGATTAGCTCTTCTGCGTCAATAAAAAGTGCTTTCCAAGTGGAAGGAAGCCAATTGTTTTCATCTGTAAATTAAATCAGCCAAAACAAGCTCAATAACTCAATGAATGCACACACTGCTTTTGAATATGTACTTCCCTTTATTGTGAATACATTTTCACAATATAGTTTTCTCTTGAACATTTATTGAACAAGGATGATTTGCTTCAACATTTATATGAATATTTGGTACTATTGAAGAGTAACCTAATGTTTTTGTTCAAACAAATATCAAACAATAGCTTAAATTGACACCTTACGCCTGCTTTTGTGAAAAAGCGCTCTACAATTAGGCTTTTTTATTTTATTATATTTTTCTTGAGCATTTAAGCCTATTAATTTGAAAAGCCTTAGGATTAAGCTTGCAAAGGGAGGTATATTACTGATCATTTTTTAAGTTTACCAGTAAGCTACCATAATTTTGGTAACTTTAAAGTTTTGGGGAGAATTTATCACAAGACAACTAGTGGCCTTTTTGGGTACTTCAGATTATCACAGGTGTCTGTAATTATCTCTGGCCCTCAGGGTGTCCTTATCACATGTAAAATAATGTTGTTGTTCTTTTTTTACAGCTAAAATGACAAAGCTGTTAAACATTATCCTAAATATAGTGAGTACCAGTGGTCTTTAATATAATGTTTTCAGCATTAAATATTCTTAATTTTTTTACACACTTTTATTTATTTTACTATATCACTATGTATTTGTTGTTCATGTTTTGTCACCAAACTGGTGGCAGTTGATTAATGAAGCTATTTTATTTTTAACCATATGGTCTATCCACTAGAAACTCCTGGACAATATGGACACAGTAATAAAACATTTATACTAAATATTCATTTTTACAAAGTTATTAAATTATAAATGAACAAAATTACAATGAATTACCAAAAATGAATGCATTTTCCGGTAACTTTGCTAAATTACCGGTAGCTTTGCAAACCTACTTAGGCCTATCATTTTGCAGAAACAAAACAAAATGTGAAACAATAAATGGACATCTTGTAGGTCGACTGCCTGTGTCGGTTAATAGCCTATACCCGCATATGAATTAAATCTAATGAAATAAATAATAGGTTTAGAAAATAAATAGACTATAACAAAACAAAGTTTAGAAAATCTAAGTACCCACTGTCCAGTTATGAGGCTATAATTGCCTAGTTTTTCTTTTTTGCAGCACAGAATCGAGTGGACTGCGGGTTATGAGTCAACCCGTGTACCACTAGTGTGTGTACAGTATGTCTGTATGCGCGTGTGTGTGTGTGTATTCACGTGTGTGTTTGCTAACTATGGTCCCAATAGTTAGTGGTGTTACACCATGGTGTTTGCTAACTATGGTCCCCATACAGAAAGTTATCTTTATTCTGTTTCCTATGTTTATTTGTATACAGCTACTGTAGCTGTTAAACTGAATTTATGATCGGAAGCACCCATGCACTTACTTAGAGGAAGTAGGAAACCAACTCTGTGGCATTGAGCCTCTTGTAAAATGTCTGAGCATTGCCAGAGCTTTGGAATATTGGTTTGTTGTTGAGGAGGGGACACTTTTAAAGTTTACTGTCTTGTAAGCAGGCATCATGAAAACAAATAGTTAAACATCAGCGTGGGAGCATAAACGTTCCTAATGAGGCCCTTGGGAAGCGTTCGGTGCAGAGAGCTCCACAATAGTGCAGTGTTACGTGTGGATTTGGGTCATTGCTTTGTGTTGTGCCCCTGTCTCGCCCTAGCGCTCCAAGCTCCCAGCTCCCTCATAGTTATTATTTAGTGTGGGGATGACCTTACTAAAAAATATTTTCTATCAAATCATCAAACCACCCATAAGCTGACTGACAGTTTGTCCAGCTCCAGCAATCTGTTTATCTGGGTCTCAGTTGAGCTCTGTGGAACAGATATGGAAGAGTTTACGATCTAGCTGCCACTTTGTTATTTAAGCCCTCAGCGGTGAGTTTGCCTTGCTTAGGCAGTAGGGAGGAGAAGGGGAGAGGAAGGGAGGAAAGAGGGAGGGGAAGAGAGGGGGAGAGTAGAGACCGAGAGGGGGAAAGAGCTGGGAGAGGGAGAGGAGGAGAGGATGAGATGAGGAGAAGAGGGTGAGATATATTTCCCATGGTACAGTATGTGCTGGTTGGCCTGTTCACCAATGATGTAACTGTCCTCTCTGCACACTATTCATGTCTCAGTCTCTCACACATAGACTTGCACAGGGGCAGCAGGGAGCACAGGGGCGGCAGGGAGCACAGGGGCGGCAGGGAGCACAGGGGCGGCGGGGAGCACAGGGGCGGCGGGGAGCACAGGGGCGGCGGGGAGCACAGGGGCGGCAGGGAGCACAGGGGCAATATTTGTTGTACTATTTGATCCGTCCTTTCAGGTGGATCAAACTGAAATTGCAACCAACTTTCTAAGGCTTGTTTAAAAAAATTAAGATATTTTGGAGATTATTTCCTTTTCAAACAACCGAAAGTGAGCAGGTGTAATCTGAATAAAGGGGAAAAGGTCCTTCCTGAATATTGGATGAGACATTCGTAGCAATTGACTAGAGAACCAGTTTGGATTTAAGTATAACTTTTGTATGACTGATGCCTTTAGTGAGAGGTCGAATGCTTTAATATTTAATCATTTCTGCCCACCAAATTCATATTCGTTATATAAATAGGCCCTTTTAATTTTATCTGGCTTGCCGTTCCAAATAAAATAGCATATTTTTGTTCATATAATTCGAAAAGCAGGTCACTAGGTGTAGGCAAAACCATAAGCAAATAGGTAAACTGTGATATAACTATGGAGTTAATCAGGGTGATTTTTCCACAAATAGACAGGTATTTTCCTTTCCATGGTAGCAAGATCTTATCTATTTTTGCTAACTTTCTATAAAAATGTATTGGCGTGAGATCATTTCTTTCTTTTGGGATTTGTATACCGAGTATGTCCACATCTCCGTCAGACCATTTAATTGGTCAACTACATGGTAATGTAAAATGTGCATTTTTTTTGTGATCCAATACGTAATATGGTACATTTATCATAATTTGGTTTTAATCCAGAGAGGATAGCAAAAGTATCTAGATCCTCTAAGAGGCCATGGAGAGACTCCAATTGTGGTTTTAAAAGAAAACATGAATCATCAGCGTACAATGACACCTTAGTTTTTAAGCCACGGATTTCTAATCCCTTAATATTATTCTTTGTTCTGATTTTAGCAGCTAACATTTTGATGGCAATAATAAATAGATATGCCGATAGTGGACAACCTTGTTTTACTCCTCTAGATAGTTTAAAACTTTCTGGGATGTAGCCATTATTTATTATTTTACACCTAGGGTTACTATACATAACCTTAACCCATTTTATAAGAGATTCCCCAAAATTGAAATATTCTAGGTATTTATATATAAACTCCAGTTGTACTTCATCAAAAGCCTTTTCAAATTCAGCTATGAAAACCAGGCCTGGTGTCCCCGATATTTCATTGTGTTCTATTGTTTCCAGTACTTGTCTTATACACTGCTCAAAAAAATAAAGGGAACACTAAAATAACACATCCTAGATCTGAATGAATGAAATATTCTTATTAAATACTTTTTTCTTTACATAGTTGAATGTGCTGACAACAAAATCAAACAAAAATTATCAATGGAAATCAAATTTATCAACCCATGGAGGTCTGGATTTGGAGTGACACTCAAAATTAAAGTGGAAAACCACACTACAGGCTGATCCAACTTTGATGTAATGTCCTTAAAACAAGTCAAAATGATGCTCAGTAGTGTGTGTGGCCTCCACATGCCTATATGACCTCCCTACAATGCCTGGGCATGCTCCTGATGAGGTGGCGGATGGTCTCCTGAGGGACCTCCTCCCAGACCTGGACTAAAGCATCCGCCAACTCCTGTACAGTCTGTGGTGCAACGTGGCGTTGGTGGATGGAGCGAGACATGATGTCCCAGATGTGCTCAATTGGATTCAGGTCTGGGGAACAGGCAGGCCAGTCCATAGTATCAATGCCTTCCTCTTGCAGGAACTGCTGACACACTCCAGCCACATGAGGTATAACATTGTCTTGCATTAGGAGGAACCCAGGGCCAACCGCACCAGCATATGGTCTCACAAGGGGTCTGAGGATCTCATCTCGGTACCTAATGCCTGTCAGGCTACCTCTGACGAGCACATGGAGGGCTGTGCGGCCCCCCAAAGAAATGCCACCCCACACCACGACTGACTCACCGCCAAACCGGTCATGCTGGAGAATGTTGCAGGCAGCAGAACGTTGCTGAACGTGAACCTGCTTTCATCTGTGAAGAGCACAGGGCGCCAGTGGCGAATTTGCCAATCTTGGTGTTCTCTGGTAAATGCCAAACGTCCTGCACGGTGTTGGGCTGTAAGTCTGTTTCTGACCGTTTGAGCAGACACATGCACATTTGTGGCCTGCTGGAGGTCATTTTGCAGGGCTCTGGCAGTGCTCCTCCTTGCATAAAGGCGGAGGTAGCGGTCCTGCTGCTGGGTTGTTGCCCTCCTACGGCCTCCTCCACATCTCCTGATGTACTGGCCTGTCTCCTGGTAGCGCCTCCATGCTCTGGACAATACGCTGACAGACACAGCAAACCTTCTTGCCACAGCTCGCATTGATGTGCCATCCTGGATGAGCTGCACTACCTGAGCCACTTGTGTGGGTTGTAGACTCCTTCTCATGCTACCACTAGAGTGAAAGCACCGCCAGCATTCAAAAGTGACCAAAACATCAGCCAGGAAGGATAGGAACTGAGAAGTTGTCAAATCAAATCAAATCAAATGCATTTATATAGCCCTTCGTACATCAGCTGATATCTCAAAGTGCTGTACAGAAACCCAGCGTAAAACCCCAAACAGCAAGCAATGCAGGTGTAGAAGCACGGTGGCTAGGAAAAACTCCCTAGAAAGGCCAATACCTAGGAAGAAACCTAGAGAGGAACCAGGCTATGTGGGGTGGCCAGTCCTCTTCTGGCTGTGCCGGGTGGAGATTATAACAGAACATGGCCAAGATGTTCAAATGTTCATAAATGACCAGCATGGTCCAATAATAATAAGGCAGAACAGTTGAAACTGGAGCAGCAGCATGGCCAGGTGGACTGGGGACAGCAAGGAGTCATCATGTCAGGTAGTCCTGAGGCATGGTCCTAGGGCTCAGGTCCTCCGAGAGGGAGAAAAAAAGAGAGAAAGAGAGAATTAGAGAGAGCACACTTAAATTCACACAGGACACCGAATAGGACAGGAGAAGTACTCCAGATATAACAAACTGAACCTAGCCCCCCGACACATAAACTACTGCAGCATAAATACTGGAGGCTGAGACAGGAGGGGTCAGGAGACACTGTGGCCCCATCCGAGGACACCCAAACAGGAAGGATATAACCCCACCCACTTTGCCAAAGCACAGCCCCCACACCACTAGAGGGATATCTTCAACCACCAACTTACCATCCTGAGACAAGGCTGAGTATAGCCCACAAAGATCTCCGCCACGGCACAACCCAAGGGGGGGCGCCAACCCAGACAGAATGATCACATCAGTGACTCAACCCACTCAGGTGATGCACCCCTCCCAGGGACGGTATGAGAGAGCCCCAGTAAGCCAGTGACTCAGCCCCTGTAATAGGGTTAGAGGCAGAAAATCCCAGTGGGGAAAGAGGGGAACCGGCCAGGCAGAGACAGCAAGGGCGGTTCGTTGCTCCAGAGCCTTTCCGTTCACCTTCCCACTCCTGGGCCAGACTACACTCAATCATATGACCCACTGAAGAGATGAGTCTTCAATAAAGACTTAAAGGTTGAGACCGAGTTTGCGTCTCTGACATGGGTAGGCAGACCGTTCCATAAAAATGGAGCTCTATAGGAGAAAGCCCTGCCTCCAGCTGTTTGCTTAGAAATTCTAGGGACAATTAGGAGGCCTGCGTTTTGTGACCGTAGCGTACGTGTAGGTATGTATGGCAGGACCAAATCAGAGAGATAGGTAGGAGCAAGCCCATGTAATGCTTTGTAGGTTAGCAGTAAAAATTAAATGAAATCAGCCAGTGTAGGGAGGCTAGCACTGGAGTAATATGATCAAATTTGTTGGTTCTAGTCAGGATTCTTGCAGCCGTATTTAGCACTAACTGAAGTTTATTTAGTGCTTTATCCGGGTAGCCGGAAAGTAGAGCATTGCAGTAGTCGAACCTAGAAGTAACAAAAGCATGGATTCATTTTTCTGCATCATTTTTGGACAGAAAGTTTCTGATTTTTGCAATGTTATGTAGATGGAAAAAAGCTGTCCTTGAAATGGTCTTGATATGTTCTTCAAAAGAGAGATCAGGGTCCAGAGTAACGCCGAGGTCCTTCACAGTTTTATTTGAGACGACTGTACAACCATTAAGATTAATTGTCAGATTCAACAGAAGATCTCTTTGTTTCTTGGGACCTAGAACAAGCATCTCTGTTTTGTCCGAGTTTAAAAGTAGAACGTTTGCAGCCATCCACTTCCTTATGTCTGAAACACATGCTTCTAGCGAGGAAAATTTTGGGGCTTCACCATGGTTCATTGAAATGTACAGCTGTGTGTCATCCGCATAGCAGTGAAAGTTAACATTATGTTTTCGAATGACATCCCCAAGAGGTAAAATATATAGTGAAAACAATAGTGGTCCTAAAATGGAACCTTGAGGAACACCGGAATTTACAGTTGATTTGTCAGAGGACAAACCATTCACAGAGACAAACTGATATCTTTCCGACAGATAAGATCTAAACCAGGCCAGAACTTGTCCGTGTAGACCAATTTGGCTTTCCAATCTCTCCAAAAGAATGTGGTGATCGATGGTATCAAAAGCAGCACTAAGGTCTAGGAGCACGAGGACAGATGCAGAGCCTCGGTCTGATGCCATTAAAAGGTCATTTACCACCTTCACAAGTGCAGTCTCAGTGCTATGATGGGGTCTAAAACCAGACTGAAGCATTTCGTATACATTGTTTGTCTTCAGGAAGGCAGTGAGTTGCTGCGCAACATCCTTTTCTAAAATTTTTGAGAGGTTTTGAAGATTCGATATAGGCCGATAGTTTTTTATATTTTCTGGGTCAAGGTTTGGCTTTTTCAAGAGAGGCTTTATTACTGCCACTTTTAGTGAGTTTGGTACACATCCGGTGGATAGAGAGCTGTTTATTATGTTCAACATAGGAGGGTCAAGCACAGGAAGCAGCTCTTTCAGTAGTGGTCTACTGTCACCACCTGTAGAACCACTCCTTTTTTGGGGATGTCTTGGTAATTGCCTATAATTTCCATCTGTTGTCTATTCCATTTGCACAACAGCATGTGAAATGTATTGTCAATCAGTGTTGCTTCCTAAGTGGACAGTTTGATTTCACAGAAGTGTGATTGACTTGGAGTTACATTGTGTTGTTTAAGTGTTCCCTTTATTTTTTTGAGCAGTGTATTATCTCCAATGTATCGTCCATGTAAAAAAAACTGTCTGATTAGGATGAATAATATCTGACAATACTTTTTAAATTCTATGTGCCAAGCATTTCGCTAGGATTTTTGCATCACAACACTGAAGTGTAAGAGGTCTCCAATTTTTTAAATGGACTGGATCTTTATATATACCACTTGGATCCTGTTTCAGTAATAATGATATCAGACCTCCTTCTTGTTGCGTGTCTGATAATCTACCATTTATATAGGAGTGATTAAAACAAGCCAATAAATGGTCCTTTGAGTATACCAAAAAAAGGGTTGTATACATCCACTGGTATGTCATCCAGCCCTGGAGTTTTCCCATCCTTAAAGGCCCCAATTGCCTCAAGCAGTTCCTCCTCAGTAATTTGGCCTTCACATGAGTCTTTCTGTACAGATATTAATTTTACATTATTATTAGGAAAGAAATCCTAGTTTAATCCTAATCTTAATGAACACACACACACACACACACACACACACACACACACACACACACACACACACACACACACACACTTTCTCTGCAGTTACATTTACATGGATTGTATTACTTTATTTCATTATTGTCATCAATGAATTGTCATCTTTGCCATCGTCAAATCTTTAAGTACTCATCATCATGTCATCATCATCATAATATGTTCCAAGGCTTTCTTCTCCTGTTTTCTCTTTCCTAGAAATGAAAGACAAGCAGGCTGCTTGCATGGAGACATCAGACTGGCTAATATTGGATTAAGCTCAGAGGGTTTCTATTTAGGATCTGACTGGAGAGTTGATACACTACTTTGTGGTTGTGTCCCTTGGAAGAAACGCTGCTGTTCTAGGGCGGTGAGAGCTGTGCTCTATATTTGCCTGTGGTGTTGGAGACAACCGAGGCAGTAGCAGCAGCAGCAGCAACACTGGGTTGCCCATGCTATCATAGGATTACTCAACATCACTGCACTGGATTTGACTCACACAGTGCTCACTTTATCAGTCCCGCTGATGTAGTGTGTGGTATAATTGTCAATAGGGCATTGCTACGGGAGCTATGCGAAGGAAGAGGAACGAATAATTAATCTATGTTAGGGTTACAAAGGGAGAGTATAACACTGTTAACTTTATAAGTTTACCAGTAAACTTCCAGAATATTTCAAGACATGCAAAATATATAAAACAATCAAATAAGATGACTTTGAAATAAACCATTTAATGACAACGCTAAAATATTATCCTAAATATAACCCATACATTTAGTGAATACAGTTCGTGTTTAATATGAGAGTTTCAGCATGAAATATCCTTCATGTTTGTACACTCTTATTTATTTTACTATGTCAATATGTCTTTGTTGTAAATGTTTTTTGTGGTGGCAGTTCTGAAAAAAAGTAAATAGTTGAAGTAGTTGCAGAGTTAATTAGGCTATTTTCTCTTGAGCCATATGTTCTATCTACTAGAAATTAATGAACACCGGTGTAAAGATTAAGAAAATATGATTAATACATTTTTTTTTATTCAAGTACAAATTACCAAAGTTACCGTAGATTGTCATAGATTACCTGTTAATTGCCTAAATTGCTGAACATTCCGGTAACTTGGTAAATTACCGGTGGTTTTGCAACCCTAATCTAGCTAGATGTCTACATCTATCTCGACCTAGACGGATGTTTTGCTCAGTGGTAAAGGGTACAGAGGTAGCCTAGGTCATTCATAAGATGTTTGCTTGCAGGGTAAAGCATACTGTACTTCAGAGGAAGCTTTTACTCAAATCCCTAAAGCCTCTCAGGTTCTTGTCTCTGCTCCAGCCGATGAAATCACGATCAGTGTTTAAAACTTTTAGCTAACAGCCCTGCAAAAAAAAAATGTGTGATGGCTGCACACTTAAAAGATGCCTCGTAAAGTTTGCTTAATTTTTCAAATGTGTTATTAGTATCACTGCATCAGGTAAATGCCTGTGTACGCTATCCCTAACGAAGTAAGCTTTATGTGACATCTTTCTGAGTTGCGGACCCAACACAGTTTTCTGCTTATCTGAATTGACATGTTTTACGCACCAACCAAACATCTGGAAGGGCGTGATGGTCTCCCTTTGATTAGCTAAAAGCGCTGCGAAACACCCAGGGGTTCACAGCTCTCGACTCCCCCTCCATTCTACCACTCCACACAGGATGCCATCATCTCAGTCAAGAAGAGTTCAAAATTGAATTTGGAGCCCTTTGGAATCCCAAGCAGAAATGAGTGGTGAGCAAAATGCAGAGATTGAACCAATCGGTGTTTCATTATTTATTTCCTCGCGGAGAGTGTCATTGAGGCAAAGTCATTGAGAAAAGTTGATTCAGGGAATTAGAACAGTGTTCAGCTCTTTACTTTTATGTTCTTTGCCATCATGTGAAGATACGAGACTTTGAAAGCCACCAAGCTGTAGATTAGAATCTAGAGACCTTTTCACACTACTGAGCCAAACTGACCCGAGCCAAACTGTACTAAGCTGGCCGGGGTACACATCCATCCACCATGCTTGCTGAACCATGCTGAAAAGGAACATTTTAAAGAAGATGTCCAAGCCAGCACAGTTGGGTTCGGATCAGCACGATAGTGTGAAAAGGGTAAAGGTTTTCAACATTTTAGTGTTGTCGTGTCTATGGGATTCAGAGCTACGGTACTGAAAGAATTCAAAGAAACACAACAGCAAGAGACAAGTAAGATGAGTAATTTGAGGGTATTGGAGAAAAAAGCCACAGGGAACTATATTTCATGTCGCTGAATAAATATTTCCTGCACATCCTCTGTTCAGAGGCACTGTCAAGGATTATTCTCTGGCACATCAGAGTGCACTCAGCAACTAATCATTTCTACTGTGGAAGATTTAAGTGCCTTCTCTTGCCTGTCACTTATAATTTGAATGTCAACTGTCAAACACCCATGGCATAGTATTGTTCCTAAGTTGAATTTGAAAAGTCGTGGTTTTTTTGGGAAACCGCTGCAGTTTTTTCCCCAGCTCAAAACAGAACGCTGCTCAATGAAATTGTGGAGCAAATCAGTCAATTTTCTGAGGTGCCACATGGAAATGTGGATTTTATGGTAATTATTATGCATTAGTAATAAAAAATACATTTGGCTTTGTGCTGAGAAATACAGTATTTCTATGGAGATAGCGCTTTTGGCCTCACAATACTTTATAATCTGTTGTCATTGTCATGTATGTATTCTATATATAACCAGGGACGTGCCATTTAAATAGAAATCCTTCTTACAAAGGAGACATGCTCCAAATACCAATCACCAAAGCATGTAACACCACAGCTCTATGTCATTGTAACAGCACTATTTTAAGTTTCACAATTCTAAGTGTTTCTTGAATTGAGTAGTTCTTGTGTGGTTGCACGCACGCATACACACACACACACACACACACACACACACACACACACACACACACGGAAACTCATGCAGTAGATCTGCCTTCTTCTTTCCTCCAGCGAGGTCGTCCTCTCCAACATCAACCACAGCCTGTCTGGCATCTGGGAGTGCCAGGTGACCAGTTCCCGTGGCAACAGGTCCAGACAGATGGAGATCCTTGTGTTGGAGACGTCAGCACCCTACTGCTCAGCAGACAGGATCAACAGCAACAAGGGGGACTTCAGGTGGGTGCTCTAACCAGACCAAAAACAAGGGACTTCAGGTGGGTGCTCTAACCAGACCAAAAACAAGGACCTCTTCAGGTGAAGACTAAATGACAAGGTCAAAGGTCAACTACAGTGCAACAAGGTAGCCTAAAACATGCCTGACCTCATGTTGGCATTCAAGATGTCAGTGTTTTGAGAATGTGAAATGTGAAAGCCCAATGGTTCGCTAAACTCAGCTCTGCTCAAGTAGGAAGTGACTGTAGAATAATAGATAACAAAGAAAGTAAACAGTCAAATGAAAAAAAAAATCCATGGAATGTAAGTACTGTTTAGCTAGCAGTTATCCCCATGCATTAGGAAGCCATGTGTTTCATATCAATCACCAAAATGCTAATAATTCTGTACCCTAGCTTTATACTGTAGCTTTCTATAAAACATTCCAATTAGTCTCTGACTGGCATTTTCCAGCCTTATGAGTTGAAAAGCCAGCAGGCTCTCCACGAGACCTGGGTTCAAATACTTTGAGCATTTGCTTCAGTCTGCCTGGAGTGCCAGATGGGAGTGTTTACCATTTTAGAACTGTTCAACTGGTTCCATTGCATCAGGCAAGCTCAATCAAGCACATTAAATGATGGCAAATCATATTTGAACCCAGGTCTGCTTTCCACCTCTCCCTCTGTCTCTGTCCCTGTCCATCTGGAAGTCTTGAGAAGTTGTCTGTTTTTCTCCCTTCAGTCTTGTTTCCGTGTATGCTCCATTGTTGTCATGAACTGCTCCTGTACTTTACAACCCACTTCCAGTGAAGCGAGCAGAGAGGCTTTGTTTCTGCTAAGCAGTGGCGTAATGGGCTGGAAAATGAGACCCTTTTTTATCGGGGGGGATGGGGGGGATTAGTGCCATAGATTACGAAGTAGCCAGTGCCATGATGACAGGGGGAGAAAGCAGGACCGGTTCCTCTGAACACAACAACAGATTTATCCTCAGTCTTTCCTCAATTTACTCCCGTTGTTTTCACATTATGAAAAATTGCCAAAATGACATTGTTGAAATGAAACCAGCTTGTTTTCATTGGTATTTTTGAGGGTGTTTTCAGGGAGATATAGACTACAGTAAGATGTACAGTATATGTAATATCCAGTGCCATTATGTTTGTTTACATGTCATGCAGATCAACAATCAACAATAAATGATAACTCAGTAATGCGACATAATAACAAGGCAACGCGTCACATCAACGTAGTGTAGTCAGGAAATCGAGGCTTATTGTGGATCACGGTGACAAAGACATTGATAACATATCTTGTGACAGGTGGCCAAAGACCCTGGCAGGGATACTGGCCTTCCTGCCCTGTGCTCCATCCACATTTGGCTATGCCCCCCGCCCTTCTGGTGCTGCTTCACACCACCTCACTCAGAGGGAGAAGAAGGCCTGGCGACGCTGTGACCGGGCAGGTCGGTGGGCAGAGGATGACTATACCCAGTGCCCATATGCCAGCGAGGTGACTCGCATACTGCATGAGCTCACCCAGGTAGGACATTTTTCTCAAGAGCAGAGACAAGGCGAGACAAGGGGGTCTAAAACGGAATAATCTGAATCTAATCTGAACTATTTTTTTTATTTGATGTAATATCTGGCTTGATTAATACCCATGGGAAGACATACAAACAGTTATTTCATAGCACATATAACCCAATCACTGTTCTATTACCAGATGACCATCAACACCAGCAATGCCCAGCCGTTAGCCCAGCAGCTGGTAGCCTTCACCAGCAGGGCGGGGGACTTCAGCGATGTGATGGATGTCATCTTTGTCACACACCTGGTTGAGAGGCTGACTCGCCTGGTGGACCAGCGTAGAGAAGTACGTACGATAGCAGGACTTAGCCGCTGTTCACACACATACACACACACATGCGCACGCACACACACAAACACACAGAAGAATGCACACACACACACACAGCATTTTACCCTCAGCCTCCACGCAGCAGTCATTTTTTTGCTCAACAGTTCTCCACGTATTGTATGAGGAATTGCAAATTTGACTAATCACTGCACTATTTCCGCATAAAACAGTCAAATCAGTACAAAAAGAGGGCTTGCAATTTCAACCAATCTCCACACGTTTAACGCATAATATAGTTCAATCAAGTCACACGTCAACAAACTGTGTCCCTTATCAATGTATTTTCCTGATAAATTGGACAAAAGCATTGCATATTTACATGCATAATGTCAGAATTCCTTTGGCAAAATCAAGCATTTTTGCCCCGCAAAATGTCATAAAATAATCCCTGGGAAATTCTGGGGGATTGAATAAAGAACCACCAAACTGTTTTCTTTGGACAAGCTGTTTATAGTCCAATGAAAGTCTCTTTTCAAGTAGACTAGCTGGCTAGTCATGCAATTTGAGGGGAAACTATACATATTGTTAGCTGCTATTCCTGACCCGGTATTATTTAAGCCTGTGAGATGTGAGTGCTTTTCAGTGTTTTGAAAGCAGGGATTTGTCAAATTCTGAGGAGTGATTTGCAAGAAGTGACTTGAAACTGTTCAGATGACAGCTTGAATCATGGGTGTCAATCTCATTCCATGGAGGGCCTAGTGTCTGCTGGTTTTAGTTTTTTCCTTTCAGGTGAGGGCAGTTCCTTACTAATTAATGACCTTAATTCATCAATCAAGTAAAAGGAGTGCAAACCCGCAGACACTCGGCCCTCCGCGGAATGAGTTTGACACGTGGCTTAAATGGAGGGATCCGCAGGTTAACGGAACTCGATTTGAGAAACCGTACATTACGCTAAATGTGCTCACACTCTAGGAATGAAGGAGTCTTAGCCTGCCACCGTCCCACACTATACTGGCCTTCAAAATTAATTTGGAAAACCTGTGTGTTTTCCTTCATCCTTCTTTTCTTGCTTATGGCAATCATTGCACCTGAGAGCTAAGTTGATGAAGAAGTAATTTGGCTATCCCCCTAATCTATTCCAAATGTATTTCTTTTATACCAGGGGTCTTCAACCTTTTCTTGCCCGGGGACCCCTGGTGAGGCAAACCAGAGACCGAGGGATCCCCATCATATGTTAGCCCCCCCCCAAAAAATCTATGTTAGCCCCCCAAAAATGCAACAACTTGTCTTATCATCAGGTGATGTAAACAACACTTTAAAATGATGGTAGTCTATTCTGTTTTTGCTAGCGATATTCATAAAAACATTAAAAGTATTAAAAAAATGCACTTTTTCAATAGTATTATTTGATATACAGTACCAGTCAAAGGTTTGGACACACCTACTCATTCAAATGTTTTTCTTTATTTTGACAATTTTCTACAATAGTGTGCAAAGCTGTCATCAAGGCAAAGGGTGACTACTTTGAAGAATCTCAAATCTCAAATATATTTTAATTTGTTTGACACTTTTTTTGGTTACTACATGATTCCATATGTTTTATTTCATAGTTTTGATATCTTCACTATTATTATAGGTGTGTCCAAACGTTTGACTGGTATTGTACATTTTCGCGGACCCCCTGAAGTAATTCTGAGGACTCCCGGTTGAATACCCCTGCTTTATACGACTGAAGGCAACTATAGGGTCTGCACACAAAAGAGGTCAGAGTAGTGTCGTGGAATTGAATTTTTACATGAGAAGATCATTATTTGCAGCTCTCCTCAACACGGGGTCCTACTAGAAAACATAACAATACTTGGAGGCCCAGATACACCTTGATTAATGCCAACCCAATCTCTCCACAGAACAGTTAGAATAAAGAAACTGTCAATTTGATGTAGTTCAACTGTCATCACAGTTAAGTGATTATGCCCCATTGGAGCCGCTAATCTAAAGAAAATCTTTATATAATGAATCAAGTCACCATCACCACCCTGATCATTTCATTTCCTCAATCCCGTAGCTAGGGGACTATATCTCTGACATAGCCAGTAACATGATGCTGGTGGAGGAACACATCCTGTGGATGGCTCAGAACGAGGCCCGGGCATGTACACGCATTGTCCAGTGTGTGGAGCGCATCGCCGACTTGGCTCTCACCATAGACATGCAGGTCATATCAAAGGTAGGTAAACAAGCATCAAAGGCACACAAACGTCTATAAACGAAATGTTCACTCTTTAAACCCTTAAAAGGATAACTTATAAAGTGTTACTAAGATTGGTTTTGGAATCAAAGCTTAAGGGAGCTCAAAACGTATTGGGACAGGGACATTTTAGTTGTTGTTGTTTTGGCTCTGTATTCCAGCACTTTGGATTTTGAAATCATACAATGACTATGAGTTTAAAGTGCAGACCCCATTTTAGGGGACCAAAAGAGAAATTCACTGATATGTGTATTAAAAGTAGTAATAAGTGAAGTAGTTGGTCTCATATTCATAGCACAGAATGACTACATCAAGCGTGTCTCTACACATACGTCGGACGCATTTCCTTTGGTTGTGTTTCAGATCATTTTGTGTCCAATAGAAATGAATGATAAATCATGTTGTGAGGACAGACGCTGGGAGATGAAAAGCAAGGACAGGGAGTGAATATTTAAGAAATAACGGACATGAAATAAGACATGGACAGCGTCTGGACAAGGGGAACAAAACAACATTAGTGCAGACACGGGGATGAAACTGAGGAAATGTCAGATATAGGGGAGGCAATCAATATGGTAATAGAGTCCAGGTGAGTCCTATGATGCACAACGATGGTGACAGGTGTGCGTAATGATGGGCCGCCTGGCACCAGAGAGCACTAGAGAGGGGGAGCGGGAGCACGCGTAACAAATGTAGCCATTGTTTCATTTCAAATCCAAAGTGCGGTATCATTTTAAATCCAAAGTCAGCTCAAAATAAAATATTTTGGAACTCACTGTAGTTCAGGCCTGGACAAAGGCCGGCCCGAGGGCCGTAAGCGGTCCACGACCTGATTCAATGTGGCCCGCGGAATCATGTTCGGATCACATAAAGAATTTGTCATGTTATTCAAATTAAAAGCCCAAAATAATTCTCGCCTTTGTGTAATGATTTAACTCCCACCACTTGCGGGAAATTTGTTTTGAAGGCATATATAAATAACTGCACGAGGGCAGACACTGACTGACAGGCTGTCAGACACGTCACAGTTACAAATAGGACCTAGCTAGAAATGAGTTTTTCAAAGATTTAAAAGTTAAGGAAAGTAGACAATGAACGTAGGTTGTTCCAGCAAGAGTGGACATCGAAATATTTATTTATTGAGGTATCAGGGAAAGCTGTGTGCTTAGTGTGCAAAGAGAGCATCGCTGTCACTTCCATATGAAGCATGCAGAGACATGTAGGAATAGGTCTTCTGAGCAGAGGGCAAGTGCATCGAAAGAGTTGCAATTCTCAGTTGCAAAAGCAGCTAGGTCTTTTCACAAAACTGCATTCAGCAAACGATGGAATTGTGAGAGCTAGCTATGTACTGTCCCACAAAATTGCTAAACATACCAAGCCATTCGCTGAGGGCGAATTCATAAAATAATGTTTAATTGACTCTGCAGCAATACTTTGCCCCGACAAGAAAGAGCTGTTTGAAAATGTTTCCCTGTCAAGACGAACAGTGACAACAACAGTTGAAAGACAAGGTAAAGGATTTTACCGATTTCTCCTTGTACCTGGATGAGAGCAGTGATGCACGTGACACGGCACGGGTGTTGATATTCTTACGAGGCATAACCCCAGACTTTGACATTACAGAGGAGCTTGCTTCAGTGCAGTCAATGAAGAGCACAACCACAGGGAAATATGCATTGGAGGAGGTTAATAAGTTTGTGGCAAAACTGGGACTGAGTTTTGAAAAGTTATCCAGTGTGACCACTGATGGGTACCCAAACTTGACAAGAAAAAGCATTGGCCGTTTGAAAAGGATACAAGATTAAATAGCTGAGCTGAACCCAGATCTGAATTTTTTCCCCCCTGAATGCATTATTCATCAGGAGATACTCTGTAAATGTGATCTGAAAATTAGCGATGTTGTGGATACAGTCACTAAAGTGGTAAACTTCATAAGAGCTAAATCTTTAAACCACAGGCAGTTTGTCTCACTGTGGGAAGAGACAGAGTCGTGTCATGCAGATCTCCCATACCACAAAAATGTGAGATGTCTGAATTTGGGGAAGGTGCTTAAAAGGGTGTTGGACCGGAGGTCAGAGATTGCAAAGTTTTGGCAAATGAAAGGAAAATATTTGAATTTCCCTCAACTGCAAGATAAAGAATGGTTGCTGATTTTGTCTTCACCGTGGACATCATGGCCCTCATGAATGAACTTAATTCCAAACCACAAGAGAAGGGCCTTTTTGCACATCAGATGAACAGCCTTGTCAAAGCCTTCACGGGAAAATGACTCCTCTTGACCCGCCAAGTAGAAGCCAACAATCTCACCCACCTTCCGACACCACTAGTCTGTTCCCTATCAGATGACCAGCAGGAGAAGTATACATCGCTGCTGCATGCTTTGAACGGTGGGTTTTCTCGTCGTTTTGAGGATTTCAAAGTGTTGGAAAATGACATGCTGTTGGTTTCCTCTCCTTTCACCTTCAATGTGGATAACACTCTCACTGACCTGCAACTTGAGCTTATCGATCTTCAGTATGATGCAGTGATTGGAGAACTATTCAAAACAATGTCACTGACGAGGTTCTATGCATCTCTCAATGAAAAAACTTTCCAAAGATTAGGAATCATGCTCATTTATGTGAACAGACATTTTCAGTGATGAAATATAAAAAGTCAAGACACAGATCATCTCTTACTGACTCTCACCTCTCAGCAATCCTGTGCATAGCGACGTCAGAAACCATACCTGACTTCACTGCTCTAGTCAATGCCCATCAGACTTCACACCTCAAACTGATTGAGTAATTTAAGTGTAATGTTGAGCTCTCTCTTTATTGTGTTTTTGTGCATACCTGTTAACAAGAGTTCTGTCCGTGGTGCTGAATGCACAGTGTACTTTTCCCTCCATGTAGTTCATTTCATGTTTAATAATGAAAATACCTACCAAACGGAGGACATGGATGTGGTTTATTTCTGTGCATGTTAAAAAAGTAAAATAAGTAGCATATCTGGATGTTATTTACAGTAGATATATCTGTCAACACAGTCATACACATGATGTACAGTTGAAGTCGGAAGTTTACATACACCTTACCCAAGTACATTTAAACTCCGTTTTTCACAATTCCTGACATTTAATCCGAGTAAAAATTCCCTGTCTTAGGTCAGTTAGGAACACCACTTTATTTTAAGAATGTGAAATGTCAGAATAATAAAAGAGAGAATTATTAATTTCAGCTTTTATTTCTTGCATCACATTCCCAGTGGGTCAGAGGTTGACATACACTCAATTAGTATTTGGTATCATTGCCTTTAAATTGTTTAACTTGGGTCAAACGTTTTGGGCATGAATTTTGGCCCATTCCTCCTGACAGAGCTGGTGTAACTGAGTCGGGTTTGTAGGCCTTCTTGCTCTCCCACGCTTTTTCAGTTCTGCCCACACATGTTCTATAGGATTGAGGTCAGGGCTTTGTGATGGCCACTCCAATGCCTTGACTCTGTTGTCCTTAAGACATTTTTCCACAACTTTGGAAGTATGCTTGGGGTCAATGTTCATTTGGAAGACCCATTTGTGACCAAGCTTTAACTTCTTGACTGATGTCTTGAGTTGTTGCTTCAATATATCCACATAATTTTCCTCCCTCATGAAGCCATCTATTTTGTGAAGTACACCAGTCCCTCCTGCAGCAAAGCACCCCCACAACATGATGCTGCCACCCCCGTGCTTCATGGTTGGGATGGTGTTCTTTGGCTTGCAAGTATCCCCATTTTTCCTCCAAGCATAACGATGGTCATTATGGCCAAAGAGTTATATTTTAGTTTCATCAGACCAGAGGACATTTCTCCAAAAAGTATGATCTTTGTCCCCATGTGCAGTTGCAATCCGTAGTCTAGCTTTTTAATGGCGGTTTGGGAGCAGTGGCTTCTTCCTTGCTGAGTGGCCTTTCAGGTTATGTCGATATAGGACACGTTTTACAGTGGATATAGATACTTTTGTACCTGTTTCCTCCATCTTCACAAGG
Source organism: Oncorhynchus kisutch (assembly GCF_002021735.2). Classification (NCBI taxonomy): domain Eukaryota; kingdom Metazoa; phylum Chordata; class Actinopteri; order Salmoniformes; family Salmonidae; genus Oncorhynchus; species Oncorhynchus kisutch. The sequence continues at coordinate 62,104,661 of NC_034177.2, read as the reverse complement.
TCCTTTGCTGTTCTTCTGGGATTGATTTGCCCTTTTCGACACCAAAGTACGGTTATCTCTAGGAGACGGTTATCTCTCCTTCCTGAGAGGTATGACGGCTGAGTGGTCCCATGATGTTTACACTTGCGTACTATTGTCTGTACAGATTAACGTGGTACCTTCAGGCTTTTGGAAATTGCTCCCAAGGATGAACCAGACTTGTGGAGTTCTAAAAAAAAAAAATTCTGAGGTCTTGGCTGATTTCTTTTGATTTTCCCATGATGTCAAGCAAAGAGGCACTGGGTTTGAAGGTGGGCCTTGAAATACATCCACATGTACACCTCTAATTGACTCAAATTATGTCAATAAGCCTATCAGAAGCTTCTAAAGCCATGACATCATTTTCTGGAATTTTCCAATTTTCTAAGTGAAATAATCTGTCTGTAAACAATTGTTGGAAAAATGACTTGTGTCATGCACAAAGTAGATGTCCTAATCGACTTGCCAAAACTATATTTAGTTAACGAGAAGTTTGTGGAGTGGTTGAAAGACTAGTTTTAATGACTCCAACCTAAGTGTATGTAATCTTCCGACTTCAACTGTATAATTCTGGCCCGCGATGGCAAAAATATATTCTAATGTGGCCCTCCATGGAAAATAATTGCCCAGGCCTGCTGTACTTCATCATCCTTTTAGTCTCGCAGCTCAGCATGGTCAGGAAATTTGTTTCGTTTTTCATCAACATCTTTTTATCGATTCAGTGCAGAATGACACTTCAGAATCACACTTTTAAGGATCAGCCATTTATGTTCAGACCAGGAAGATAAACTCACTTACTCCCATTCTTCCTATCGCTCTGACTCCATCCAGGTGTCCCCAAACATAGCCATGGAGGCCTTTCTGATCAGGCCGTCTAACTTCCAGGGTCTTTCGTGTATGGCAGTACAGAGAGCCCCCCTGCCACCCTTCTCTGGTCAGAGGAACCAGGATGCCATCGGGGACACGCTGCTCAACTTCAAATGTCACACGGTCAACGGCAACGGCTCCCCCTCCAGCCAACTCAGCAAGGTACAGTACATAGAAATAGAATGACTTGAAAATTAAGCACACATTGAAGGATGAACTTCCTGCTTTTACTCCATGGTTAATGGGTACAACATACATTCAATATGGCTGCCGGTCCTCCTGTTACAGAACGTTGACTTGAATGAGAATCTCTCTTCTAGGAATGACATTTCTACGATACCATAAGAGTTAATCAGAGATTGGACATTTAATTCTGTCCTAAAATTCTCTCTGCCTTTTTTTTATTTTTAGATAATGCAGCTTGTTATGGTCAAGATTCAAATGCACCCACTTTGGTGTAAGAATAATAGGGCAGTGCTCCTGCCTGGCAGACTTGTTGTTGTCTATTACTCTCCATAAGTTGACATCCTGTTTTGGTGCAGTGGCATGCTGTAGATCAGCCTGTGATAGGTTGCACTGTAAAGGGGGAAGGGTCAGGATTGGTCGGGTAGTTCTGGAGTCAGTGTATGTAGGCCACTCTCCTGTGATTGATACTGTGGCCTTGTGTCCCTGTCACACTAAATCACTGTTACTCCATCATACCTCCTGCTGGCCCATCCCAAATGACAGATGCCACGTCAGCTACACTTTACAGTCTACATATGCAGACAGGGAAAAACACTCCTCTGGCATTGAAGTGGCATTGTTTTGCAATGTTTCACTAGGTAGTTATACACATCAGCTACTGTGTGCATGTGCGCGTGCTTGTGCGCGTGTGTGTGCATGTTTACTTTCGTGTCTGTGTGTTTCAGCATGCTTGTTGACTGTGTCCTCTTATGATTAGCTAATACTATCTACTGTGCTCAGCTATTATTTAGCCTGGTTGCCATGCCCAGTGCAGCTTTTCAGCGATCTCAGATGGACGAGCCATGGGGGAGAAAGGCAAGGCATTCCTTTGATGACTAAGCCGTCCCTTTGTGATGACCAATGACAGAGGTCGATGAGCATGACTAGGCTTATCGAAGTGAGCCAATTCCAAACCAAACCTGTGTGGCTTGATAGACAGGGAGCGATTGTCATTGAGAAAGTGAGCTCTCAATGGGAATGTGACATTGTGAGCGGCACTCAGAGCAGCAGCGGGCCACTTAGGGTTGGGATGGAAATGCTGCCAGCCTTCTCTCTCTCTGAGCCCTATCTCTCACTCGCTCTCTCTCTTTCTCTCAGCCCTATCTCTCTCTCTCTCTCTCTCTCATTGGCCTTGTCCTTGCTCTCCTCTGCTCTCCTCTGTGAGTACAACCCTACGACGTGACACTGCATATGCAAAGGCCCCTCCTATAACTGCCGATCTCACACTGCCTCGCAGGCCCTTCCTCACTGTAACGGGCGCCCCTGATAGCCCCTCACATCCACTGTTTAGAGGGTGCTTTTCCAGCCCAGTAATCAGCCTCGATTGCCACTTTTCATCTGTTAGGATTGTTTTGTGCATAGGAATTTTTATTTATTTTTTATTTCACCTTTATTTAACCAGGTAGGCTAGTTGAGAACAAGTTCTAATTTGCAACTGCGACCTGGCCAAGATAAAGCATAGCAGTGTGAACAGACAACACAGAGTTACACATGGAGTAAACAGATAACAAGTCAATAACACAGTAGAAAAAAAAGGGGAGTCTATATACATTGTGTGCAAAAGGCATGAGGAGGTAGGCGAATAATTACAATTTTGCAGATTAACACTGGAGTGATAAATGATCAGATGGTCATGTACAGGTAGAGATATTGGTGTGCAAAAGAGCAGAAAAGTAAATAAATAAAAACAGTATGGGGATGAGGTAGGTAAAAATGGGTGGGCTATTTACCGATAGACTATGTACAGCTGCAGCGATCGGTTAGCTGCTCAGATAGCAGATGTTTGAAGTTGGTGAGGGAGATAAAAGTCTCCAACTTCAGCGATTTTTGCAATTCGTTCCAGTCACAGGCAGCAGAGAACTGGAATGAAATGTGGCCAAATGAGGTGTTGGCTTTAGGGATGATCAGTGAGATGCACCTGCTGGAGCGCGTGCTACGGATGGGTGTTGCCATCGTGACCAGTGAGATAAGGCGGAGCTTTACCTAGCATGGACTTGTAGATGACCTGGAGCCAGTGGGTCTGGCGACGAATATGTAGCGAGGGCCAGCCGACTAGAGCATACAAGTCGCAGTGGTGGGTGGTATAAGGTGCTTTAGTGACAAAACGGATGGCACTGTGATAAACTGCATCCAGTTTGCTGAGTAGAGTGTTGGAAGCAATTTTGTAGATGACATCGCCGAAGTCGAATGCCATTTACAGGATTAGAATTAGAATCCTGGAGAAATCGGTTTACTGTTATTGGTTTTACTGTTATACACTTGTGGATAACAATGACAGTCACACCAGCAATAACTGAAATATGCTTTTGCTTCACGACAATATTTAGCTATTGCTCCATGACAATTGTCTGTGGCTCTCACCAAATGAGTGCTGGACAGCTAGCTAAACTGATGTAGTGAACAGTTTTGTTGGGATTCCCCCGCTTTGAATTCCAATATGGTGGGTACTGGCACATGCCCCTAGGCAAGGCTTCTACCATTGGGGGGGGGGCTATTCAACTCCTGCCTGTAGTGCCTCCCGGTGGCTGGAGGTGTAGGTGCAGGGCTGCCATAGGGCTCAGTGGTTCCCTTTGTCCATGTTTCACCCGCAGACCGAAAGAAATGAAAGATGCAAAGTGGAAGCCTGACTCCACCGCTCGTCACTTTGACTGTGAAGACGGCATGTGTGCTCAGTTTTGATTTAGAGAGCAAATCCATTCCGGCCACACACACACTCACGCACACACGCATATGCACACACGCATGCACACACAAACACACATACACAAACACACACACTAATCTTCCACTCACACTTTCACTAGAACTGACATGCGGCATCCCTCAGGAGGGGAGGATACTTCCACAAATATCGCCGCTCCCGTCTCTTCTTTCCCCAGAATGGAACACTGCATGTTTGGGGGAATTTCTCACCTCCTCTCTGTGCTGCTGTTAGTTCAGTGTATTCTGTGGGACTGATGATCTTTACCAGTGTTCACACTGCTGGTATTTAAGCCGTAGTGCTGTTTTAGCCCCCACTCGCAGACTATCTGATCTCTATCTCTCTGGCTGTGTCTCATGCCTGCTTGTGCTGTGCTAGGTTAAACTGAGCTACTTGCACAGAACATATGGTCACGCTGTGCCCACACACAGCCAAACGGGTGGCATTGCGCACATACACACACCCCCACACACACACACACACACGCACACACACGCTTACATGTGCAACCACGATCACATGCATGTACGCACACACACACACACACACACACACACACACACACACACACACACACACACACACACACACACACACACACACACACACACACACACACACGTACACTAGATGCCAGACCTCAGCCACCAGCTCCATCCAACACATATGTTTTTAAATGTCTGGCTGGTAGCTAATTGGATGGGATAACAGTGAAATAGAAGGAATCTGGTTTGTGGATTTCCTCAAAAGAATTTCACTGAACGACCACACACTCTCCCTCAACAGTGCCAAGCTGCACAGTCACTTCAAACAAAATGTATAATAACAGAATATCAGGGGCATCATAGAGTCTGCCAGTATACTACTGTATTATTTAGTTTAATTTAACACATTTTGCATGCCTATTAATAAAGATTAGTTCTAGAGAGGAGAAGCATTCTCATGGGTGTGAAATACAGCTAATGATGCCTTTGATAAGATCACCTGAGTTTAACTCTACTCTATGTCGTCCACATTATCACCTACTTATCATCCAAGCAGATTCTCTTTCAGTACCATCTGGTAAACATTATTAATCTCATCTGATGTAATTGCCCTGAGCCTTTTTCATTTTTAAAACATTTTTTTTTTTTACGTCGTCTTAAAGTTAAGCCAAAAAAAGATTTTTAAGTTTAAAGTCTGACAATTAGCCATCACTGCCGACATTTAGCACCTAGTCGCACACTCGTGCGTAAAATAACAGTTTTGAATAATGGGACACTGCAATTAAACAACAAAACAGTTAAGGGGTTTGAGTGAGTATAGCTACAGTGTAAAAACGTACTTATCGACACATTTTGCTATTTCTCTCTTGAAATGGTATCAAAATGGGAAAACTCGTCAAAGGTAAGCAATGTCCCAAAAGATTTCTGTTAAGTATTAGTTTGCCTTGCATTTTCTTAGTGTTTCATTTAAATTAAATAATTCAAAGAGTGTTTTTAGGCACTGTGAGGGTGTGATTAAAAACGCCTGCTAGAGTCACAGTCGTGTCTTAAAAGATAACTGAATAGCTAAGACCACAGGGGGTGCCAGTGATACCCTTCAGTAGAGGTATCAGCCAGTTAGGACAATATTTACCAGTCACTTCTCTCCCCCTTGCTCATTAAGCCATAATTAATTAGAGAAGGCCTGTGGCTGAGCTAGTGGGATATGCTAACCTCTCTGTTTAGATGCATTCCTGCTCCATAGAGCTTTAGTGCTTTTTAATTATGCTGCTGTTAGCTGTTAGCCACTAAACAGTCACCATGCAGGTTGGGACTGCTGCTACCTCATCTGGGGAACGGTTAGTGCTGGAAATACACAACCACAGACAGGAAGACACAACCACGAAATATCTCATGCAACAAGTGCTCAGAGACAAATTTAACTGACACAGCCTACTTTTTGAACACAGATGCAGTAATTCCCTGATAGTGATTTGTAATATAATAGATATAATAAATATAACAGGTGCGTTTATCCAAAGCGACTTGTGAGTGCATACATTTAAGCATGTGACCCAGTGGAAATTGAACTCCCAACCCTGGTATTGTTAGTGGCACGCTCTTAGCAACTGAGCCAAACAGGACCACACAGCTGTTATGAATTCCACGTGTCTAAATATACTCTCAATCATTCCATCATAATGTAGATACAGACTAGGAGTGCTGTTGAGAGTTCTGTGCACAAACCAATGGAGGAATTAAGCCATTTAAGTGGGTATCGACAGAGTGAAGGCTATTCATTAGCACATTGACCTGTATTCTTTTAGACAAGGGGAAGCACAGAGAGGAAATCATGCAAATTCTCCCGCCCGATTCATACCCAAATTACTCAAGGTTAATCATATGTGTGCCGAATGCCATGTTTATGACATTAACTTCCATCCATTATTTTCATGGGTTTTATTGCAGATACTTTGTGTGTGTGTGTGTGTGTGTGTGTGTGTGTGTGTGTGTGTGTGTGTGTGTGTGTGTGTGTGTGTGTGTGTGTGTGTGTGTGTGTGTGTGTGTGTGTGTGTGTGTGTGTGTGTGTGTGTGTGTGTGTGTGTGTGTGTGTGTGCCTGTGACCATACATATGATGGCATTTGTGTTCTGTTCTATAACTGCAAAAGCATACAACAACAAAATGTTCCCTCTAAGCATTGAATTTTTTCAGGAGTAGGTCTCTAAAAACAAATAGGCCTGTGATGCTGCAGTGGGATGTGCTGAATGCTAAACACCGTGGAAACCCCCTCTACTCCTCGTAGTAAGAAGAGGTAGGGAGAAGGAGGAAGGGAAGGTGGGAGGGAAGGAGGAGAGTGAAGCAAAAAGAGAACTGGAATTTAGGAAGAATGAGAAAGAGGGCGAGACAGGGAAACGCGACAGATTAAGAGAAGGGATTGAAAATTGAGAAGCAGACAGGTAAAGAGACAGAGGGATATAGAAAGAGAGGGAGACGGAGGGACCAAAAGGCAAAAGGCCTCCTGCGGCGATGGGGGCCTGGGATAAAAATACAAAAATATTTTTTAAATACAATATAAATATAGGACAAATCACAACGAGAGACACAACACTACATACTTCAACAGAACACAACACTACTTCAATAGAGAACGAGAGATTGAGAAAGATAAATAGTTCCATCGACGGATAGAGATAGCCAGTCACCGAGCATTTGGGGAGATCTGTCCATCTCCGCTGAACAGCTGAACAGGGGACAGAGGAAATTTGGTTCTCTTTGTGCCTTTGGAGACTAGTCGCTCTAGCTGACTGGGCTTTGTGCAGCAGAATGGCCCTGGCTGTCCTTTGTCACGCCTGCTTCCCTGAGAGGGTCGGATATGTACGCACGCACGCACACACACACACACACACACACACACACACACACACACACACCGCACACACACAGACGCACACATCCTCCATTCCCATCCTGCTCTGCCGCAGTACAGCATTGTTTCATTAAGTGCCTCTGTTGCATTACCATGCTCATGTGCTGTACTGGACTGCTGGCTGTACAATGCTGTATTGTGAAGCTAGCTCCTCCTTATCTGTTTGCTGCTGGCTGTCCTATGCTATGCAGACAGAGCGTTATTTTACTGCATAATGATTTATATTAAACGTTGGACTCTGCTGCCCTGCACCACGCAATATAGTTGTTGTTTGCCCCTGACAACTTTTCTTTGTGAATATCGTGCTTTAACATTTCTTAAAGCAAGGCATGCTTTCATTGTAGATTGAATTCCTTGAAATCCCCCTCTGCTTATAGAGGGTGGGTCGAGGTGAGGGCATTATCAGCGTGACACATAGCTGATTCATAGATATGTGACGTACAGGGATTGTTGATGCCCCTGACGGGCATTCAGTCATAGATTGTTAACTTTGATGAAGAAACCTCAACCTTTTATTTTAGAGGCTAGGAAATACAGTGTGTTTCCAGTTCGTCGTGTTATTAGGTCATGTCAACTTAGTCCCGAGTTAAGACTTTCCTCACATGAAGCAACGGCATGCCGTTTATCATCATAAGCCCTCTCTTTGTACTTATTTGACCTGTCAACTTGGTAATAGTCACGCATACAGTCATTTAGCATTGGCATTATTTCATTGGTAACCAATGGTAACCCGCCACATGTTATGATTCTGTCTCTCTCCCCCGCTCTTTCACATTGTTTCTCTGTCTATCTGTCTCTTCCCTATAGCGCTAAAAGCACCAATGTAGACCAATTGGCCGAGGGCTCCGTCCCCTGTTCTAGTTCATCTGTGCTGTCCGGCTTTATTTTTCACCTTTTTGCTTCTGACCTACAAATCACAGCTCCCTTGACCCATATCGTCACCCCCCCCCCCCCCACACACACAGTCCTTACAGCCTCCTTTAAACAGGGAGCAGCTGGGGAGCTGGTTTCAGTCTGTCTCTTTTGCTTTCTGTCTATGTCTTTCTCACTCCCTCTACTACCTCCCTCCCTCCATCCCTCTACTACCTCCCTCCCTCCCTCTACTCCCTCCCTCCCTCCCTCCCTCTACTCCCTCCCTCCCTCCCTCCATCCTTCCCTGCTATTACAAGCTGCTTTATTCCTTGTACATTCCTTGCCGGGCCATGTGGGGTAATTAAAGCTAAATGAACAAATAATAATATGCTGTAAGGAACAGTCTGGATGAAGGTCACGCAGAGTAGCACAAACATGCACACACACACGCACACACACACACACACACGTGCGTGCAAGAGCATGCATACCCTGAGATGAGCACACAGTCAAACACACACACAAAGTCGAATGAATTAATACACAAATGCACATTCTGAATAGAGCAGTCATTTCTTTTGAAATTCCTCCCAAACTCTCATCAGATCCATAAAAGTCTGATCTCAGAAGCATAGCTCCCGGCTTTGGGTTAGCAGCGTTCCCTAAAGGACTAACCCTTATTGGTCTGCAGTGTGTTTGCGTGTGCACCATCTGTGAGCTTTTGCGGTTCCCTCAATGCAAATTCTTAGATTAATTAATTGGAATGTTCCTATCCTGGCTGAGGTTCCACAGGCAGTATAATTACTGTAAAACCTTGTTGAGTTCTCAGTGTGTGTGTGTGTGTGTGTGTGTGTGTGTGTGTGTGTGTGTGTGTGTGTGTGTGTGTGTGTGTGTGTGTGTGTGTGTGTGTGTGTGTGTGTGTGTGTGTGTGTGTGTGTGTGTCTGGGTCCATTACGAATTCCATACATCTCTACCCACTCTCTCCCTCTCCACCCACTCTCTCTCTGTCCTCCTTGTAGCAACTGATGATGTAATAAATTGACAATAATATAATAAATATGCTGAACGCATAACGTAATACCATTTTCTGCATAATGTAACGTTATGAAGTGGGTAAAACAAACCATGAATAAGTGATATAACTTTAACCAATATTGTATTATTCACTCTTTTTTATTTAAAAAAAAGGTGGTGTCATGCTTCAGTAATAGCTCACTACACAACAAACCACATTCCTAGCAGTAATATCAAGACAATTGACCCACCTTCCAATACATACCCACAACCCCAGTCAGATAGTCAGTCAGTCTGTCTATCTGTCTGTGTAAATGAGGGAGAGAGAGTGTGTGTGTGTGTGTGTGTGTGTGTATGCTTGCTACATTTTTGGGGAAAACGTATATCTATAAAAACGTTTTTTTATAGATATAACCCTGCAAACTAAAATGAGTTGTTAGGACATCCACAGAATGTCACAAAATGGTTGCCTGAAGTGGTAAGGACGTTGTGTCATGGTCTCATGGAGGTGTCTAGTTCCCGGTTAGTTCTGGGGACATCCCCAAGGACATTTTTAGGATGTTCTTGGGACATTGTATCATGGTCCCCTGGAGGTTTTTGTCTAGTTCACAGTTTGACCCGGGGATGTCCCCAAGGATGTTTACGACATTCTTGGAATGTTTTGTCATGATCCCCTGGAGGTTTATGTCTAGTACCCGGTTTGTACCGGGGACGTCACCTGATGGTCGACACCCAATGGTCGCAAAAAAACGTCATTTCAGTGCAGATGGCACTTTGATAAGTGCAGATTATTATAGGTATGAATGTATATGTGACTTCGTGGCACAGGAGAAAGATCAGCATACCCCAAATCCAGATGTTGTGAGTTCAAATCCCAATTTGGGTTGTATTGAAAAGTCAGTACTAAGTGATCATGTCATATGTAATCATATTGTCATTGATTTAAGATTTGACACTATTTTAGCTAAACGGCGTACCATGTACCTTAAAACCTATACCACTTAATTACTATACTTATAATGGTTTGGCACACCTGGGACCATCAAGTGACAAAAACCTCCGGGGACCTTGACACAACGTCCCAAGAATGTCCTGAAAAGATCTTTGGGGATTTTCCCTGGACAAACCGGGAACTTGACAAAACCTCCAGGGAACCATGAGACAACTTCCCAGGAACTTCCTAAAAGTGTCCTCAAGGAGGTTCCCAGGGTAAACTGGGAACTAGACAAAACATCCTGGGGACCATTACAGAACGTCCTAAGAATGACCTCGGGGATGTCCCCGGGACAAACCGGGAACTAAACAAATCCTCCAGGGGACCATGACGCAACGTCCTCACCACTTTAGGCGACCATTTTGTGACGTTCCGGTGACATCCTAACGACTCATTTCTGTTTGCAGGGATGTTCCCTTGGGACCATCACCCATGTCCTAATGACTTACAAAGGTCCTGACCTAGTCCTCGGTGACGTCCTGGTAACTTACAGGGAACCTAGACAAAGGTCCCCCAAAGAACGTTGACTATCATGAAACATCCCCTTGTGGTCATTGAATATCCCATGGATAACGTTCTATCAGAACCAAATATACACTCTTTCATAACGTTTCCTAATAGACATCAAAATACATTATTTTAACGTTATACTACGGCCAAACAGAGACCTGTACTGAACGTCTTCTTATGGTCCTGAGGTTAACGTCATGTTTTAATGTTCCCGAGAGTGGGATAACGTCTCGACCTTATGGGAACCTCACATAATGTCATTAAGACGTCCCCTGTTTGCTGGGAACCCAGTTGTAGACTGAACTGAACCATACAAGAGAGAGGGTGGAGAAGCAAGAGCCATATCTCTGCCCAAAATATGTCCACATCAAGCAGATCCTTAATTATTAAGCAGGTGAGGTGTTTTTGTATGGACTCCGGAGATTCCAGAGGCTTTTTCGATGCCACCAAGGCGTTGTATGGACTCAGTTACCTCGGGTCTAAACCCTTTTCGCTCCAAAGATGGTCAAAATCTGTTGAAGAATGACAAATCAATTCAATGGGATTCCAGGTAGCAAAAGCAACCACTGTTACATGGCCTTTATAAATCTTGCCTTCTGACTCTGTGAACCGCCATGCTCTCTGGCTGATTCTGTCAAATTCACCAAAATACTGCTGCGTGACAACATGTCAGCTTTAGTACTCAGCAACAGTGGTGCTGAAACAGAATCCTTCAAGGTTGACACTGGAATTATTGCACCCACCCTGTTTCCTATTTTTCATTGCTGCAATCCACCACCTCACAGGCTAAAATCTGCTGCAGGGATCCAAAATGATGTACAGAACAGACGGCAAACTCTTCAACCTCAACAGATTCAAGGCCAAGAGCAAAATCACCAGCACTTCCATTGTAGAGCTCCAGTATGCAGATGATAATTCCATCACTGCCCATTTAAGAAGAGGACATTCAGTGCATCCTGGAAGCTTTTGCAAAGGCATGCAAGCTTCTGGGTCTGGCCCTAAACATAAAAAATACCAAAATCCTCCACCAACCACACACTGACCAAAATTCATCAGCCCCAGCTAAACATTTTGACAAAACCACTCTTGAAAACATGGACCACTTTCCCTACCTTGGCAGCCTTTTCTCAGCCAACATTGACACTGAAATGCACCACTGCCTAATCTGTGCCAGTGGAGCCTCCTTAAGATCGAGGGAAGGAGTCTACGACAATTGTGACATCCAGGCCATAACTAAAATCTTGGTCTAGTGCTCCCCACCCTACTGTATGGGTTAGAAACATGGACCACATACAGCAGGCACCTTAAAGCCTGGGAGTCGCACTATCAAAGATGTCTCTGCAACATGATGAGGATCAGCTGGGAAGACAGGTGCACCAACAACAGTGTCCTTGAGAAGGCAAACATCAGCAGCATCCCCACCACCAACACCAGCTCTAATGGACTGGCCATGTTGTCAGGATGCCCAACTCTTGCCTCCCAAAACAGGTCCTGTATTCACAAATAAATGCAGATCACCGGGCCCCTGGAGGACAAAATATGCAGTTAAAGGACAATCTAAAGAATAACCTCAAAAAGTGCCACTTAAATATCTCCAGCTGGGAAGACACTGCAAAAGATAGGTCAACATAGAGGAAAACTGTCCACGAGAGAGTAGCACAGTATGAAGAAGTTGCCACAGAGGACAAGCAGCAACTTCAAAAGGAGAGACTTTCCATCTAGAAGGCTTACCAACCACCACCACTCACCGCTGCCCACAGTGCACAAAAATATGTGGCTCCCGGAACGGCCTCTTCAGCCATCTGAAGACCCACAATTAGGACCCACCAAGAAGACAATCATGCTCGACACCAAGTGATTGGCAATGATGATTCCACATGTAGCACCCTCTTCCCAAAACCAGCCATTACTCTTTCTAAGGCAGCATTTGGTGAAAAGAGGAGAAGTACTGTACCTGTAATGAAATTAATCCTGATCCTCCGTATAAGCTTGTTCTGAGAGCTCATCCATCTCTCACTGAAGTGTGCAACTTTTTCTTTGGCAGTAATCCAGTTTAGCTCCTATGTTTCTCTGAAGATAACCAGACGGACAGACGGACAGACAGAAACGAACCGCCTGCCTGATCCAAATCCAAACCTGCATGGGGAGGTAATAATAGCACCTGGACATACATTATTACATGGCCAAAAGTATGTGTCATCGAACATCTCATTCCAAAATCATGGGCATTAATATGGAGTTGGTCCTCCGTTTTGCTGCTATTTGCTGCTACTCTTCTGGGAAGGCTTTCCACTAGAAGTTGGAACATTGCTGCGGGGACTTGCTTCCATTCAGCCACAAGAGCACTAGTGAGGTTGAGCACTGATTTTGGGCGGATAGACCTGGCTTGCAGTGGGCTTTCCAATTCATCCCAAAGGTGTTTGATGGGGTTGAGGTCAGGACTCAGTGCAGGCAAGTCAAGTTGTTCCACACTGATTTTGACAAACCATTTCTCTATGGACCTCACTTTGTGCACAGGGGCATTGTCATGCTAAAACAGAAAAGGGCTTTCCCCAAACTGTTGCCACAAAATTGAAAGCACAGAATCGTCTCTGGGATGTCATTGTATAGTGTAGCGTTAAGATTTACCTTCCCTGGAACTAAAGGGCCTAGCCCGAACCATGAAATAGCCCCTAACCATTATGCCTCCTCCACCAAACTTTACCGTTTGCACTATGCGTTAAAGGCAGTTAGCATTCTCTTGGCATCCACCAAACCCAGATTTGTCCGTCGGACTGCCAGATGGTGAACGCGTCTCCACTGCTCCAGAGTCCGATGGCGATGGCGAGATATACATCACTACAGCTGATGCTTGACATTGCGTGTGTTGATCTTAGGCTTGTGTATGGCTGCTCGGCCATGGAGACCCATTTCATGAAGCTCCTGACGAACAGTTATTGTGCTGACGTTGCTTCCAAAGTCAGTTTGGAACTCGGTAGTGAGTGTTGCAACCTAGGACAGACGATTTGCATACATGTTTCAGCATTCGGCGGTCCCGTTCTGTGAGTTTGTGTGGCCTACCACTTCGCAGCTGAGTTGTTGTTGCTCCTAGACGTTTCCACATCACAATAACATAATTTACAGTCGACCGGGGCAGTTCTAGCCTGGCAGACATTTGATGAACTGACTTGTTGTAAAGATGGCATCCTATGACGGTGCAAGCTTGAATGTCACTGAGCTCTTCAGTACAGGCCTTTCTACTGACAATGTTTGTCTATGGAGATTTTATACACCTTCCAGCAACGGGGGTGGCTGAAATAGACTAATCTACTAATTTTAAGGGGTGTCCACATACAATTGGCAATGTAGTGTACTTCCAGCATCAGAAATCCTTAGACATGCAGTGCTATTTTCAACACACCACTCTTAGGTATCACAAAACCTTTTCAGTTTTCTCAGTAGTAGAATTGAAAGAATGCGAAACAGTTTAATAATTTAAACACATACCATACCATTCCCTTACTTTTCATGTGTCATTCTGTTAATATCAGATTTTCTAGCAGGTAATTGAAGTCAGAGAGCAGAGAAAGAATACGAGAGAGAGATGGCGTTAAAAAGAAGCAAACAACAGAAAACAAGTATAGAAAATGTGACAAAGCTAGCTCTGGCTTGGTCTGGTACACTATTTCCTAAATCATATCACTTGCTGTGATATATAAGGCTTTCTTCCCACCAACTGACTGAGTGTCCCTGGCTCTGGCTCTGCTTCAGTGGTGATAGTGCCTGGGTGATCATTAAAGCTGTTTGCTCCTGGCGGCTGGAGTGGTCTCCGAACGGCTGTTTCCCGGACAGCATTGAGCTGACAGCGCTGGTGGGTAAATCCCAAAGGATTAGAGCCGGCGTGAGGCACAGTCCTTGTCTGATGATTGGTACATTGTTTCAAGGCACTTGGGCTCTGGCTGCCTGGCAGATTGAAGGCGAGGGAGGTAGGGAGAGAGGGAGAAACGGGTGAAAAGAGAGTGTGAAAGAGAGAGGGAGAGAGCAGGAGAGGGATAGGACAGAGAAAGAACAGAGAGAGAGATGAAAAGGCAGGTGAGTGCTTTGCTAAATAACACAGTGTTCTCTGTGATTGTACTTCCAGCAGTGTTAGAGGACACTTGACGTGATCTGAGTGATTATCCAAGGTGAGTTAGAGAGAGCTGCCATGATGGGGACAATGAATACTGAACACAGATATAAATGCAACATGCAGCAATTTCAAAGATTTACTGAATTACAGTTCATATACGGAAATCAGTCAATGGAAATATATAAATGAGGCCTTAATCTACCCGATAGCAATGAATTACATATTTTCATTAAAATGTTATTTTGATAAGTAAATTCATAACATTTCATTCTTCCACCAGAAGATATAGTCCGGACAAAAATCTGGTTGTTCGTTTTGTTCGACGCGACCCAGTCGTTAATTATTTTTGCATAGTTGCTTCGCAAAAGAACTGGTCGTCCGTTCTAAACTAAACGTTTGCTATGGAGGCTGTATAATGTTCTTGTCACTTGCTTGCTAGGTAGCTTCAGCTAACTCAGTAACGTCAAAGAATGCACTTGGAATGACAGTACATTAGTTGCATTTTTGTTTGTTTTAGATTTTTTTCTATTGGCATTTACTTGGATATATCCACGATAATGACATTGATGTTTGATTTCGCCTGGCTCAGAAAAAATTTGCCTGGCACAGTTCACTCTCTATGTACAGTATGGTACAGAGATCGAGACTGCTGTTTTTTAACGTTACGGCGAGGGTAATCACGCAAGAGTTGGGTTGGCTACACTAGCTAGTTACTTCCCTCGCCGTACGGTTAACAGAACTGCGGGAAAGCAGTTCTCGGCAAGCGGGGAAGGACTACACTATGTACTGGTGTTTCCTATCTAGTTATCAGCCTCCTTCTTCGGTGGGTTTTTTCTCGCAGTTGGCATCCAATGTTGGTGCATTTCCGCCAACTACTGTGCTGGAGTGTGGTCCAGAGATGGCGCTAGCAGCTTCACACCCTGACTACACCATTCGTGTCGCATGCGCGAGCATTACATAATACATTTAGAAATCTATAATATTCAATTATTGCACCCACACTGCTCACGTGCGTCAACGAGCGTCTGCGTTTCCAAGGGCTAAAATAGAAGTCAGTTCTATTTGTGACGCAGATCGTGGTGTCCTACCTCTCCCGTGTCCTCATTGGTTTAATGAAGCAGATACCCACGTGCCATCTCATTGGTTATACCCACGTGGGTGATTGAAAGACGAACTGTGTTGTTGGTCGTCGTGGTAATTCTATGAAAGTTTAGATGCCAATCACCATATAAGTTCAAAGAAGAAAAAGCCTGGAAGGGGGAGAGATGACTAGAAATGATTCGGTTGACCGTTTTATGTGTGGATTAATTGTCGGAGTAGAGGTCCTTGTGCATTTGAGGTAAAATAACAACTCAATGTTTATATCCCAGGACAAATTAGCTAGCAACAGCAAGCTAGCTAAATAGGACAAATGAGCTAGCAAGTGCAAGCTAGCTAGCTAAATTGCCGTAAATGTTTAATGCTTTCGACATGTCCCCACATTAATTTAATTGGTTCTGAGTTTGTTTTGATATTTTAACCTGTGTTTCGTGATCGCGTTTGGTGTGGGTGGACAAAATAAATGTATGCACGATGGCGCACGCACGCAGATGCTTTGGGTACCATGTCAATGGCAGTGGACGTGGCATGTAGTAACCGCAGTTTGCAGGAAGATATTATTGAATACAGCAAGGCAAGGAACCATGCTCGTCCAATGAGCATCAAGGATCCAAACAACCAGTTTTATAATTAGTAGAAATGCCTGTAATGTGGCCCTTCATTATTATATAAATAAAGATTTGACTGTATAAGTGCCCAATATGGCACACAATATATGGACATGTTCATATCCATTTGGTGACACTGATACCCTTATTCTTTCATTCCCTTGAAATATCCTGTCAAGTCACATTACATGCTGCAAGATTGTGAGCAGAATAGGGACTGACTGTCTCAAATGAATTTAGATGGAGGTATCCTGTCTGGGGCTCAGCTTTAATATATTACATGTTAAGGTGATGGGGACTTCCCCTGTCATTCAGTTTTCATTCATACCTTCCACATCCCCCCTCTTTTTCTCTCTTACAAGCTTTCTCAATATTTAGTTTCTGACGGTTAAACCAGACTGAAAGCTATGCTCAAGTGAAAGAAAGTTGAGCGGCTAAGTGCAGCATTCAGTCTGGTTTAACCAGGCTTGTTTTGACTCCCTTGTCCGTTTTCTCCAGGTTCAGATTTCGTTCAAATGCTCCTTTGATCAATGCCTGTTGTCTCTGTTGACATTAAAGAGTCTGTTAATGTAAATGTTAACGATACCATAATTGCGGAGATTGAATAAGGTGTTTGGTCTGATTTGCCTTTGTCTTTTCTTTCATTTTGTATCAAGCTGCACTGAAGAGCCCCGAAGCTACAGGGCAGTTAGCAGCTAGCGGTGGCGTGGAAACAAAAGCCTTAAATTGGGTTTGGCACTGGGCTTTAATGGTCCAATAAAAATCTGTTTCGGCCAATAGTAACTACTAGCCTGTCACCAGCTAGTCCTCCACTCCACTAGTCTCTTCCCCTCCCATCCCACTGCACATCTGTGCGAGTGCACTTCAATCAGGCTCATTATGGTCTGCAGCTTTTTATAGCGCACGGCAGTCCGCACTCAAGATGCCTTTTCAATTAAGTAAATTGGCTCCCGATGATGTCGGTTTAGCTTGATTCAGCATTGATTGCCGGATCATCCTGTCCCTGAGGGGTATACTACTCAGGCTTTTCTAAAGTTAGCCAGCTTCAGTTACCGTCACATTTCAGCTTGGGTTTCATCCGTGTTACGACGATGGATATTGCTCGTCCGCCTGCCGCTAGCAGGCTTCTTTTTAATTTTTTTTTTTTTTTAAGTTTTTGAATTTTTAAAATTATTATTTTAATCGTATTTTTTATCTGCGCTTGTCGAGACAATTGAGACAATGCTGACGCATCAAGCCATGGGCAAGTCAGTGCCACATTTTCATTTATGCCGAAATCAAAATGAAATCAAAATGAAAGAAAGTTATCTTGGAAATTCAGCAGGCTATGGTGTAAAATAGGCTTTTAGAAGTGATGTTTTTATTTTATTACTTATCGTTAATGGCGTCTTTGGTGTGCTTATCAATGCATGAGCAGCTGTTTTCCCACTCCTATGGATCAAATAATTGTATTAAAGCTGCAATATGTAACTTTTTGGGCGACCTGACAAAATTCACATAGAAATGTCAGTTGTATATCTGTCATTCTCATTGAAAGCAAGTATAAGAAGCGGTAGATCTGTTCTATGTGCTCTCTTTCTATGCTTCCCATTTTCAGTTTTGTCTTTGGGATATGTACATCAGCTTCAAACAGCTGAAATATTATATTTTTGGTTATGGAAAATATAGATAGATGATACTCTACACTATACTTGCTTGTTTTGTCACACAAACTGAATTTAGGCAAACTATTTTAATTTTAGAAACCAGAACATGGCGGAGCGATTTCTGACTAGTTTGCTAAGTGTGTCCTTTGAGCATGTGTCGATACTAATAGGATCGAAAGAAAGGCAGCACTGATTTCTGATCAGCTTTCCCCATTAACATAAGAACATAATTATTCCACAATACTGATGACGGATCAGCTCCGAAAGCGATATCACCTAATGGCTGCAAATATTGCAGAAGTTTATTTGAATGCTTACCCTATAATAATGCACTCAATCACAGATTCATTTGGCACATCATTGTGCACAGCTTAGGTTACAGATATATTGAAACATATCACAGATAGTAACCTACAAGTAGCAAAATAGAACTCAATTGATTGAACATGAACAATTATAGCCTTCCCTACTGTTTATATTTTAATATAGTCATCTGTTTTCATTGGAAGCTTATTTTTTATATGTTGCTTGTTTGTATCAATTGCAAAGACATTGGCAACTTTGAATTTGAGGTCAACTTTGTTATGAAGTTATCAACTGTCACAGAGAGATGGATTAACCTTGTGATTCTATGTTTAGCAGAGATCTTCTGTGTAAAAAGTAACGTGGGAGGGCATAAAAGCTTCTAACCATGCACTTACAGTGTCTTCAGAAAGTATTCACACCCCTTGACTTTGTCCTCAATTTTGTTGTGTTGCAAAGTGTATTTTAAATGGAATTAATTGTATTTTTTTGTAATTGATATCCACAAAATACACTGGCAATGTGGAAGAAAAACATTTGTAAAAAATATATTAATCACAAATATATCTTGGGGCGGCAGGTTGTCTAGTGGTTAAAGGGTTGGGCCAGTAACCGAAAGTTTGCAAGATCGAATCCCCGAGCTGACAAGGTAAAAATCGGTTTTTCTGCACCTGAACAAGGCAGTGTACCCACTGTTCCTAGGCTGTCATTGTAAATAAGAATTTGTTCTTAACTGACTTGCCTAGATTAATAAAGGTTAAATAAATAAAAAAATTGTTAAGTATTCAACCCGCTGACTCAATACATGTTAGAATCACCTTTCCACAGCTGTATTGTGCAACATTTTCCCATTATTATTTTCTAAATTCTTCAAGCTCTGCCAAATTGGTTGTTGATCATTGCTAGACCAACATTTTCAAGACTTGCCATATATTTTCAAACAGATTTAAGGCAAAACTGTATCTCGGACACTCAGGAACATTCTTGGTAAGAAACTCCAGTGTAGATTTGGCCTTGTGTTTTAGGTTATTGTCCTTGTCAGGGGGTGAGTGTAGCTGGTGCATAGAAGTCAGGCGCAGGAGAGCAGAGATGAGTGGACAAAGCACTTTACTAAGGCAATCATTTGCACAAAACGCAACCGCGTCACAAAACAAATGTCCAACGAACAAGTGAGGCAGCACAAAGTACAAAAACCCAAGTACAAAGTACCGGCTGCCACAAAGCACGGGTAGTAAAACAAAACCCGGCGCAAACCAGCCAGAAGCGTGCCAACCTTGACAATAAACAATTTCACACACAGACATGGGGGAACAGAGGGTTAAATACACGATAAGTAATGAGGGAAATGTAAACCAGGTGTGTGGGAAAACAAGACAAAACAAATGGAAAATGAAAGGTGGATCGGCAATGGCTAGAAGACCGGTGACGTCGACCGCCGAATGCCGCCCAGAATCTCCCAGAGTCTGGTGGAATTCAAACTGGACCAGGTTTTCCTCTAGGATTTTGCCTGTGCTTAGCTCCATTACGTTTATTTTTAACTCCCCAGTTCTTAACGATAACAAGGATAGCCATAACATGATGTAGCCACCACGATGCCTGAAAATATTTATTCCTAAAGATCTTTCAGCACCCCGATGGAGTTGAGCTTAGACAAAAATGTGACAGAGTTTATGTTTTACGGAGTTGACAAAGTGCATATTTTTTATTTTGAAGTGGTATACAAAATAGCAAAAAGTCATATTCTGTCTTAGTCTATAACAGTGATGGAGTTGACAGGTTATGGTTGTGGTCATGGTGATATCAATAATGTTTGTTTAAATCTATCAAAAGTAGAGGACCTTCAGGAACATTAATTGTTTTGTTGCACTCCATCAAATCAGGAGATTATTTCTGATACATTTTTGACAAATCTGACGGACTAAAACTCAGGACACATTTTTTAGGAATTACAGTTTTGAGAGAAATATTACTTAGTCAGTTAATATTCATTTTATCCCGTTTTTAGAATTTTAAACACTTTTATGGAGTGTGAAATTGTAATCCTTTGCTCTAGACAGGGGCATTTCCTCACACACAGCAGACATGGAAATGAATAACATAACAACTATTTAGAAAATGTAGAAAATATAGATATTTTTCATTAAAGTCATTTTAAAGCTCAAATAATGAAAACATATACAGTGGGGCAAAAAAAGTATTTAGTCAGCCACCAATTGTGCAAGTTCTCCCACTTAAAAAGATGAGAGAGGCCTGTAATTTCATCATAGGTACACGTCAACTATGACAGACAAAATGAGGGGGAAAAATCCAGAAAATCACATTGTAGGATTTTTTAATGAATTTATTTGCAAATTATGGTGGAAAATAAGTATTACGAAGCCACAAGATTCAACAACTTAGACATATACTGAACAAGTCCCACAGACATGTGACTAACAAATTGAATAATGTGTCCCTGAACAAAGGGGGGGCGGTCAAATCAAAAGTAACAGTCAGTATCTGGTGTAGCCACCAGCTGCATTAAGTACTGCAGTGCATCTCCTCCTCCTCCTCCTGAAATCCTCCAGATTTGCCAGTTCTAGCTGTGAGATGTTACCCCACACTTCCACCAAGGCACCTGCAAGTTCCCGGACATTTCTGGGGGGAATGGCCCTAGCCCTCACCCTCCGATCCAACAGGTCCCAGACGTGCTCAATGGGTTTGAGATCCGGGCTCTTCGCTGGCCATCCCAGAACACTGACATTCCTGTATTGCAGGAAATCATGCAAAGAACGAGCAGTATGGCCGGTGGCATTGTCATGCTGGAGGGTCATGTCAGGATGATCCTGCAGGAAGGGTATCACATGAGGGACGAGGATGTCTTCCCTGTAACGCACAGCATTGAGATTGCCTGCAATGACAACAAGCTCAGTCCGATGATGCTGTGAAAAACACCGCCCCAGACAGTGACGGACCCTCCACCTCCAAATCGATCCCGCTCCAGAGTACAGGCCTCGGTGTAACGCTCATTCCTTCGATGATAAACGCGAAACCGACCATCACTCATGGTGAGACAAAACCATGACTCGTCAGTGAAGAACCATTTTTACCAGTCCTCTCTGGTCCAGCGACAGTGGGTTTGTGCCCATAGGCGACGTTGTTGCCGGTGATATCTGGTGAGGACCTGCCTTACAACAGGCCTACAGGCCCTCAGTCCAGCCTCTCTCAGCCTATTGCGGGCAGTCTGAGCACTGATAGAGGGATTGTGCGTTCTTAGTGTAACTCGGGCAGTTGTTGTTGCCATCCTGTACCTGTCCCGCAGGTATGATGTTTGGATGTACCGATCCTGTGCAAGTGTTGTTACACGTGGTCTGCCACTGCTGTCCATCCCATCTCCCTGTAGCTCTGTCTTAGGCATTTCACAGTATGGACATTGCAATGTATTGCCCTGGCCACATCAGCAGTCCTCGTGCTTCCTTGCAGCATACCTAAGGCACGTTCACACAGATGAGCAGGGACCCTGGGCATCTTTCTTTTGGTGCTTTTCAGCGTCAGTAGAAAGGCCTCTTTAGTGTCCTAAGTTTTCATAACTGTGACCTTAATTGCCTACCGTCTGTAAGCTGTTAGTGTCTTAACGACCTTTCCACAGGTGCATATTCATTAATTGTTGGGAGCATGGGAAACAGTGTTGAAGTTATTTGGATTTTTATGAATTATCTTTGAAAGACAGGGTCCTGAAAAGGGGATGTTTATATTTTGAGTTTATATTGATATACTATAGTATTCACTGTAGGGTTTTTGCTTTTACGCAAAACACTATAGTGAATACTGTAGTATTTACTGCAGTGTTTTTGCGGACATGACTGTCCGGGCAGGCAGGCAGTATACTATAATTCTATAGTAAGTAGTACAGTAGTTTTCTATAGTAAACTGTAGTATTTTCTATGTGGGTAATGACCAAGTGAATGAATTATACTGTATGACTGTCCTACATGAAAAGTTGTTTAGAGAGCAAATAAAGTAGGACTCGTAAACTGTTTTTTGTGTTTAAAAAAAAACTTATTTCATCCTCTTTACCTCCTGGAGATGGTTGGTCCCTCAGGTACCAATGAACACTTAATTTATTCATTAAATGCCATTATCAGATTATCTCAATTAATCAGAGTGTTCTGTTTCAGTAAATAGAGTCGGAAGATGACAGAGACTCAACTGAATGCGTTTCAACTCCTCACCCCTGCTGTCGAGAAGCAAGCTGCCAAATGGGGTTGTTGAATGAGGGGTTCTGATTAAGAATGGATGATGTTGGTACAAGGGGAAGCTAAACAAAACAAGCAGGTGCCGAAACAAGGGCCCAGGCTTATCTCAGAGCATGAATAATGTACAGGCGGAAAGCACTAACATTCTGTTAGCACCGTTAGCTGTAAACAGACAATTAACATAGTATGAGAAATGCCTAGTAGTGGGCTAGCTGAGGTATTTCCTTGTCCTTAGGAGAAGGGGGAGGAGTCATGGATTAGGTCCACACACACACACAAATGCACACACATGCACACATTGCCACACACACACACGCCCTGGAATATATTATTTGTTTATTTATCCTTTATTTAAACAGGGAGTCACATTGAGATTAAAAATCTATTTTACAAGAGAGCCCTGTACACATTACAATAAAAACAGAATATTAAAACAACATACACTACTTATACATGACTTATATTTAACACAAATTTAAAATCTGTAAGTCATTTCTGAATTGAATCAAAGTCATGCTGAAGTTCACGAAAGGCCTGCTGCACCGAGGTGGCACAGGAATACAAAACTGTGTCATCTGCATAGAGATGAATCTGCATAGAGTATTAAAACAGTGTTTCCGATGTCGTTAATATACAAAGTGAACAATAATGGACCCAAAATCGACCCGAGGAACACCTTTTTGAATCTCAAGAAATTCAGATTTAACCACATCTATCAAGATGGCCTGAGTTCTGTCGCTAAGATACAGTTGAAGTCGGAAGTTTACATACACCTTAGCAAAATACATTTAAACTCAGTTTTTCACAATTCCTGACATTTAATCCTAGTAACAATTCCCTGTCTTAGGACAGTTAGGATCACCACTTTATTTTAAGAATATGAAATGTCAGAAAAATAGTAGAGAGAATTATTTCTTTCATCACATTCCCAGTGGGTCAAAAGTTTACATACACTCAATTAGTATTTGGCAGCATTGCCTTTAAATTGTTTAACTTGGGTCAAAGGTTTCGGGTAGCCTTCCACAAGCTTCCCACAACAAGTTGGGAGAATTTTGGCCCATTCCTCCTGACAAAGCTGGTGTAACTGAGTCAGGTTTGTAGGCCTCCTTGCTCGCACATGCTTTTTCAGTTCTGCCCACAATGTTCTATAGGATTGAGGTCAGGGCTTTGTGATGGCCACTCCAATACCTTGACTTTGTTGTCCTTAAGCCATTTTGCCACAACTTTGGAAGTATGCTTGGGGTCATTGTGGGGTGACAGGTAGCCTAGTGGTTAGAGCGTTCGACCTGTAACCGAAAGGTTGGCAGATCAAATCCCCGAGCTGACAAGGCACAAATATGTCGTTCTGCCCCTGAACAAGGCACTTAACCCACTGTTCCTAGACCATCATTGAAAATAAAAATGTGTTCTCAACTGACTTGCCTAGTTAAATAAAGGTTAAAAAAATGTATTGTCCATTTGGAAGACCCCTTTGACACCAAACTTTAACTGATGTCTTGAGATGTTGCTTCAATATATCTACATCATTTTCCAACCTCATAATGCCATCTATTTTGTGAAGTGCACCAGTCCCTCCTGCAGCAAAGCACCCCCACAACATGATGCTGCCATCACCATGCTTCACAGTTGGGATGGTGTTCTTCAGTTTGCAAGCCTCCCCCTTTTTCCTCCAAACATAATGATGGTCATTATGGCCAAACAGTTATATTTTTGTTTCATCAGACCAGAGGACATTTCTCCAAAAAGTACAATCTTTTTCCCAATGTGCAGTTGCAAACTGTAGTCTGGCTTTTTAATGGCAGTTTTGGAGCAGTGGCTTCTTCCTTGCTGAGCGCCCGTTCAGGTTATGTCAATATTGGACTCGTTTTACTGTGGATATAGACACTTTTGTGACAGAACACGTCTTCTTCCTGATTGATATGATGGCCACGTAGTCCCATGGTGTTTATACTTGCGTACTATTGTTTGTACAGATGAACGTGGTACCTTCAGGCGTTTGGAAATTGCTCCCAATGCTCCCAACCAGACTTGTGGAGGTCCCAAAAAAATTTCTGAGGTCTTGGCTGATTTCTTTTGATTTTCCCATGATGTCAAGCAAAGAGGCACTTTTTGAAGGTAGGCCTTGAAAAATATCCACAGGTACACCTCCAACTGACACCAAATTATGTCAATAAGCCTATCAGAAGCTTCTAAAGCCATGACATCATTTTCTGGAATTTTCCAATTTTCTAAGTGAAATAATCTGTCTGTAAACAATTGTTGGAAAAATAATTTGTGTCATGCACAAAGTAGATGTCCTAACAGACTTGCCAAAACTATGGTTTGTTAATAAGAAATTTGTGGAGTGGTTGAAAAATGAGTTTTAATAACTCCAACCTAAGTGTATGTAAACGTCTGACTTCAATATCCATGCTTCTGGAATACTTCCTGATAACAATGTTGAATAAAACATTTGGGCTACTGAGCCAGCAATAAGCAGACCAGGCTCCAAATGATCAGCCCATTTGTATTTTTTTGTCTGTTAACAAAGCATCCAGGCCTTCTTTATCAGTGAATTTCTGGGGGAAAAAACCCTGACCAGCGTTTTCAGTAGATTCAATAGATTTTCACCATCTACTGTACATCCAAACTACTCTTTCAAGAGCTGGCTTTGAAATACATTCAAACATAAAGCCTGCAGAGATAAAAGGGTGATTAAATGCATTAATGATATCAATTTTGTCAGTAATAGGGCCAGAATCTAAATTAATTTCTTGGGGGAGAGAAGAGGAGACCCTTCAGTGATTTAACTGCTTTTCAAAATGTAGCTGGATTCCCTGTACATTCAGATAGTGTATTAACATAATAATCAGATTTAGCTTTTTTAACTAGTTTTACACACATATTTATCAATCGCGGGAAAGACTGCCAGTCTGGGCCCGAGTCTGTGAATCGAGCTTTGGCCCAGGCACCTTCTCTGAAGTGTATGACTCTGGACTGAACCAAGCAACGACGACAGCAGCTTATTAGCATTGGCCTCACCTTTCCTGGAAAACACTTTTGTGTGTGGCAACTCATAAACAGCATAACAGCCAAATAAAAAAAAGAGCTTTCAAGTAGTTGCTAATGTGAGAAAGCTTCCAGGATAGTGACCATTCAAGTCCCACTCTGTGATATTTGCAGCAGTTTTTGATTATTTGAATATATATATATCCATTTATGTTTTGAAGAACATCAACCAGTTAATGGGAAGAAAGAGATATGTTTATGGGCCTTTAGCGTTGAACTGGCTCCCTCCCTCCAGAAGACATTGGTTGACTGAGTATGTTTACATGCTGTGGTCTGTGGACCTGTAGCACTTATCAGGGACTCAGGTCCCCAGGAGTGAGCTGGAAGCTTAGAGAGAGACTTGCTTGTGAAAGGAATGAGTTTGTGATATTTATAGACCTGAAATACTACAAGAGGTAGAAGATGTTTGATTTTAGTCAACCGTTTTTTCTAGCCTGGTCCTAGATCTGTATGTGCTGTAAATGCATGTGCTGAAACTAAAGCAAATTGTTACGGTTTTCTAAGTGTGGTGAAGGAGAGTCGGACCAAACTGCAGCGTGTCGATTGCGATCCATGTTTATTTAAACAAACGTAAAACACGACTAAACACGAACACTACAAAAACAATAAACGAAACCCGAAAACAGCCTATACTTGTGTCAACTAACATCAAACAAGGACATCAATACAAATAGGACAATCACCCACGACAAACTCAAAGAATATGGCTGCCTAAATATGGTTCCCAATCAGAGACAACGATAAGCACCTGCCTCTAATTGAGAACCACTCCAGACAGCCATAGACCTTGCTAGATAACCCCACTAGCTACAATCCCAAAAACATACACACCAAAACCCCAAGGCAAAACACACCACAATACAAAAACTCCATGCCACACCCTGGCCTGACCCAATACATGAAGAAAAACACAAAATACTTAGACCAGGGCGTGACACAAATAGCTATAGACCAGGCTACCTTTCCACTGAAATATGCCTGTTCTTAGACCTTTTTTTATATCCAGGTTTATCTCATTGAGATACAATCTATTTTTCAACCAACACAGCAGCAGGGGGGAACAAAGTTTGAGAGAAATATCATACTGTAACAACTGACCGAAATAGACACATCATGAAAAATAATTGACATAGACACATACATTTCAATTACAGAAACATACAAGCATCGTAGATAAACAAATCTAAAATAAATATATCATATGTACCACACCTTTTGAAAGTCGGTCGTGGTGTACTGTGAGGCGAAGCATGCCACAGTGTCAGTACTGGCTCATCCCAACCTCTCTCTCTCTCTGGTCCATGGGATTGAGGTATGGAGGTCTGCCAGTGGAAGGTCAGGGAGATAAGATGTTCAGCCAGGAAGATAGGGAGCTGCCGCAATTACCGCCACGTCGATGAAAAGGCCTTTAAATATCTGTCGTCCACCCCCTGAGATGCAGGCGGGGACACCTCCCCCCCCCCCCCCGCTCTCTGTTCCCGAGTGTAGGCCAGTACCAACCCTGGCTGGAACACACACCATGTACTGTAGATGCAAACTCACATCATTACAGGCGCTGAAACTATCTGCTCTCTCTCACTCAGTCACACGTGCACACACACACACGCGCAACCCTGAGTGAAGGTCAGCTCCAACCCGGAACCCTCACATACTTGTAGACACACTAGTCTTTAGCTCTTTCTCTCTCCCCGTTCCCGAGTGAAGGCCAGTGCCAACCCTGGAACACAGTGTAGATGCACACTGAAATGTAAACACATTGATACCCTTATCACTGTCTGTCTGTCACACACACGCACCAGTCTCACACCTTAATCTGTGATCCAAGGGGAGGAGATGCCTCAAGCGGTTTACTGGGTGAAATTTACATTTATACTGACATGGGAAAGCAGGTCTACCCCTGGAGCGTAACTAAAGCTAGGTTGGCGCTAGCCTCTCTGAAATAGGCAATTTCATGCAGATAGCAATTCCTGGGAGGCTGCAGTTTTGCAGCCACATTTTTCTGTCTTTGAGCTTCTTGTTTGAGGAAGATGTGCCACTCCCATTGCCTCAGCGAGTGGGTTTCTCTCCCCTCTCTTCTGTTTTCTCTGTCTGTAAGTGGATGTGACTTGTTGTAGGACAAATGCTGCATTGGCTCTTTTGCTCTTTTCTTGGTGTCTGCTTTGAATCTGTCAGATGAGATCGCATTATGTGACGTCCCAATTAGAATCTACATGTGCACGATGTTTTGATTTACCCTTGAATAAGGAGCTCTGTCTTCTGTCTCTCTAGCGCTGACTCACACACGTTTTCTCTGTTCTGTCACATTCTCTCTCCATATCTCTCTGTATCTCTCTCTCTCTCTTTCTGTGTGTTTTGCTGTCCCTTCGCTTTAAGCAAAAACTCTGATGAGAGAATGTCATTAAAACTTTCCCCCGTCAATATTTAATCCAAACTGCTTTTGAAGCATTTTTTCGTTGATGATAAATTTGGCATTCTAATGTGAATTGATGTAAAATGAGAAATATGCTCATTGGAGCATGGCCTAAGTCTTCCCTGTTTAGAATGAACACATTCCTCTAGCACCTCATTTGTTTTGCCAGCGCTCACATGCTTAGTGGGAGGCGTACATAGCATGAACTCTCCCTCTAATAATTTACTTATCTATTAAACATTCTTTGGGGAAATGTTATGTCTCAGACAGCTATAGGGGAGGGGTCTCCCCAACACCAACATCCTATGCTAATAAAAACAGTTAATAATTAGTTGTAAACCCATTCTAAGGGGCTATGGGAAAATCCAGATGGCAGCTAAATGTAAAAACATGGGCACATATCTGGAAATTCTCAAGGCATTTGGTTTAGTGTGGTGAGATGAGCATTGCTTTTGACACTAGCCATTTGGTGCATGTGACATACATGTACTGTAGAATGTAATGCTGCCCGATGGATATAAAGGGGTCTTAGCTAATGTAGTCAGATCAGCTGTTCAGTGGATGCTGCTTATAGGTTCCAGCAGAGCAAGGTACCATCCTTTCCAGCATAGAGACTCGAACACAGAGATGGCACTCAGCCCTGGAAGTGACCAATTACACCATACATCAGGTGGCTGATGCAACTCCCATCGCTGTGACATTAAAAAAGGACATTAGTGGTGCATCACAGGCCCATTTCCTCTGGGAGAGAGAGAGAGAGATGGTCTGGGCTTGGATTAGACTGGCAGCAGGAGGTCAGAGCAACACTGGCAGAGGAGAGATAGTGTCAGTCTCCTGATGGAAAGGAATGTGTGTGTGTGTGTGTGTGTGTGTGTGTGTGTGTGTGTGTGTGTGTGTGTGTGTGTGTGTGTGTGTGTGTGTGTGTGTGTGTGTGTGTGTGTGTGTGTGTGTGTGTGTACGTGCCTGCGTACGAGTAATGCTGTGCATGTGTGCGCGCAGTGGAGTTGTAGAGGATAGAGACGATAATATAAATCACTCCCTGAGGCTCGAAACACGTGATACTCATCTAACCCCCTCTGAATCTAAACTAGCATTTAACAGCCGCTAAACAGGATAAGAGTGGCAAGAGTCAAGGAGCTCTGGGCCTTAATGCTGCCATCCATCTTGACTCAATCCCCATGGCATGCAGTGAGGATCATAGCGACTGAGTTGGGTGTTTTCAAACACCTTGCTGATGCTCTAGTAGTACATCAGTGGTAGGTATTGAAATGGGTACAGCAATGGGATGTATTGTAATGGGTACAGCAATGGGAAGTACAGCATTGGGTACAGCAATGGGAGATACAGCAAGGATTACAGTAATGGCAGGTACAGCAATGGGTACAGCCATGGTAGGTATAGCAATGGGTACAGCCATGGTAGGTATAGCAATGGGTACAGCAATGGGAGGTATTGCAATGGAAGGTACTTATTTATGCAAGCGAACAGGACCAAAGCTATGTCAGAGAGCTAAATCATTGATTGCTTGGGCCAACAAGCAGGAAAATCAATCAACAACAGTCAACGGCACCAAACCCCTGATCAAGTCAAATCAAATGTATTTATATAGCCCTTCGTACATCAGCTGATATCTCAAAGTGCTGTACAGAAACCCAGCCTAAAACCCCAAACAGCAAGCAATGCAGGTGTTGAAGCACGTTGGCTAGGAAAAACTCCCTAGAAAGGCCAAAACCTAGGAAGAAACCTAGAGAGGAACCAGGCTATGATGGGTGGCCAGTCCTCTTCTGGCTGTGCCGGGTGGAGATTATAACAGAACATGGCCAAGATGTTCAAATGTTCATAAATGACCAGCATGGTCAAATAATAGGTCTGGGACAGGTAACACGTCCGGTGAACAGGTCAGGATTCCATAGCCGCAGGCAGAACAGTTGAAACTGGAGCAGCAGCACGGCCAGGTGGACTGGGGACAGCAAGGAGTCATCATGCCAGGTAGTCCTGAGGCATGGTCCTAGGGCTCAAGTCCTCCGAGAGAGAGAAAGAAAGAGAGAATTAGAGAGAGCATACTTAAATTCACACAGGACACCGGATAAGACAGAAGAGGTACTCCAGATATAACAAACTGACCCTAGCCACTTGACACATAAACTACTGCAGCATAAATACTGGAGGCTGAGACAGGAGGGGTCAGGAGACACTGTAGCCCCATCCGATGATACCCCCGGACAGGGCCAAACAGGAAGGATATAACCCCACCCACTTTGCCAAAGCACAGCCCCCACACCACTAGAGGGATATCTTCAACCACCAACTTACCATCCTGAGAAAAGTCTGAGTATAGCCCACAAAGATCTCCGCCATGGAACAACCCAAGGGGGGGCACCAACACAGACAGGAAGATCACATCAGTGACTCAACCCTCTCAAGTGATGCACCCCTCCTAGGGACAGTATGAAAGAGCACCAGTAAGCCAGTGACTCCGCCCCTGTAATAGAGTTAGAGGCAGAGAATCCCAGTGGAGAGAGGGGAACCGGCCAGGCAGAGACAGCAAGGGCGGTTCGTTGCTCCAGAGCCTTTCCGTTCACCTTCCCACTCCTGGGCCAGACTACACTCAATCATATGACAGACTGAAGAGATGAGTAAAGACTTAAAAGACTTAAAAGACTAAAGACTTCGGTAAAGACTTAAAGGTTGAGACAGAGTTTGCGTCTCTCACATGGATAGGCAGACCATTCCATAAAAAAATTGAGCAATACAGGAGAAAGCCCTGCCTCCAGCTGTTTGCTTAGAAATTCTAGAGACAATTAGGAGGCCTGCGTCTTGTGACCATAGCATACGTATAGGTATGTACGGCAGAAAAAAAATCAGAAAGATAGGTAGGAGCAAGCCCGTGTAATGCTTTGTAGGTTAGCAGTAAAAACCTTGAAATCAGCCCTTGCCTGGACAGGAAGCCAGTGTAGGGAGGCTAGCACTGGAGTAATATGATCACATTTTTTGGTTCTAGTCAGGATTCTAGCAGCCGTATTTAGCACTAACTGAAGTTTATTTAGTGCTTTATCCGGGTAGCCGGAAAGTAGAACATTGCAGTAGTCTAACCTAGAAGTAACAAAAGCATGGATGAATTCTTCTGCATAATTTTTGGACAGAAAATGTCTGATTTTTGCAATGTTATGTAGATGGAAAGAAGCTGTCCTTGAAACAGTCTTGATATGTTCGTCAAAAAAGAGATCAGGCTCCAGAGTAACGCAGAGGTCCTTCACAGTTTTATTTGAGACGACTGTACAACCATTAAGATTAATTGTCAGATTCAACAGAAGATCTCTTTGTTTCTTGGGACCTAGAAAAGCATCTCTGTTTTGTCCGAGTTTAAAAGTAGAAAGTTTGCAGCCATCCACTTCCTTATGTCTGAAACACAGGCTTCTAGTGAGGGACATTTTGGGGCTTCACCATGTTTCATTTAAATGTACAGCTGTGTGTCATCCGCATAGCAGTGAAAGTTAACATTATGTTTTTGAATGACATCCCCAAGAGGTAAAATATATAGTGAAAACAATAGTGGTCCTAAAACAGAACCTTGAGGAACACCGAAATTTACAGTTGATTTGTCAGAGGACAAGCCATTCACAGAGACAAACTGATATCTTTCTGACAGATAAGATCTAAACCAGGCCAGTTTAACAGTTTAACCAGGCTCAGTTAGGTGGTTAACTGATCTTTTCTATCATCATAAAAAGTAGTTGTGATTCTTCTGATGTTTGCTAACAGTCAGTAAATACACCAATTCAACAGAGGTCTGTGGGGTTTTCTCCATCTTTATCTGTCTGCTTTGAAGGACAATGAAAACAAATGATTAGTGAAAAGGCTTTCTCCCCCTCTGTGCATTCATGTACAGTAAATGGCCTTGTTAATACTTCACCAGTGGTTTACTAGGTTGGCCCCATGCCAACCTTTCTAAAAATGGGAGGACTCAAAGTGTGCCCACTCCTCTGATGCTAATCTAGGCCATGTGGAGGCTGTGCAGTAGCAGGGCAGAGATGAAATAGAGCCGTAGGTAACAGCGCTCGCTAAGGAGTGGAATGACAGCAACTGGTTTAGGTTAGGGCTGTCAGATCATACACCTCCGCTAGAACCTCCAGTACCTGTCATCATCATCGCTATCCCTCTACCTGACCTTGACCTATGACATCACCATAGACATGAACAGGTCTCTCTTGCAAAAGAGATGTTATCTCAATAGGAATAACCAATATAAATCAAGGTTAAAAGACTGCGATGTTTGCGACAGCATCACTTTTTCACAATGCTGCCACAGCATCAAGGCTTGAATAGCATTTACATAATTGTGATAAGGGACGTAGAATTGATTACTGCTTACAGCGATTAACTGTCATTTTCAGATGCTAAACAGATCAGGCATCCATATATTGAGTCCAGGACAGGTCCTTCGGGAATACCATTCTCTTCTTCTTCTTCGTGTTCTCCATTATCAGCGGCATCAATTTAGCTATCATTCAAAGAGAAAATGGCACTTATTTTATGGTCCTTTATATGAAGCACATACAGTGCTGCTGTTGGAGTGGGGTTGGCCATGGGTCAAATATTGATCAGGAGGGGAGGGGGAAGGGCAGGAGGAGTGCGGATGAATGAGCAGGGGCCATGGTAAATGCTTCACCAGATCGATTAAAGAGATGTACATTTGCGCCATAGGAGCACACCAATAAATCCCCCATCGCAACTGGTCCCTATAGACCTTTTAATGGCTTTTTGAGGAGGAACAGAAGTGAACCCTGGAACCCCAAATAACTTCTAGTGTGTTTGTAAACAACAGCTGTTCCATCACAGCTGTAAACCGCTAGCTAGCTAAGCTAGCTAACTTAGTACAGTTGTTTTACTATTCACGGGTGGGATGGTCCTCACGACCGGGGACAAATCCGTTTATTTTAATTTTGCATGGATAGTAAAGTTTGTTAGCAGCAGGAGGTGGTGGCGCCAGGATCATGTGTAACACACGGGTAAGTTGTTTATCAAGTTGACCATCTAATCTAGGTAACGTCAGCTGGCTAGCTAACTACAGTCGTGGCCAAAAGTTTTGAGAATAACACAAATATTAATTTCCACAAAGTTTGCTGCTTCAGTGTCTTTAGATACTTTTGTCAGATGTTACTATGGAATACGGAAGTATAATTACAAGCATTTCATAAGTGTCAAAGGCTTTTATTGACAATTACATGAAGTTGATGCAAAGAGTCAATATTTGCAGTGTTGACCCTTCTTTTTCAAGACCTCTGCAATCCGCCCTGGCATACTGTCAATTCACTTCTGGGCCACATCCTGACTGATGGCAGCCCATTCTTGAATAATAAATGCTTGGAGTTTGTCAGAATTTGTGGGGTTTTGTTTGTCTACCCGCCTCTTGAGGATTGACCACAAGTTCTCAATGTGATTAAGGTCTGGGGAGTTTCCTGGCCATGGACCATGTTTTGTTCCCTGAGCCACTTAGTTGTCACTTTTGCCTTATGGCAAGGTGCTCCATCATGCTGGAAAATGCATTGTTCATCACCAAACTGTTCCTGGATGGTTGGGAGAAGTTGCTCTCGGAGGATGGGTTGGTACCATTCTTTATTCATGGCTGTGTTCTTAGGCAAAATTGTGAGTGAGCCCACTCCCTTGGCTGAGAAGCAACCACACACATGAATGGTCTCAGGATGCTTTACTGTTGGCATGACACAGGACTGATGGTAGTGCTCACCTTGTCTTCTCCGGACAAGCTTTTTTCCAGATGCCCCAAACAATCGGAAAGGGAATTCATCAGAGAAAATGACTTTACCCCAGTCCTCAGCAGTCCATCCCTGTACCTTTTGCAGAATATCAGTCTGACCCTGATGTTTTTCCTGGAGAGAAGTGCCTTCTTTGCTGCCCTTCTTAACACCAGGCCATCCTTCAAAAGTCTTCGCCTCACTGTGCGTGCAGATGCACTCACACCTGCCTGCTGCCATTCCTGAGCAAGCTCTGTACTGGTGGTGCCCCGATCCCGCAGCTAAATCAACTTTAGGAGACGTTTCTTGGTTGCCCTGAAGCTTTCTTCACAACAATTGAACCGCTCTCCTTGAAGTTCTTGATGATCAGATAAATGGTTGATTTAGGTACAATCTTACTGGCAGCAATATCCTTGCCTGTGAAGCCCTTTTTGTGCAAAGAAATGATGACGGCACATGTTTCCTTGCAGGTAACCATGTTTGACAGAGCAAGACCAATGATTCCAAGCACCACCCTCCTTTTGAAGCTTCCAGTCTGGTATTCTAACTCAATCAGCATGACAGAGTGATATCCAGCCTTGTCCTCGTCAACACTCACACCTGTGTTAACGAGAGAATCACTGACATGATGTCAGCTGGTCCTTTTGTGGCAGGGCTGAAATGCAGTGGAATTTTTTTGGGGGGGGATTCAGTTCATTTGCATGGCAAAGAGGGACTTTGCAATTAATTGCAATTCATCTGATCACTCTTCATAACATTCTGGAGTATATGCAAATTGCCATCATACAAACTGAGGCAGCAGACTTTGTGAAAATTAATGTGTCATTCTCAACTTTTGGCCACGACTGTACATATAAATAGGATAGACAGCCATCCAATAATTGTTCTTTTAATGACACAAATATTAGCTTGATCTGCAAAAAAACAACAATGTTAGCTACCTAGCTAGTAGCTAAGCTAGCTATCTAATGAACAAATTTCCAGACCTAAAGAGAGAACTATGGCAATACAAAAATATAATTGCAATGAAATATCAAATGTCATAACACTTAAGAATAATGAAGCAAGTCCTGGTCTAATTGATTTGTTTCCTAACCTCAGATACAGAGACCTGTGAAAGCTGCTAAACCCTGTCTGCGAATTAAGGTCCCAAAGAAAGTCTCAAGGATATATCTCTCCAATGGGTTATAGGTAGCCTGTATGCTATTGTTTAACTTTTAGAATTGGTTGTAGGACTACAAAAATACTGTTTAAAGTAACAATGCATACATCCTAGAACATGCATGCTCAACTTTGCTCATAGAACTACTGGCTGTGCAGGTTTCTGTTCTGGCCCATTCCTGACATTCTGCTTATTATTTGTATTAGACACTATTTATTTAACTATTCAATCATCTCTTGTATGACATGAAAAAAAGTGTTGATTATTTTAATTATGTATAGTGTCTTTTTTGGTCATTGAACATTCCCGGTTTGTCTGTTTTATTTGGTTGTCACTCACTCTCTTATCAAATCAAATCAAATTGTGTTGGTCACATACACATATTTAGCAGATGTTATTGCGGATGTAGTGAAATGCTCCAACAGTGCAGTAATATTGTCTTATGATATTGAACAGATTTGCAGCTGAAGCTGATGTCCTTGATCATTGGTGTGGGTCTAACAATCCCTGTATGGCTGATGTAGAATAAAACCCCTGTCCACAACAGCACTTCATACCCACAAAGCAGCATCCATTATCCAACCAAACTATTATCTTGGTTGGGCTAGGATAACAGTTCTTTAGGTCTCAGGGCGGGTGACATCACCACAAGATGGCTACTAGGGCTTTGTCTCAATTTGTCTTTCCGGAATTGCTCGCATCCTAGCTCCTCACTTGTATTGTATCACAACTGTATTGGAGGAGAAGGCACAAGGTCCCTCCCCTCTGACCTTCTCCAATGGGTTATGGGTTTTGAAAATGAGGCGATGAGAGGAATCGAGGAAGAATTAAGAGCACTCACCTGTCAACTAGCTCCCATGTGCTACACACTCACCCCTCTGCTACACTCACTGACCTCCTTCTCTGCAGACTGTGAACTCAGTCACTCTAGTACCCACATAACTAATTTGGTGGGTGTTTAATTCTGCTACATTGACTCAAATCATACAGTCGTCGGCTGAGTTATACAGTCAGTGAGGTAGGAGGTGAAAGGGGTGTGACAGTAGCAGAATTTGTAACAGGTGAGTTCTAGTACCCAATGTGATGTGATGTCATCCGCCTAAAACTTGAAGTAGTGTCTCCTCCTGTCTATCATTAAAATCTATATTTTAATACTGTAAGCATCTCCGGTGCGGGAGGATCTCCTCCTGCAGAGCCTTTACTTGTGGACACTCTCTAGGATATTTTTATTTTGCCTCCACTATCCATGCTCTACCCTTTTGGTTCCAATTCTTACAGTGGATGAGAGATTATTTATGGCATCCATGCCCAATGTAGACAAATGATGGGATTAGTATTGGCCTCATGGGCATGTTCAATGCACTTGTACATATGGTTTGTCATTAATATACTGAAACAGGATTAGCAAATCATCACACATTGTTTGCATTTTGTTGAGGTATTTTCTCCATTTGAAAGTATACTATTAGAAAATTAGGAAAAGCACTCACACATCTGAGATTACTTGTGTGTTGGAATCCTTTGCTAATAACTTGAAATAAAAGAAAAGGCTGATACTGGCACTTTTTCTTTTTCATTCTACAATTAACGCAGATAACCATGTTGAAGGATGCCGTGCAAGCCCTGCCCTTATACAGACTTTAAGGATGACATGCACAGGAGACTATCATGACTCAGGATATGACCCAGATGCAGACACAGGAGGTGGATAGTACAGTTCTCAGATTATTATTATTTATAAACACGGGGCAGGCAAAGGGCAGGTCGAGGACAGGTAGGGGTTCGTGATCAGGTCAGAGTAAGGCAGGTACAGGACAGCAGGCAGGTTCGGGGGTCAAGACAGGCAGAGGTTCGTAATTAGGTCAGAGGACGGCAGGCTCGGGGTCAGGGCAGGCAGAATAGTCAGAACAGGGAAAACTGGGAAACAGAACTTGAGAAAAAGGAAGATGGGAAAGCACGCTGGTAAGACCTGACAAGACAAGATGAACTGGCACCTGGTGTCCTACCTGGGTGTATACCTGGTTGACCGGGGTGCCGGCGGTGGAACTCAGCGATGAGGGCTGGGTCCAGGATGTCCATAGTGGGGACCCAGCACCTCTCCTCCGGGCCATAACCCTCCCAGTCAACCAGGTAATGGAATCCCCTGCCCAGCGGTCGAACCCTCAGGAGGCGTCTCACTGTGTATGTTGGTTGGCCGTCGATGAGACGGGGGAGAGGGTGGGCCTGGAAACAGGAGACAAAGGGCTGTGAGACATGGGTTTAATTCTGGACACATGAAAAGTGGGATGTATATGGAGGGTACTGGGCAACAAAAGACGAACAGCAGAGGCGGAAAGGG
The DNA here is from genome assembly GCF_002021735.2 of Oncorhynchus kisutch. Taxonomy (NCBI): domain Eukaryota; kingdom Metazoa; phylum Chordata; class Actinopteri; order Salmoniformes; family Salmonidae; genus Oncorhynchus; species Oncorhynchus kisutch. The sequence goes on along the minus strand of NC_034177.2, from coordinate 62,067,380 downwards.
CCGATAAATGGGGGTGATAGTTTGCAGGACTCTATCCGGAGGGGCAGATCCCGAGTGGACAGCCATATCCTCTGCCCAAGCGGGAGGCAGGGGTCCGGTGGCAGTCCGCCTGTCATTGGTACCTGGAGGTGGTCTTGAGAAGAGCGGCCCGGGCTCTCTTCCAGGTATGGCAACAGCTATGGACGAACACCTGAGCAGAAGGCATATTCCACCCACACGAGTTGCTGGCTCCATGTGGTGGGATTAGTGGAGACAAGGCAGCAAAGAGTTGTCTCCAGGTCCTGATTGGCTCGCTCCGACTGGCCATTGGACTGGGGATGAAAACCAGAGGACAGGATAGCCGACGACCCATTAAGGATGCAGAACGCCTTCCAGAACTGGGACGAGAACTGGGGACCGCAATCAAACGGCAGTCCATGGATCCGGAAGACGTGCTGCACCATGAGCTAGGCCATCTCTTTAGCTGAGGGCAATTTAGGAAGGGGAATAAAATGGTCGGCTTTGGAAAAACCGGTCTATCGCCGTAAAGATGGTGGTGTTGCCATCATCCTACATTCATCAGCTACATTTAGTTTAGTTAAATTGTTGGCGGCCGTAAGGGAAATCCATCTATCTATCTGGCTAACAAGGTAAGCTGATCGCTCTCTACCTTCACGTAATGCAAGCTCTGTGTTTATTTGCTATGCTAAGTTAGCCAAATGTAGCTAACTCCAGCACCTGAGCAAACGGGAAATAAATGTTGTCTGATGATTTTGTTTAGTGGGTCTGGTAGCAATAATTCAATTTGTGTATATAACTTGTTTGTTCAGTTTTTTGGTTGGATCAAGAAATATAAACTTGCCATTTTGTGCTAGCTAGACAACTAACTAACTAGCTAGCTAGCTAGAAATTATGGCATGCTGCAGCGCCAGATCTGACTGCCTACGGAATCTGGCTGACTTTGGAATTTGATTCGCTGCTTCTCTCCCATAACTCCACCCCATAGTTACTGTTGCTATGATGAATCCGTGCGCGAGAAGGTGTCGCGGGAGAAGGGTCAGATCGGGCAAGGTGCTGCAAGCACCTAGTACACCTAGCTAGGTTAGATAACTAGCTCGCTGGATATGGCGAGAGTCAACAGTGTGCTCTGCTAACTAGCTAGCAACCCGTTTTTTACTGTATAAATTAGCTTGATTTGGTTTGTATTTATTTTACTTTTCCATTTTGAATAAAGAAGACTCAGTGGTTACTGGCTAGCTAGCTAGCCCACACTGGCACTGGCTCCTAGCCTAGCTAGCTACATTAACAACAAAGAAGACATCAACGAACACTCCTAGGTAAGTGCCTTTTTTTGTATTGTAATTTCACATTTGGGAGGTGCATTGAAACAATCAGCTAGTTAACTAGATACCATGGTTATATATATATATATATATATATATATATAATCACAGCCAGCTAGTAAGTTATGATGCACGGAAGTTAGGTACAATAATATGTTAATTGTGTAGGTAATCCTCTAAGAAATCCAGTGGTCCAAACCTCCGTCTCTGTTCAAAATGTATTGGAGTTTTTACCCTTATATGATGGTCAAAATTAAGGCGACTAAATCAATGGAGGCCATAGAGAAAATGTGTCTGGATGCTGTGTGCGAGAATTAAGGCTACCGGACAGGTTTACCTGTTGAACTCGTCATCTTTATTTTCAAATCCGTGTGACATAAAACCGTATATAAGTAAAGTAGATATCGATTTTGAGACATGACATATAACGTTAGTATTTTCATATTTTAGTAAATGCTGTTCATATTAATGGAGAGTTCCTGTTCTTAAAAAAAGGGAAAATGACATTTTTTACGAAGCATACTCCCAAATGTTTTCTTTTCAAAGCCTTTTACATTAATTCAGCTTGTGTCATGCTAATCTTGCTAGTTGCGACCCACAGAAATAACTTGGATGACACGACCACAAATGTAAAATCCTCAAAACTTTTGGCGATAAAGCTGCTCTCTCAACAGAGCTCGGTGCTTAATTATCTGATGTACAGTATTCGGTTATGACATACGACTTTTTTTAATGTAATGTTAATGATATGTTATAGAAATACTAAGATTCAGAAGATTCATATTTGTCTTGGTAAAATGTGTTTTATGTCATCACCAAAGCATGTCATCACCAAAGCACGTTTTCATCTACTGTGGGCAGAGTGGGCTCACACCCTACTAGAGGGGATAACTATGTTAAGGGAATTGTTTGATATGTCATCATGCTATATATTGTACATGTACAATAGAACATTTAGTTTATTCCCCCCCCCCCCCCAGCTCTCACAGTGAGTTAGTGTATGTGTGTGTCTGTCTGTCCGTCTGCTTGCCTATCTGTCTTTCTGTTTGTTTGGGAGTTTCAAACAACACTTGAGGGCATGTTCACTGAGCAATGAGCAGATGTAGGAGCTCATCCTCATGAAGTTAATCTACAGTATAACAGGTGATGCACTGTAGGTATCCCATATTAGCAGTGGTGTAAAGTACTTAGGTAAAATAATTTCAAGTACTACGTAAGTAGTTTTTGTGGGTATCTTTACTATTTATATTTTTTTACTACTTTAACTTTACTACATTCCTAAAGAAAAGTATGTACTTTTTACTCCATACATTTTCCCCTGACACCCAAAAGTACTTGTTACATTTTGAATGCTTAGCAGGACAGCAAAATGGGCCAATTAACAGATGTATCAAGATAATACGTGGTCATCCCTACTGACTCTGATCTAGCAGGCTCACTGAACACAAATGCATCTTTGTAAATGATGTTGGACTGTGCCCCTGGCCATTTGTACATTTTTTAAACAAAAAATGGTGCTCTCTGTCTGCTTTGCTTAATATACGTAACACATTTGAAATGATTTATACTTTTACTTTTGATACTAAAGTATATTTTAGCAATTACATTTACTTTTGATACTTAAGTATATATTACAAATCAAACACTTTTAGACTTTTACTCAAGTGGTATTTTACTGGATGACTTTCACTTTTACTTGAGGAACTTTCTATTAAGGTATCTACACTTTTTCTCAAATATGACAATTGGGTACATGTTCCACCACTGCATATTAGGTACTACTTATTGGATGGATAGATAGGTGGAGGGATTGCAAGCATACAGGTAGATACTGTACTGTATCTAACTCTATGTTTCCAAGTCAATGCAAGTCATTACTTGGCACTGATTATTCAACCCACAGTGTTTCACACACTGTGAACAGACCTTGTTTGAAGTACCCTTTCTCCTCATAAGCAGTACTCAAATGAGTTGGACTTAAAAGTAATATTGCTGAGTTGAGTCCCGATTCTCTTCCTTCTGCCAAAGTGTATACTTGTATACTTTTTTTGCATGGATTTTCCATGGAAATGCCCTTCTTTCCATGCTTACACCAACCCTATGCTTTTAAATTCATGATGAGAAGTGCACACCTAGGGAGAAGGGTGGAGAATTGAGACGTACTTTATCCCTTGTGTGCTCTCTCAACCACCTCTACGCTCAGTACTATACTAAAGGCTACAGCAATATTACAAGATAAGGGCTGTCTACGGCATTAAATAAAATTGAATTATACTCTCATCATAGTCCCATCCTCCCCCACTGAGTTCTTCTATGACATTTTGTTTGTTGCAAGTCAAGCTTTTGTTGTCCCCCACGATGAAATCGGAGGGGGGAATGTGGATCTGTCTCCGTCTGTTCATATGTTCGTCACACGCAATATCTCAGACAGCACTGTCCCGATTTAATGATGCGTCTTGCCATAGCTATCCGGAATTTACAAAATTACACTAATTGACACAAGGCGGGAGCTGTAGTAATTAACTGAAATTTGTTAGTCACACGCAAAATCTCAATTGGTGGAGGGGAGGCTGCATTATTCGTGGCTGATTGCATGTTTACTGTTGCCTTCTTTCCGTACCACTAAATATTGTCAATTGTCAACAGTTAGGACAGTACCAGAGACTCTGAAAAGTGGCTGATCTATGATATGGACTGGAATTAGTTTGATTCAGTCTCATTTTCCTATTGCTATATTTGAAGGCTACAAAAGTTATTTTTGGAAGAAAGAACTTTTCTATAGAAGTTAATTTGCTCCAGACCTGACAAGTGTGCCTTTCCAACTAATCTATTTTGTGTTCAAACCATCAGGAAACTCTGAGAAGGTAGTGGTTCCGCTGAACAATGGCATTGCTGTGTGTGGACAACCCCAATAGCTCCTCCAGCAGATGCTGCCCCCTCCTGTCTTCCAGATGCTGCTGACCAGGCTGCCCACCATCAAACAGGTGAGGATGCTCTCCCATAGGAAGCAAGGGCTGGAGTGGCAATAAAATGGCCATTCCTTACCCCACCAGTCCATTCTTTTTAAGCCCATGAGGGTGATTGTATGAGTGCTTACTTTGACTCAGGGGTAAAGGGTAGGCTTGTGTCCTGATTTATACACCCTTCTCCCAAAGTGTGCACTGTCATGGATTTGACAACAATGGAAACTCCTTCTCTAGCCAATGATTACACCAATCCAATGTTTATAAATCTATGGTGGGGGAGAAGGGTGGGGAATCGGGATGCAGATAGTCTCATTCCCTCACTTAATTTGCCTTTGACCACCTTAGTGCATTAGAATTACTTCTTCTGGAAGAGCTGTGACAATGGTGTTAAGTCTAGTTCACTGTTCCTCATTCTTTGTCTAATGTCTAATGTGTGTTTTCATGCCTACCTGTGCTGTAACTACTCAATAAGATCATACTTTGGCAAATTTAGTGAATTAATGGTTGGACCGTACAGTGAAAAAAAAAAGAAAAAGAAGTAGGGTATTTAAATTGTGACTAGTGCAATTGCCTGAGTTGTACATTGGTAATCTGTTTTAGGTTACCACACATGCTAACCAATGCATAATTTCTGCTCATTTTTCACAGGTGGTTCCTGGCTGATGATCTGTCTCCATAGCTGAGAGAAACCGAGGAGGAATATCACTTTGTCTCCAATACTACAAAAGTTTTGAGAATGACACAAAAAGTTTGCTGCTTCAATGTCTTTAGATATTTTTGTCAGATGTTACTATGGAATACTGAAGTATAATTACAAGCATTTCATAAGTGTCAAAGGCTTTTATTGAAAATTACATGAAGTTGATGCAAAGAGTCAATATTTGCAGTGTTGACCCTTCTTTTTCAAGACCTCTGCAATCTGCCCTGGTATGCTGTCAATTAACTTCTGGGCCACATCCTGACTGATGGCAGCCCATTCTTGCATAATCAATGCTTGGAGTTTGTCAGAATTTGTGGGTTTTTGTTTGTCCACCCGCCTCTTGAGGATTCACCACAAGTTCTCAGTGGGATTAAGGTCTGGGGAGTTTCCTGGCCGTGAACCCAAAATGTCGATGTTTTGTTCCCTAAGCCACTTTGTTATCACTTTTGCCTAATGGTAAGGTGCTCCATCAGGCTTGAAAAGGCATTGTTCGTCACCAAACTGTTCCTGGATGGTTGGGAGAAGTTGCTCTCGGAGGATGGGTTGGTACCATTCTTTATTCATGGCTGTGTTCTTTGGCAAAATTGTGAGTGAAACCACTCCCTTGGCTGAGAAGCAACCACACACATGAATGGTCTCGGGATGCTTTACTGTTGGCATGACACAGGACTGATGGTAGTGCTCACCTTGTCTTCTCCGGACAAGCTTTTTTCCAGATGCCCCAAACAATCGGAAAGGTGATTCATCAGAGAAAATTACTTTACCCCAGTCCTCAGCAGTCCAATCCCTATACCTTTTGCAGAATATCAGTCTGTCCCTGATGTTTTCCCTGGAGAGAAGTGCCTTCTTTGCTGCCCTTCTTGACACCAGGCCATTCTCCAAAAGTCTTTGCCTCACTGTGCGTGCAGATGAACTCACACCTGCCTGCTGCCATTCCTGAGCAAGCTCTGTACTGGTGGTGCCCTGATCCCGCAGCTGAATCAACTATAGGAGACGGTCCTGGCGTTTGCTGGACTTTCTTGGGCGCCCTGAAGCCTTCTTCACAACAGTTGAACCGCTCTCCTTGAAGTTCTTGATGTTCCAATAAATGGTTGATTTAGGTGCAATCTTACTGGCAGCAATATCCTTGCCTGTGAAGCCCTTTTTGTGCAAAGCAATGATGACGGCACATGTTTCCTTGCAGGTAACCAAGGTTGACAGATGAACAACAATGATTCCAAGCACCACCCTCCTTTTGAAGCTTCCAGTCTGTTATTCGAACTCAATCAGCATGACAGAGTGATCTCCAGCCTTGTCCTCGTCAACACTAACACCTGTGATAACGAGAGAATCACTGGCATGATGTCAGCTGGTCCTTTTGTGGCAGGGCTGAAATGCAGTGTAAATGTTTTTGGGGGATTCAGTTAATTTGCTTGGCAAAGAGAGACTTTGCAATTCATCTGATCACTCTTCATAACATTCTGGAGTATATGCAAATTGCCATCATACAAACTGAAACAGCAGACTTTGTGAAAATGTATATTTGTGTCATTCTCAAAAATGTTGGCCATAACTGTGCTACTAATGTTTGTAACAGTACTGATGAGGAAGAAGAGGATGGATTTATAGTTCTAGGCATATATATATACATACACATACCTATATAGACATACATACTTTTTTAAAGAATATACCTTTATTATTATTCCCCGCAAACCCTTCCACCGATCCCCCAATTGGAGTAAACTAATAACCACTTCTGCTTCTACCTTCAATCCATACATCTTATGCACACTCTACAGACACAGTCTACTTTACAATAGTTCTCTCTTGTTTGTTCTTAGTCCTTCCTCTATTTCTGATGTCCATCCAGTTTGATTTCTATTTGTAACTATGCTATTTCACAAAAGCTCCGAACCTATATACATTCTACAGATCCCTTATTCCCTGTTTATCTTGTTATTAGTCCCACCCTTCAGCTCCACTCAACCCCTCCCATCTGTCTATCAACATCATCCATTTTGGATTTCCACTTGCCATATATTTTTCAACTGTGCTGTGATGCTTCACAAAATAACTGAACCTTCCTATTCTCATAGCTTCTACAGATTGTAAATTAAAAATAAACATTTTTGCTAAAATAATAATTATATTATTGATTGATTGACCATGGCTTTTCAAATCACCCAGTATTGCTATCTGTAGTGTTAGTTCTAGGCAAATGTTGCAATTCTTCAGCCATTCCTGGACCTGTGACCAAAAATGAGCTACATATGGACAATACCAAAATAAATTATCTAATGACTCTGCCTCCTCACAGCAGAATCTGCAGAGCTGGGAAGATTGTATCCCCCATATATATAACATTATATTAGTTGCAAGAATTTTGTATAGTAATTTATATTGAAAAATGTGAACATTTTGAATCCGGTGTTGTTTTGCGTATCAATTCATAAACCATGTGCCATGGAATGGGTACATCGAAAATCTCTTCCCAACTATTTTGTTGGTCCTTAAATGAAATTGGTATATGTTTTTATTTATCATACTTTTCTTTAACCATTTATGTTCTTTAATACAGGGCCGACATACAAGTTCCTTACTTTTTTCCCCTTCTACTTGCCTCTTCCATTTTTGTGGTAATGCTGCAATTAATTGGTTGTAATTTTGGGTAGAGCAGACATTTCCATATGTCTGTGTTAGCTGCACGTGTGACATAACTCCACCAGTCCTATTTATGATATCATTCACTAAATGTATACTTTTTTTTCGATAAATACCGTTTTTTGTATCAATTAGTATATTTGAATTTAACCACAATATTTGTTGTACTATTTGTTCCGTCCTTTCAGGTGGATCAAACTGAAATTGCAACCAACTTTCTAAGGCTTGTTTAAAAAATAAAGATATTTTGGAGATTATTTCCTTTTCAAACAACCGAAAGTGAGCAGGTGTAATCTGAATAAAGGGGAAAATGCCCTTCCTGAATATAGGATGAGAGATTCGTACCAATTGACTAGAGAACCAGTTTGGATTTAAGTATAACTTTTGTATGACTGATGCCTTTAGTGAGAGGTCGAATGCTTTAATATTTAATCATTTCTGCCCACCGAATTCATTGAGAGATTCGTACCAATTGACTAGAGAACCAGTTTGGATTTAAGTATAACTTTTGTATGACTGATGCCTTTAGTGAGAGGTCGAATGCTTTAATATTTAATCATTTCTGCCCACCGAATTCATATTCGTTATATAAATAGGCCCTTTTAATTTGATCTTGTTTGCCGTTTCAAATCAAATTGAATATTTTTTGCTCATATAATTTAAAAAGCAGGTCACTAGGTGTAGGCAAAACCATAAGCAAATAGGTAAACTGTGATATAACTAAGGAGTTAATCAGGGTGATTTTTCCACAAATAGACAGGTATTTTCCTTTCCATGGTAGCAAGATCTTATCTATTTTTGCTAACTTTCTATAAAAATGTATTGGCGTGAGATCATTTCTTTCTTTTGGGATTTGTATTCCGACTATGTCGACATCTCCGTCAGACCATTTAATTGGTAAACTACATGGTAATGTAAAATGTGCATTTTTTTGTGATCCAATACGTAATATGGTACATTTATCATAATTTGGTTTTAATCCAGAGAGGATAGCAAAAGTATCTAGATCCTCTATGAGGCCGTGGAGAGACTCCAATTGTGGTTTTAAAAGAAAACATGAATCATCAGCGTACAATGACACCTTAGTTTTTAGGCCACGGATTTCTAATCCCTTAATATTATTGTTTGATCTAATCTTTGCAGCTAACATTTCGATGGCAATAATAAACAGATATGCCGATAGTGGACAACCTTGTTTTACTCCTCTAGATAGTTTAAAACTTTCTGAGATGTAGCCATTATTTATTATTTTACACCTAGGGTTACTATACATAACCTTAACCCATTTTATAAGAGATTCCCCAAAATTGAAATATTCTAGGCATTTATATATAAACTCCAGTCGTACTTTATCAAAAGCCTTTTCAAAATCAGCTATGAAAACCAGGCCTGATGCCCGATATTTCATAGTATTGTTTCCAGTACTTGTCTTATATTATCTCCAATGTATCGTCCATGTAAAAAACCTGTCTGATTAGGATGAATAATATCTGACAATACTTTTTTAATTCTATGTGCTAAGCATTTCGCTAGGATTTTTGCATCACAACACTGAAGTGTAAGAGGTCTCCAATTTTTTAAATGGACTGGATCTTAATATATACCACTTGGGTCCTGTTTCAGTAAATAATGATATCAGACCTTCTTGTTGCGTGTCTGATAATCTACCATTTATAAAGGAGTGATTAAAACAAGCCAATAATGGTCCTTTGAGTATATCAAAAACGTTTTGTATACTTCCACTGGTATGCCATCCAGCCCTGGAGTTTTCCCATCCTTAAAGGCCCCAATTGCCTCAAGCAGTTCCTCCTCTGTAATTTGGCCTTCACATGAGTCTTTCTGTACAGATATTAATTTTACATTATTATTAGGAAAGAAATCCATACAATTAGTTTCAGTTAGTGGAGATGGAGGAGTCTGAAATGAAAACATATTCCCAAAGTACTTTACTTCCTCCTTCAAAATATCATTTGGTGAATCATGCGTGACTCCATCATTTGTAACAAGTTTTAATACATTTTTTTTGGTAGCATTTCTATATTGAAGATTGAAAAAGAATTTGGTGCATTTTTCCCCATATTCCATCCAGTTCCCTTTATTTTTATAATATATTACACTGGATCTTTCTTGAATAAGTTCCTCCATTTCTTTTTTATTTTCCTCTAACTTATTCTGTGCCTCTATAGTACCGTTTTTATTGCTATCTAACTGTACTGTTGGATTTATCCATTGTTGCTAAACTGTGTTCAGTCAAATTTATAGTGCCACTTTGTTACCAGAAACAATTGTATGTATTTTTTTTAACCTTTATTTAACTAGGCAAGTCAGTTAAGAACAAATTCTTATTTACAATGACGGCCTACCAAAGGCCTCCTGCGGGGACGGAGGTTGGGATTAAAAATTCAAAATACATTAAATAAAAAATACAGGACAAAACACACAAATCTACATAGAGAGACCTAAGACAACAACATAGCATGGCAGCAACACATGACAACAACATGGCAGCAGAAAATGGTAGCAACACATGACAACACAGCATGTTAGCAACACAACATGACAACAGCATGGTAGCAGCACAGTGTACAAACATTATTGCGCACAGACAACAGCACAAAGGGCAAGAAGGTAGAGACAACAATACATCTACGATGTTCAATAAGGTATTCTGCAAATAGAATTACAATACAAAAATGTTCTTATTCAGTGAAGTTCTGCACATCGTATGTTGGAAACCATTACAAGAAAACCTAGTTGTTTCTTGAACACTAGTGATTTTAAGGACAAGAATAACTGTTACCTGTAGGACCATGTCTCTATCACAGGTCACTAATAACCTAATTTTAAGTTGTGCAAACTAATTGGTATACCATGGGCATGACAAATCAATCAACTAATTAAACAGTGTTATTGGCTATTATGTCAATCAATCTCCAGTCGACATTCTCAAGGAAAAGGTCAATATTCATTATAGCTATACCGATGACTAGCAGCTTTGACAGTATTAAGTCAAGAAACAGCTTTACTGTTTCAGAAAATATGGTGCCACAGTGCTGGAGAGGCAGAGCAGGCAGGTGGGCCTCCTATCTCCTGATAACCTGAGGATGCACACTGGCCGAGATGACAACCAGCAGTATTTGTAAAGACTCTCTCACCAAGGACTGTAAAGGCCAAAGGGGTCCTTCTCCCACAGTCACTGTTCCAAAATGTGTTCGACCAGAATGTTTGCAGTAGGTTATGTCCATCTACTTAAAATGGTGGCAATTACACATAACTTGATACTTTCCATATATGCATAGCCATTGATGTGTTTTAAAAGGTTGTAAATGGCTTTGGTTATGTTGCATTGAAGCTATCTCGATAAATGACCACACAAGTTGCTAGCTAGCTTATTAGCCTGGTAGCTAACAGAGCAAGATACTGAAGCTATTAGTTCAGAGGATACAATCAACTACTATTTTATACAGTAACAAACAAGTTGATACTGTAGCTAGTAAGCTAGCTACATATATAGCCACGGAATTAGCAGCTAGACTGTTAGCTAACGTTAATTTGCAGCATCTCTCACAACCTGTCTCTCCTTTTCCAGCAAACTGCTCGCACGCGTTGACTGGTCATAGCAACATTAACAGCTTCCAAAATGTTTGTGAGGCAAATCGGCGCGACCTTCAGTCAGATTCAGCATGGCAGTCAGATCTATCACTGACACGGATGTTTACTGGGGAACCTCTTTCCCGTGCATATAGAACGTGTTATTGTTCTGACACTTGAAAAGATCAATAGGGGTCTGGACTTATGAATGTGGCCAAGACACTGAGGGGTGCCTAACAGCATGCCAAACAGCTGCTCTGGATCTAGGGTGGCTTGAAAGTGAAAGAAATGGGATGCGACTAAGTACAGATGAAACCCGTGCTTGACTTGGCAGGAGCTAAGAACCAGGATCTCAAATGTTCTACTGCTTGTTCCTCTTATAGAACATTAGCTCAAAAGTAGTGTGGAGGTCCTGCGCGAAAATATATAACTGTACCCACACCTATTTCTGTCCAAGTCAAGCACGGGCTGAACCTATTCAGTGTTTGAGGATAAGAGCCTTCATCATTTGAAGAATCACGCCCATTTCATTTAGCACAAGTATTGGCAAATCCAAATCTATAAAATTCTTGTAAAATATTTTTCTCAATTTACTTTTCTTTCCTACTGGTTGGAAATGTGTATCTTCCCTATCTCTTCCTCCCCATTCTGCTCTCACATAAAGAATCTGCATGTTGTTCAACGCAGAGCATAATTCACTGACGCACTCTCAGACTGTGGGCAGGCATGATGAATGCCCCCCTGGGCTGCTAGGGAAGTTAGTTTGTCATTGTTGCCAGTTAGTTCATCATCAGAGTGATGAACAGTTGTATTTGGTGCAGCCAAAGGTTTAGAGGGAAATAATTAATATGTGGTAACAGGAGGCTGTAAATATAAAGCACTTTTATCTCGCTCCAAGTCTTAATTCTCTAGATCTGTTCAATTCAACCTGGCAAACAGTCAACCTGGCAAACAGTCGTTAAGGAGCATAAGGTAAATACAAATTAAAGAGCACACCATTAGACACAACGGCAGCGTGAAAGTAATGTTTATGGTAGCTTCGCTTTCTGTTGATCTGCTACTCTGAAACAGTGATAGGGAGAGTTAAAGTACTACAGTTTTTTCTTGATATTCATTGGCCTAACTCAAATGATTACCTTCATCTGGTTAACAAAATCAATATTCTATGATGGGATAGCCATTATGAGTTTACGTTTACATCCATTAACTTCACACTGTGGACACCACAGACAGATATTTGACAGTGCTGTGTGTGTGCCTATGTGTATGTCAGTACTTGTGTGTGTTTGGCTGGGTCTCAATGCACGTGCGTGCCTGTGTGTTGGACTCATTCCTCCTCTCTGCTGACGGGCTGACTGCTGCATGCCAGGGTTCAGCTGGAATCAGTCAGCTTGTCGGATCATCAAACACCGTGATGAAATCGCAGAACCCCCATTATGCCGTTTAGAAGTACGATGGGAGATGATTCATCTCGGAAGCTTTGTTCTGGGGCCTCATTATTATGTTTCTTAGCTATGTAGACAGCCGTATTCCTCTGCCTTTCTGACATATCATTTATTGACATGTTCTAGGTGTGTAGGTGGAAAGTGAGGGATGTATTTATCTTGGCCAGGTTGCAGTTGTAAATGAGAACTTGTTCTCAACTGGCCTACCTGGTTAAATAAAGGTGAAATAAAATGTATGACATGCGGTGTCCAAAATGGCACCCTATTTATTTACATATGCTCTCGGTGTGTAGGTACAAAAGTAATACACTATATAGGGAATATGGTCCCTGACTTAACCTCGGTCTCCTGCTCAGAGGAACAACATCGGAGAGCCCCATGTGGCGCCATTGCGTCGGTGGCAATATATGTGCATAAAAACCACTTCTTACAACCTCATCCACTGTATACCCTGCCTTATAAACCTTACTTCAAAACACATCCCTCTTTGACTCGGTTGTAATTCTAACCTAATATTATAATGATGATTGCTATAATCCTGTAAGTATACTTCTACTGCAGATATAAAAGTTAACTCCCACACTGGCCCTCGTGGAGGTCCACTGTCAACCAGTATGCTATTGATTTAGACTTTCATTTAGCTGATGAATGATCAAACCCCCCAATCTCCAACATGAATATTCATGTTTCTACACTTTGATGTAATGGTACATTGTCAGTTATGAGACGTTACCAGTTGCTCCCTTAACTCCCGCTCTGGTGCCCTGCAATGAAATTGTTAAGTCACTCAGCTTCATAACCAGGTTACCATGGATACACTTGAAACGGTGTAGCTATACCTCCTCTTTGCTGCTGCGTCATAAATTGGGAAAGGCACTATGAGCCAACATCTCTCAATGGTTATTGGTATAAACGAATATGGCCCATACTTCATGGAAATGTGAGTCACAATATATTATACATGTGCTGTGCTGATAATTACAACGCTGTAGATGTGTCAATTTCAGGCTGTTGTGAATTCAGTGTATGCAATTGAGTGGTACTTAAAACACTACACTCACTGAAATTACAGCCCTTTCAGTGGAGTGACCACAATTGAGGGGATTGTCATAAAGACGACACACAAAAAGTGAAAATGTGATAGTACCTGGAGAGGTAATTGAATGAGTAGATATGTAGAGTACACCCCCAGGTCACTCATTCCACCTTACAATCTGCACGGCCACAAAGCAGCGACTATTGTTTGAATTTAAATCACTTTGTTCTAGAGCAATAGGCTATCTGGTAGTGATAGTATCGCAATATTCTTGTTGATGATATTATATTAGATTCTCTGACTCCCAAGTAAAACTTTTTTTTTTAACGAACAAATGATCGGTTTTAAAATTCCATGTGAATTCACAATGAACCCTCGCGCTGCTGCCAGCAACGGTTTGGGTCTCAAAGTGCGTCCCTTTCAGATGGTTAATCATTGGACCTGTACTACCATTACTGTACTTCAATTCCACCTCGCAAAGTTTGTATTGCCATACAGGATGTTGCTTCTATCGCTTGCTTTGCTCTGCCATATTTCCAACTGTTGAACACGACGACGTGGTGGTGGAGAGTCTACTCCAAAATAATTGATTCCTCGAATCCCTGCACGTCGACTCCCGGTGTCGACTCTCATTTCTGGGTGTCAACATTCGATCCCACTTGGAACAGAGGCGACTGATTAGTTGCCGTACTTCCAAGAACACAAGCACACATCTTTCATAGCGAGCTAACAAAGGAACAGATAGAGATGGGAGGGGCACAGTGTAGGCAGATCGGTCACCAGGCAGACAGTCAGAACCGTGCATTAGGCCTATCTATTGGCAATCAAAAGCTGTATCTCGCAATGTCTCGCAACTTCAGTAAAGCAGGGCCTATCAGCAATGAATAGGATGGGATATTGATATGAGCGAGATGCAGCGCTTCGCTCTCACACAGTCACACACTATACGCACATGTGCACGGGTTAGCTTCACACTGTTCACAGCGTGGTAGCCAGGGCACTATAAAACAGCAGAGAAGTTGAGCTTCAGCTCTTGGTTGCGGAAATTGACCCAGTACTATGCTGCTAACTTTCAGCATCTACGTTATATCACTGACCCTCTTTATGTCTGAAACAATACGGTCTCTTTTTCGATTGGCAGAAAAAGGAGGATCTGTAACTAAGTCAGGGACCAGTAGCATGTGCTTTATTGTACTGTTATTGTTGTCTTTTTGCCCCACAGCCTCCTCGACTAAAATGATGAAGGTTAAAACCAATCGTAGAGTAATGGAATGCAGAGATCGGACTGAATGGAACATTTTTTTCTTCTTCTCTGGAGTGGGCCAAATGAAGACACACCCATATGACAGCCGAATCCAAAGGTGTGGCTTTATTTCACCTTTACGGCAAGTCTAGCCGTAGCAATCGCACTTCATCAAAGTGATAACCAACTGTTATTACAGCACCAAGTGTCCAATCATCCATCGTTTGTCTGAGCTTTGCAGCTGATAGGGCAAGGATATTTGGTGCCCGAAATTTCCCGAACTTTGGAATAATTCCATACGGCCATGTACGTATGTAGGCAAAATCCTCACGTGAGCAACACCAACAAAAATGCTTTGGGCTGGATCCTGGCTTCATGGTAACCATATTCATTCATATAGAGTGTTTCGGAAAATGATGGATTGCAAGTCATTCAGTTTAATAAGGTGGACTGCCACTCAAGTCATTCAGCTCTATTGTGAGTGAATGCATCATGTACTGCATGAACAGGTATTGAGTGGTTTAGGGAATGAAATTAATGACTGAATGAATAACTTACATTTTGAAATTTCACTATTAGATGACAGCCGTTGTCATTCTTTCAGGCACTCAATATGTCTTTCACTCCTTTTGATTTAAAATGAATATGGAGTGTTTTAATGCATCACAACGTTTACAGTACTAGTACAGCCTCTTCTTCCTTGCGACATTCAAGAAGCGTGTCTTTGTTCAGCTAAGATCTATCTCAGTACTGCAGTGCAGTCTATAAGAAAAATGCTCCCGGGGCAAACAGCTCTGTCACCCCAGCTGTTTAATTTACTAGGAAGAATTATATAAATACAAGCACAGCATATTCTATGTACCCACAGAGAGGCTTCATTTCTAACAGTTTGTCTTTGGATGAACCAAACAAATCAGATGTTTATTGACTAGGAATGATTGTCAAACCTGGCACAGCATAGTCCTATGTACTTAGGCTCTTAATCATTTATAACAGTTTCTCTTAGCTCCTTTGTAACTCAGCTGGGAGAGCATGGCACTTGTAACGCCAGGATAGTGGGTTCAATTCCCGGGACCACCCAGGCGTAAAATGTTTGAACGCATGACTGTACGTCCCTTTGTATAAATGTGTCTGCTAAATGGCATGTTATTAATCCAACAATATGATATTTGCCTCATATTTCAATATGTGAAAAGATCGTTTCATAGTGTACTTTTCTCAAAAGTGAAAGAAAAATAATGGAAGACAGTTCAGAATTGGGTACGACTGTGTAAGAAGAGAAATCTGTTTCCAAGACATAGCAGTCACAGTGTTCTGTCTCCACAGAGCCTGTTGTGTTTTCTGCCTCACTCCAATCTGCTCTCAATCCAAACCTTGTCTGGGGGAAGCAGCCCGTTGGCATAGCAACCATGTAGCCTGTTTAAATTTCTCTCACTATGTGAGTGAGTAATGCTAACAACACACCACTGAGCAGAACTATAATGCTCAAGAGAGATGGGCCATTTAAGCTTCAAACATGGCAATCATTTTGAGAGAATTATTATTATTTTTGATGTGGAGTCATCATATTAGATTGTGCTACAGCCTAACAATTGCTAGAAAGAACTTCTAAAAAGGAATTCCCATGTTCTCATTATGCTTAGTGTAAGCAAATGATGTTTACTTACCACTAGACATAGTGCGTGACAGTAGTCTTTCAGAAACACATGCTTGCGCACATACAAACAAATAAACACGCGAACAAACACAAGGATTCATTTCTCTGACTCACATTTACCTAAGATTTGGCTCGAAAAAAGTGTTGTGTTCATTTTTACAGCTGAGAGATATTAATTTTCATGGCACTTTAGCTTGACATTAATTTGAGTGATCTGATTACATGGCAATAGAGCTCATACGGACAGACTGACTCTCTCCTATTGCACTTCCCTTGACATCAACACAACCGAGTTGTGTTTTGCTTGAAAAACATTTACGAGAGTAATTGTTTGTTGGACCTCTCGGTGTAAATGTCTTCTGTCTGCCGGTTATCAGAGATGGCTCATAATCCATTGTGGACCTGAGGACGGAGCCAGTGTTAAGCATGGGCACACTCTGAGCTTCTGATTCTCTGTTTGCCCTGGGGCAGGTCTGTGGCTGAGTTTGCCCTGTAGGCCTAGCTGATAGCACGTATGGCCTTGCATCAAAGAGCAAGAAGGGGGAGTAGAGTCAGTGAGTTTGTGTGTATGTGTGTTTGTGTGTGTACATGTGTATCACCTATATCCATGTAGGCAGCTCACCGCCGACAGCCAACCTTGAGGGAAATGAGAAGTGACTCCTGGCATTCGCCTGGATGACCTCTGTGTGAAATGTGAAAACAACAAGAACTAAAAGAAGCATGTGCTCTCTGAGGTATAGGCTATAGAGAGGCTACAGCATGCCACGTTTCAGGAAGGGGAGGGGATCAGGGAAGGTCACACGGTGGCGCTGCGCCCAGTTAAATAACTCTGAAGTGTGAAGTCCCCAGCGAGTTCTTCAGGCGAATGTAGCCTAACTACCTTCTTAGGCCGTTCCCGGAAGGACTTAGAGCGTTTGTTAAAGCAAGGCCTTGTGCATGCCATAGACAGCACATCCCCAGGGCTATAAATCGCTTTGAAATGTCTGGTAAAAAGGAGGAAAAGATGCAGAGAGAAGATGGGCTTGTGAGATAAGATATCCATGCAGTGTTGTGGTATTTGAAACGATCTGTGTTATGAGGTGAGGTCATCTGTCATTCCTTACCGTTTGAGATCTGTGCCCATCATAAAACGTCTCGGAGTATGACTGCTGATCTAGGATCAATTTTGTCTTTTAGATCACAATGAATAAGATTATATATGGACACGGAGGAACTGATCCTAGATCTGCACTCTTACTCTGAGACCCTTTGTGAATATGAATCCACCATCCTTGAGCCACCCCTTCAAGGATTCCACTATCCTTCACCTGTCCCCGACGACGTCACAGATCAAATCCACTTTGACGCAGCCTGGGGTGCCTTTTATCCGAGAGATTTTTAGATATAGACTACTTGCTTAAGCCTTTCTGGAGGAAAACCATATTACCTAAATGGTATCTCTCTCTGCAGGATGAAAATCTAAAGATTCATCTATCTCTGCAGGATTTGAATCAATAGCCTTTCAAGTGTGAGTAAATGCAGAAACGAATAACTAACTAACCCTTAAAACCTCTTTGGGCTAGGGGGCAGTATTTTAACGTCTGGATGACGAGATTGCCCAAAGTTTGGACACAAACTTTTGACTGGTACTGTATATACAGTGCATTCGAAAGGACTCAGACCCCTTGACTTTTTTCACATTTTATTACTTTGCGGCCTTGTTCTAAGATGGATTAAATTATTTTTTCCCCCTCATCAATCTACACACAATACCTCATAATGACAAAGCCAAAACTGTTTTTAGACATTTTTGCAAATAAAAAACAGAAATATCACATTTATTCAGACCCATTACTGAGTACTTGGTTGACGCACCTTTGCTAGTGATTACAGCCTCGAGTCTTCTTGGGTATGATGCTGCAAGCTTGGCACACCAGTATTTGGGGATTTTCTCCCATTCTTCTCTGCAGGTCCTCTCAAGCTCTGTCAGGTTGGATGGGGAGCGTTGCTGCACAACTATTTTAAGGTCTCTAGAGATGCTCGATCGGGTTCAATTACGGGCTCTGGCTGGGCCACTCAAGGACATTCAGAGACTTGTCCCGAAACCACTCCTGTGTTGTCTTGGCTATGTGCTTAGGGTCGTTGTCTTGTTGGAAGCTGAACCTTTGCCCCAGTACGAGGTCATGAGCGCTCTGGAGCAGGCGTTCATCAAGGATTTTTCTGTACTTTGCTCCGTTCATCTTTCCCTCAATCCTCACTAGTCTCCCTGTCCCTGCTGCTGCAAAACATCCCCACAGCATGATGCTGCCACCACCACGCTTCACTGTAGGGATGGTGTTGGCCAGGTGATGAGCGGGGCTGGTTTCCTCCAGACATGACGCTTGGCATTCAGGGCCGAGAATATTGTTTTTCATGGTCTGAGAGTCCTTTAGGTGCCTTTTGGCAAACTCCATACAGGCTGTCATGTGCCTTTTACTGAGGAGTGGCATCCACCTGGCCACTCTACCATAAAGGCCTGATTGGTGGAGTGCTGCCGAGATGGTTGTCCTTCTGGAAGGTTCTCCCATCTCCACAGAGTAACTCTGGAGCTCTGTCAGAGTGACCATCGGGTTCTTGGTCACCTCCCTGACCAAGGCCCTTCCCCCTGATTGCTCAGTTTGGCCGGGCGGCCAGCTCTAGGAAGAGTCTTGGTGGTTCCAAACTTCTTCCATTTAATAATGATGGAGGCTACTGTGTTCTTGGGGACCTTCAATGCTGCAGACATGTTTTGGTACCCTTCCCCAGATCTGCTTCGACACAATCCTGTCACTGCGCTCTTAAGGACAATTCCTTTGACCTCGTGTCTTGGTTTTGCACTGACATGCACTGTCAACTGTGGGACCTTATATAGAAAGGGATGTGCCTTTCCAAATCATGTCCAATCAATTGAATTTATCACAGGTGGACTCCAATCAAGTTGCAGAAACATCTCAAGGTTGGTCAATGGATACAGGATGCACCTGAGCTCAATTTATAGTCTCATAGCAAAGGTCTGAATACTTATGTAAATAAGGTACTTTTTAAAATTAAGTTTGTATACATTTGCTAAAATATATTTAAAAAACGTGGTTTCACTTCACAATTATGGTGTATTGTGTGTAGATTGATGAGGATTCATTTTCATTTAATCAATTTTAGAATAAGGCTGTAACGTAACAAAATGTGGAAAAGGACAAGGGGTCTGAATACTTTCCAAATGCACTGTATACATTTATTATTGTTATTATTATTTGTTTTTATAAGGACTAGCTAAAAAACAAGTTCAAATGTACAAATTATCCAATGGAACAAGTTTGCTCCATGGCTCAGCTGGCCAAGCGGACATAAGGCTGAACATAGGACTGAAACGACCCCTTAACCATAATATATGTGAGGGAAATAGCAATACTATATGCCATTTAGCAGCCACTTTTATCCAAAGTGATTTACAGTCATGCCTGCATACACTCTTTATTTATGGGTGGTCCCAGGAAATGAGCACACTATCCTGGCATTGCAAATGCCATCTTATACCAACTGCGCTACAGAGGACCACTATGACAAGGGGGATGGGATGAGAATAGAAAATAAGGAAGAAAATGTTCATCTTTCGCCATGTTTCAGCACAAGGGACAGTTCCAGTCCCTTCTCTTTCCTCACCCAACTCTTGCCCCTTCCCTTGGTACTAGCTGGTGTCAGGCTTCTTTGACGTCACACACATCCATAACCTCAACAGACGTCATGCACCTATAGAAGTTTGAATGCTTTTTTATTATGTTGTAGAATCAATGGTTTTACCCAACACTGTTTCTCCGTTGATTATTCTCCCTGAATATCCGCAATGGTAAATGGTAGTTGTCCAAATAAATGGATGGATAAAAAACACATCACTAGGTAGGTATATCTTGCTGTGTTGGAGTGGAAACACATTCGCATAGCAAAAATATGCATTTATGTTGTCATAATAATGTATAATATTTATTAAAAATGTATCAGCAAAATATTAATCAGATCACATTAATTATGTGCAGGCTGCATTCTCATATGCCCCTAAGCTGCTGACTGTAGCACTTTGGGATCCTTTTCTATGATTAGACTTGAACTCAGCTATGTTAGGAATGCTTACTCTGGGTAGGGTCCTCCTAAGTGCACTCAATCCATCCTGACCCAACGCACAATGTAATGCCTGCCGCTACTCTTTTTAGAAACGGTGTTTCCCTCCCAAAGCTCACAAAGGGTAATGTTAGGGGATTCCATGGTGTTTAAAGGCTGTGAGGGGAAGATAAAGTGAGTCCGGTTGTCTCTTTAAATCAACGCTGCAGAGCTGAGAAGGTAAAGCCTTGATCACACCTACAGTGATTTGCGCAAAAATGGAACGTAGCATCATCTGGATATGCATGCAACAAAAAAAATCAGAATTCACCTTCTGCTACTATTTTTGTCAAGCTGTCTAAGCATATCATTTGATGCATATGTTCGATCAATCCAACGTATGCACCACACATAAAGCACTGGAACTGCCTCTGCAATGTAATGTTGTAAGGAAAACGCGGCGTTCAATTGGAAATTAATGTACTTTTGGTGTACCAAAACGCATCTCACTGCCGGTGTGATCGAGGCGTAAGAACAATTTCCACCTCTGCGGCAGGGAGCCTGACCAAATAGGCGCACGAGAGCGCTTCAGACAAAGCCTACTGAGTGAAACCCATTCCCATGGTTACTTGTGCTCTTTGATCGCTTCCAATCTTGGAGAGGGAAGCAAATTGTCAATCTTACTATACTGGAGTGATAATTTTCAGCGCATCTCTAGCGAATGGTTTATTTAATTTAAATGTTGTCCTTTTTTATTCCATCCGCAGAACTCGGTTGCAGTCGCCTCAATCCATTTACCGCTGGCTGGTACGCCTAGCCCCTCTGCGTTGCAATCTGTTGATAACTCGACTTGCAAGCTGCAGTTTATTGTCTTTCGAAATGGGAAACTCTTTCCTTGCACAGGGAATTCGTCAAATCTTGCAGATGATGGAAAACGTAGGAGCGTTTCGACACCAGTTGCTTTCACCAAATTAGGTAAGAGGAAATGCATGCATTTTATCATCATGGCTCGGATGTCAACGCTGTCTACAACTATGATCTGTCGACAAACACAGGAACACGCACATGCATAAGAAATTGAAAAAAAGTGCGCAGCTTGTAGAGATCTGATCCAAATTACATATCCATGTATTTGTAAGTTAAACGCATAGCCTAATTCACACCACATTTGAATGATTTGCATGTTATTTCCGTTACCACCCTCTTGATGATTTCTGTGCCAGATGTTTAATAACTTTTACATGTTTAACATAAACATGTCAATGAAAGATAAATACAAATAATGAAAGAAGGCAGAATTAATCATAATTGATGGCTGTCTGACAACAGTAACATTATTGTGTGTGTTTGTGTGTTCGTTTGTGCCCATGCGTCATGGATGTTGCACTTAAAGACTTTCCACTTGGTTTCCCTAATGTAATGTTTTGCTTTCTTACAGATAGGTGCACCCTCGGGAGCGCGGTGCACTCCGTTACCATCGCTCTCAGGCACTTCGCGCTGGGTGTAGACCCCACCGCAGCCTATTGGGATTTTGACCTGCTAGATGGGCACGGTGGCTGGCGGGCAGAGGGGT
The DNA here is from genome assembly GCF_002021735.2 of Oncorhynchus kisutch. Classification (NCBI taxonomy): domain Eukaryota; kingdom Metazoa; phylum Chordata; class Actinopteri; order Salmoniformes; family Salmonidae; genus Oncorhynchus; species Oncorhynchus kisutch. Next base: position 62,045,115 of record NC_034177.2, on the reverse strand, counting down.
GCCACATAACAGACTCCCTGGGCAGCACGACCACCATTCATTGCACTCATCACAATAACTTTGCGGTGCTAATGGTGAGTACAGAAGTGACCTTATTACAATCCTCGCACAGGACACATTGTCCCCGGCTCTCGCGGGTTGTTGCTTATAATGAATCACACACATGATTTTGCACGAATCAGTAGAGCCACGTGCTTTATCAAGCACTTCGTGATATTAAGGGACCTTTCCAAATGTGTCTTTATTGCTTGTTGTAGCCTAATCCTGCGGAGGAAAATGTAATGGGGAGATGCGCAATGGAACCACGGCTGAGGATGGTATTACTCGTTTTTTGGAAACACGAAGTTGGTTCTCTTGTCTGCTACCTCTGCTACGGCAGGTCAAATCGAAACCGTGCTCAATAGAACGAGCGCCTTGTCAGTGTTCGTCTGCAAGCGCAAGTGGTGTAGCCTGCTAATTGTTTGCAACCTTCTTCCACCGAAATGTACGATTGTAAAGCAAGCCATCTTTAAATATTTCTCGCTCAAGTTGGTCATGGTGTTGTCGCTGTGTGTATTTCTGAATACCTTCTCCTGTCGACGTCTCCTATGAAAATAGATTTCATGAGGATAATACCGACAGCGCAATGTCATCGCATCGCTCAGTCGTTCCATAGTGCCTCTGCGCCTAGTCCGCGTTTGGACAGACAGGAATTCTCCGGATGTTTACCGAAGAGTGGGATTCGCTAGATTGGGAGGTTAGTCCTTATAGTGCGTGAAAGTGGTGTTCTGTGGAATGACGGTGTTTTTCAGAGTTGCTTTAATCTGCACATTTTACGAGGCTGTTCAATTTCGTTATTTTTGCTATGAAATGAACCAGGTTTGAAAAGCAGAAATTGAAGAGTTGCTGTGTGAGACAGGGGAGAAAAAGCGGCATAGCGAGAGCAAGGGATGGTGTGCATGGAATACCAAGTTGTTGTCAAGTAGAGCGCAGATGTCAGATTGTCATTGCGTGGGGCTGTGGCAATGTAGGCTATCAATTTAATATAGAACCTGAGCTATGTGAAATGCTTTTCACTGCATGCACTTGACGGCACGCCTTTATTGGGTATGTAGTGGCTGTCAGCGCACGAGCAAAGTGAGATCGCGAGACAATTTAGTGAATAGACCTGACAGCAGATTAATGATTTGAACGTCAAGGCCCGTCAAATGGAAGTGCTGGTCGTGTTGGGTGGGTGTAGCTGTTGCAGTCTGGTCTCTCTAAGGAGAGGATATTATGTTTTTTATTCGGGTGTTTATGCCAGAGACCCTGCGCGCCTTACTAATGCAATCACCACACCCGCAGTAGACTCTGCAGTGCCCGAGAAAAGGACCCATATTTACAGACTCGTGACATCACTCTCTTTTCGGCGCTATCTCTGTTGCAGTATGATTTCTCGCTCCTGTTTGGCTCTGGAGTACTGAACCTGTTGCATGATCTCCTCATGTCAAGCTGGAACTGTTCTGGTAATGTGTTTGATATATCACCATATAATATATCGTTACCTGTTTGTTAACTGGTGTTAGGGACTATGGTCATTGATGCAGGTTTGGACCACCCAAATAAACCTGACACAGCTGCCTCGATGCAGAATGACAACAACTGTGTCAATGCAAATCTAGTGATCTCAACAAGTTGTAAACTCTACCCGAACTTGTATTCTGGTCTCTAATACTAATGCTGAATAGATGCACTGTTAATATCAGAAATAGCAAGCATTTAATTCAGACATTTTTCTTAGTGTATGTAGCTGTGGTATTATCATCTCAGATGTCCAGCATGGGCAGTTCTGCAGCACAGTGTGATTGGATGGTACAGTATTCACCTCTGAGGTGAACCACTGCCAGGACTGCAAAGAAGTAGAGCAAACATGACACGTCTGTTCTCAAATTTCCTCAAATGAGTGGATCACAGTCAAATCTCTGCGAGGTACAACACGAGGAAACCATTAGAGGACAAATCTACAACTTTTAACAGAATGACAGTGGGGTCAAACAATGAAAGACAGCTCTGGCAGATAGCAAGGTGAGAAAACCATCATCTCGTCTGAAAGGCACACGAGCAATCTCCAGCTCTAATAATGTATGCAGTTCTCATTCAGCACTTTGGGGCTTGTGTGGAGATGATTAGTCTACAAATGGCGTGACAGACCAATACAATTGTCCCTGGGGATTGGTATCCAGTTATGGTTTGTTATTTAAAAGCAATTTAATGAGATGCTTTTGACTTGGCTTAGGAAAATGAAATGCTAGTCTCTCGAGTAGACCTGTGACCAGAATGCTAAATGAAAGGGAGAAGGAGAATTGTATTGCAGGTGCTCTTTGTTGTCCTTGTCTTTTGGATTACCCCCTGGATATGAAGAGGATTAGCCCCTAGAAATGAATATTAATGTAGATGTGAAAACGTTGGGTCTTGGAATAGACAGCAGGTAAATTGTTATAGCACCTGTTTCATTGTTGTTTGTGAATACCAAATGAAATTACAAGACAGAAGTTGGTATTGGGCTCATTAAAGAAGAGACGGGGAGCAACCTTGCTGGGTTGACTGTCGAGTCATAAATTGGAAAATCAAAGAGATTGGAGAAATAGCATCATGCCATTCAGGTTTCAGCACCATGGACCGTTTCAATCACATGCTACTGAATACACCTTCATACCTTCAGTAGAATGCTGCTCTCCTGGTTTCAGCACCATGGATAGCCCCTCCCCCCCTAGCATCCTTATGAATCCCACAGTTCTATGTAAGATATGGTTGTTTTTGGACCTAAATGAAATTGGAAATATATGTTGTGGCATGCTGGGCCCCATGTTTCAACATCCTGGACAGTTCCAGTTATGCCGTTGTCTTGCTAAATATGAGTCTACTCCTCTACGTAATGTTCTAGTCTATATCTTCTACGAAATGTTTGTTTTTTTAGTAACTGAAAGAGATGGTTGTGCGTACGGCCCAGTACATCACTGGGGCCAAGCTTCCTGCCATCCAGGACCTCTATACCAGGCGGTGTCAGAGGGAAGGTCCTAAAAATTGTCAAAGACTCCAGCCAGCCTAGACTGTTCTTTCTGATACCGCACGGCAAGTGGTACCGGAGTGCCAAGTGTAGGTCCAAGAGGCTCTTAAATAGCTTCTACCTCCAAGCCATAAGACTGCTGAAGATCTAATCAAATGGCAACCCAGTTTATTTTTTATACTGTTACTATCTATGCATGGTAACTTTAATAACTCTTCCTACATGTACATATTACCTCAATTACCTCCACACCGGTGCCCCCGCACATTGACTCTGTACCGGTCCCCCCTGTATATAGCCCCGCTATTGTTATTTACTGTTGTTCTTTAATCAATTGTTATTCTTATCTCTTTCTTTTTTTAGGTATTTTTAATAAAACTGCATTGTTGATTAAGGGCTTGTAAGTAAGCATTTCACTGTAAGGTGAATGACAGGGGGGTCATTGTTGTATTCGGCGCATGTGACAAATACAGTTTGATTTGATTTTGACTCCCCAGGTTTCAGAACCATGGACAGATCCAGACACCCCTGCTCGCTGTAGCCTTCTTTGGGAATGCCAAATTATATAGTAAAATAAATTAACAATCTATTTGGATTGAAAATGCATGCATGCTCTAGCTTTCAGCACCATGGACAGCTCCAGCTGTAGCCCTTCCCTAGCCCAGTCCCTCCTCTCTGTGTGTGTTCTGTAGCCCACGAGGCCTGTGTCTGTAGGGCGGGCAAGGCTGATTCATTAATTTACAGCATTGCAGCCTGATCGTTCATCTTCATCAGTGACAGTCTTTTTTCCTCTTAACCTGTGTGTATGTTTTTCACTGTCAAACATGCTGGCATTTTTAGATTGGTCTAAACATGAGGTATAGTCTGGGAGGCATGTTTTCTCCATGTGATTGCTCCAGTGCTCCAGCCTGTTTAATATGCAAGGACAGACCTTTACAGAGAGCAGAATGCAGGGAAAAGCCGGATTTGTCAGTATCCAATCATTACAAAGGCTCAAAAGTGGTAAGCCAATGGAAGAGGGTCTATTCAGAGATCTATTTCTATAGTCTGTAGGGCAGGCTGACTGTGTAATGCTGAGCGGACACACAGGGGGGAAAAGACTTGGTTCAGCATTGCAATTAATACTAACTGGGTTCTGTGTGGGAATGAAGCAAAGCAGGTGAGCCGTCCACTTTTAATTCCTAGAATACACTTTTTACCATGTAGTGCACAATCTAATAACTAAAACATGGAAATGAATCAACTATGCATACTGTAAATAAAGGAAATATTTTGGGAGTGGATTGTAATCTGTATTGAGAGTATACCAACGGCAAGCAGGAGAGACAGTGTACACGTACTCCCTTTGTCTCATCCTTCTTATCGGTTGGCATCTTTGTGGTGGAATTATGCATGCGCACGCACACACACACACATGCACTGCACACACAACCCCCCGCCCCACCCCTCCCCGCTGTGTGATAACGATGAGGGTTAGGGCAGAGCTGACGATTTGTGAGCCACTTACCCGTGCTTACCTCTGACCCCTAGCTCTCACCCACTCTTGTTTTAAAGATGGATGCGTATGGAGCAGACATTTCCATGTGTGCGTAGGCGATCGGAATCACTACGCCTTCTGGTTTCTGACTGAGAGTCTAGGCTCATTCAGTCTGCTGCGCGGGAACATAGAATCAATTCCCCTTTCATATTGTCTGAGAGGAGATTTCCAAATAATTTTTGAGCTACTTAAGGACACCTGGGGATAGATTATCCTTTTAATTTAAAAGTGCCACAGTTGCTCAGTCAGTTTAACGCTATTATAACGTTTAGACTATTACGACAATCAAATTAATACACAGGTTAATTGTTTTATTTTCCCCACATATTCAGATGCCATTCTGTTGGTATGATATTCAGTTGTTTTTTTTCTTCACACGAAGCTGTTGGGTCGATGAAGAATCAGGCCATCTGTGTTATCTGCGGTTGTATGACAGTACCATTGAAGTTTTGATGACTGAAGTGTGTTGAAAGGGTGTCATTTCTTGCTCTGTGATACACACGGGCCAGGAGTGTTTCCTTACCATGCGACATGATCAAGAACATTTAGGGCACAGAGTTTTTCCTGGCCAGGTCAAATAGTCAGGAAAAATGTCTGGCCCCATATGGATCCTGATAAATGATGAGGTCACTTTTCTGATCTGGGACCAGTTTTAATAATCACCATACTCCTAGGGAGGTCTAGCAGAGTCAGTAATCCTCACTTCCATAACAGATTCCAACTTGACAATAATTTGGCATGTGATGGTGATTGTTTTCACCCTGAATAATGAGTCTCAACTGCACGGCATGCCATTCATTTGAACATCAACAGTTTTGCTGGGGCTTTGCTGTAGTCAGCCAATAGTCAGTGTCGGGGCTTATTTTTCACTGACACAACATATTGGATGGGATGGGAAAACCTCCCTCGTATTTGATCCTCCCCTTCTTTTGGTTACAAATGCCATTGCTTTTAATCTATTGTTTTCCAAATGACTGTTGCTGTCCTCGGCTAAGTATAGGAAAGATTATAATACTTCTGCTCCTAGCAAGAAGGATGTTTCAAATTAATATGTCTGCGTACACAATCATAGTTGGAGCGATCCAAAGAAAGTTAATAGGCTATTCAATGGTTTCACAGTTTCAATGTTGTTTCTAGAAAGCGACTGATTCATCGGCAGCTCAGCAGCGATAGGCTTTTATGGACAGCAACATTGCGTTGCACTTCAATTGTAAAACTGTCCATGCTGATGAACGCTGTTTATAAATGATAATGGTGCTGTTGAAATTACATTTGTATTCTGATGTGATGTGTCATGCATAACTTTAACAGTGCTACATTTCAGTTGGCTAGGACATATGTTTTTACATGGGAAAGGGTTGAATAAGAGGAACCATTCAGTATAGATTTCTCATATGGAACCACACACACACACACACACACACACACACACACACACACACACACACACACACACACACACACACACACACACACACACACACACACACACACACACACACTGAGTGTACAAAACATGAGGAACATCTTCCTAATATTGAGTTGCACCCCCAACCCTTTTTGCCCTCAGAACAGCCTCAATTCGTCGGGGCATGGACTCCAAAGATGTCGAAAGCATTCCACAGGTTTGCTGGCCACGTTTACTCCAATGCTTCCCACAGTTGTGTCAAGTTGGCTGTCTTTTTGGTGGTGGGCCATTCGTGATACACACAGGAACCTGTTGAGCATGAACAACCCAGCGGCATTTCAGTCCTTGACATAAACTGATGCACTTGGCACCTAAATCTTTTGTCTTGCCAATTCACCCTCTGAATGGCAGTACAATCCATGTCTCAAAAAAAAATCCTTCTTTAACATGTCACTTTCCCTTCATCTACACTGATTGAAGGGATCATAGCTTTCACCTGGATTCACCTGGTCAATTTATGCCATGTTCTTAATGTTTTGTACACTCAGTGTATATGTAAGTTATCATTTTGATTAAAGTTACTTGTAACCTTCATACTCAATTAATGTAATCTACAGTAGCAGTGAAGAGTATAAATAATGCATAAAATCATCACATATTAACAGATTCCAGCCATGTTAAGAGGAGGAATAGGGACCCTCTCCCAATAACTCCACACCAGCAGCCCTCCTAGCCATGGCCACTTCACTGTTCATCCACCCCAAGAACTGCCCCTGTCGAAATGAGGACAGGATATTTTTTGTATAGATTGTTTTGGGACGACAAGGGCGACAGCTCTTCCTGGTTTACCACACATAACGAAAAACGCATTGCAGACAAAATATTTTACAATTGACATACATTTGAAAACATTAACATGGACATTACAACTAGGTCAGATACGGGAGAGACGTTGTGTTGTGAGGTGTTGTTTTATTAGTTTTTTTAAGCTAATTTTGCTGTTTGCTTGAGTAATTTGAGATGGAAGGGAGTTACATGTGATCACAGCTCTACATAATACTGTGCTTTTCCTTGAATTCTGTCCTGGATTTGGGGAGTGTAAAGAGTCCCCTGGTGGCATGTCTGGCTGGGTAACTATGTCTGTCAGAGCTATACGCAAGTTGATTATACAGACAATTTGAACATTTAAACACAATAATACATCTCACAAAAGCAAGAATTGATGCAGTTAATCTCTCGTCAACCCTCAACCAGGAAAGACTGGCATGCATGTTGTTGATGTTAGTTTTGTATTTGCAGTTAAGGGCAAGGTGTGCTGCTCTGTTTTCAACCAGCTGCAGCTTTGCTAGAACTTTCTTTGCTGCACTTGACCATATTACTGGACGGTAATCGAAATGGGACAAGACCAGAGCCTGAACAACAAGTACAGTTGATTTTTGTGTCAACAACACAGAACATATTTTAGAGCAGACATACCCCTCCCCATCTTAACAACTTTGTCAATATGACTTGACCATGACAAAGAAAAGCAACATTACATGATTATACCTAGGAGTTTAGCTTCCGCAACTTTCTCAGTGGTCACACCCTTCATACACAACTCCAGTTAAGCTTTATGTCTTCGATAATGTTTTGAACCAAATACAGTCCTTTTTGTTGTAGCTTTATTGAAGACCAGTTTAAGACCAGTTTATTATTAATCACTGACTGTAGCTCCCGATTTAGAATGTCGTTGGGCTCACTGGCTTTGGGTGCTGACATGTCGAGTGGCAAATCATTTGTAAATATAGAGAAGAGTAATGGCCCAAGGCTCGAACAGTTCTCACAGTTAATTTCTTAAAGAGGTGCATGCTTGTCAACAATTGGCATAAATCATTTTACAAACTTCCAGTGCTGCATCTGGACTTACTTCCTCATACACATCAGACCAACATACGTTTTATTCTTCAACATAAGAGTCCCGAGAGAACGTTTTGTATGATCTCTTATAAATGACTTTAGGCCCAACATTTGTCACTTTGCCTTTCCTTGCTATTGCCACAATGTTATGGTCACTACAGCCAATGGGAACTGATATAGCTTTGGAGCAAAGCTCTGCAGCATTCGTGAAGATATGATCAATAAAAGTGGATGTCACAGATTCAACATTATTGGTATGCACTCCAGTTGGTTGAGTGATAGCCTGGGTCATATTATAGGCATTAGTCAGTTAGAAGCTTCCTCTTGAGAGGACAGCTAGTTGCTAACCAGTCAATGTTCAGGTCACCCCACACACACTATCAAGCATTTCACAAACATTACCTAGATACTGATGGTTATCACTCTGTGGCCTGTAGCAACACCCCAACATAATAGGCTTTAGATTAGTCAGGTGAACCTGCAATGACAACACTTCAATAACACTTGACATGAGATCTTCTCTAAGCATTACAGGAATAAGGCTCTGAATATATACAGCACCACCTCCCCCACAGGCATTCCTGTTTCTTCTGTAGATGTTATATCCTTGTATTGCTACTGCTGTATATTCAAAATAATTAAGTGTCTCAGAAATGGCTAATATATTAATCTTATCTGATGTTAGCAAGTTATTGATTTCATTAAGCTTATTTCTAAAGGCTACACATATTTATATGGGCTACGTTTTGCCCTTTCCTGTGTAGCTTATCAGAGATAGACATATGGAAAAGAATAAACAAAGCAACAGAAAGAAAAATCAGAAGTCAATTAACTAGTTGGTGTGTGTGTGTGCTGCGGGGTTGAAGCTGTGAACCCACAGGCTTGGCTCTCTCATCCCTTCCAGGCTTTTTGGAGGGAGGGTGGACAATGAGCCTGTCATTGTGGATGTAAGTAATGTCTCCACGCACTCTGGCAGCTTTCATGGCTGGAATAAGTTCTGTCACGAACTTCAAAATGAGCGGACCAATGGCGCAACGTGCATTGATTTCCACATCTTTTTAATACAAAGTGAAACTAAACAAAAACGTACAAAGACCATGCCGACGTAGTGCCCAAACACACTAACACAAACAATATCCCACAAAGCAGGTGGGCGATAGGGCTCCCTAAATACGATCCCCAATTAGAGGAAACGATTACCAGCTGCCTCTAATTGGTAAGCATACAAAACCACCAACTTAGAAATACACATTCTAGAACACCCCCCTAGTCACACCCTGACCTAAACCACTATAAAGAATCCAAGGGATCTCTATGGTTAGGGCGTGACAAGTTCTCTGCTCTTCTGGTGCACAGCTTCAGGATAGTCCTCATTGAGGAAGATGTACGTTCCTCTCAATTTCTTGGCTCTGTTCAGAACAATTACCTTGTCCTTGAACCTCATGAAATTGACCAGTATCAGCTTGGGTCTGTCACTTGGGCCGGTTTTCCAGTCCTGTGGGCGCACTCCACCTCAGTCTTCCTGTGACCCGTCTTCAGTTTCTCAGTGATTATTTCCCTCACTTTGTCCTCAGACTCCGTCCAGATCTCATGTGGTGATTCTGCAATTCCGTCCACAACAATGTCGTTCTGCCTTGATTGGCCTGTTTAAACTCATTGAGCTGACCCTTGGAGTACTGCAAACTATTCTTCAGGTTCTGGACTTTTCTGGTAAAATCGTCCATTATTTTATTAGTTGACTCGACCAGTATTTGGACACAACACTTGAAGCTATGTTATTGTTGTTGTAACAATTGTTTGTAGAATAACTTTTTTTTGGGCCTAAAATAACCTTGTCCTCAATGGTACTTCCACCAGCTTTGGTCTTTGTCATGGTAGCATGGTAGGTTAACACTGGCAATTCCAGCCAGCACAGCTTGCAGGACCGATGGAAATAGCAACAAACAGCAGGGATTTGAACAGCCACAAGCCCGGGACTATCCGCGCTCCCAGCCATAAGGGTTAACCACTTCGTGGGCTGTGTTCAAACTGTCAAGGGAACCTCGCTAGACAACATGCAGCAGCTCTTCAGACTTTAGGGTTTGGCAATATCCCGGGACAGATAGTAGCTGCCTCAGCAAATGAGGCTCACCACATCGCGGGAAACAAATGAAGCAGGTAGGCTAGTTTCGATTGGAGAAGGGCTTGGGCATGGCTCTTGCTATTGTGTATCGCTTTCACCGAAACGGACAGCACATTATTTACACATGCTGGCTTATTTTGCATCCATTAGGGCCATGTACAGTGTGATCCAGCTCAGCACTGGCTGGCTGCAGGTCTGCCTCAAGGGGCCAGGGTTCCCAGACTCATTGCTCCAGCCAAACGGTTGTTTCTTCTCCACAATGAGTCTGGATTTGACTCCCTCCCTGACCCTTCTAGAATGTGAACACATTCAAACCGTCTAATTGGTCCCAGAAACCGATGGGTTGGGCCAGAGCCAGAACAAATGTGGGTAAAGTGAAGTTATGAAAATTCACCATTGACTTTGATACTCTGGTCCAATTGCTGGTGATTGTGTTTTGTACAACGGCCATCGTAACCAGAAACTACTTCAAAGATGACAAGAGTAAACGAAAACCAAAATAAAAACAACATTTTGAAAATCAATTTAGTAAACTGAAATAAATAAACTGAAATGAGGGCCTCCCGGGTGGCGCAGTGGTTAAGGGCCACCAGAGACTCTGGGTTCGCGCCCAGGCTCTGTCGTAACCGGCCGCGACCAGGAGGTCCGTGGGGCGACGCACAATTGGCCTAGCGTCGTCTGGGTTAGGGAGGGTTTGGCCGGTAGGGATATCCTTGTCTCATCGCGCACCAGCGACTCCTGTGGCGGGCCGGGCGCAGTGCACATTAACCAAGGTCGCCAGGTGCACGGTGTTTCCTCCGACACATTGGTTCGGCTGGCTTCCGGGTTGGATGCGCACTGTGTTAAGAAGCAGTGCGGCTTGGTTGGGTTGTGTATCGGAGGACGCATGATTTTGGACCTTCGTCTCTCCCGAGCCCATACGGGAGTTGTAGCGATGAGACAAGATAGTAGCTACTATCAATTGGATACCACAAAATTGGGGAGAAAAAGGGGGTAAAAAAAAAGAACTGAAATGAAAAACATTGTAAAAACTAAAACTATCTTTGACTACAAACCTAACAACATTTTTATTTAAAAAAACATCCTAAATTATGGTTATTTCTTTTCTAAACTTTGATCAAAAATCGAATGGGGTTTTCAAGCTTTTTTTCTGATGGGGTTTTCGAGCTTCTGAATCTGGTGGGTAAATGCTGGCAATAGATGCCGATGTTTCAAATAAGCCTAGCTTGTGCATCGTTATCACTAGCCATCACTAACTAACAGTGAAGAAATCGTAGGGCGAGCACGGTGCGTGACTGGGCCAAGCTTGACCAACTTGTGAAGTTGGCCCACACCGACCAAATTCAAACTGAAAGCCAGTCACTCTCTGATGTGGTGCCATGCCTTCTCAACCTTCAGTCAACTACTGTTGCAAAACAGTTGGCACAGGTCCTCCAGAAGTCACTGTGCGAGCGCTTCACATGCATACTGAATCCTCTGGCAGCCAACTTTGATCCAACCCCTGCAGCAGCTTGTCTGATGGACCCAAATGTGTCTCTGGCACTTTGCTAAACAGAGATGGAACCGCTGATGAGTCTTTTGCTTTACTTGAACAAATCAGAGAGTACAGCAGTGGAGCAGCAGGACACCAGGAAGATGCCAGCACGATGAATTCAGCAAGCATCTCGACCACAGTGCTTCAGAAATATAGCTTCCTCGCATTGATGATTGGGTCTGAGGTCAACTGTCCAGCTGGAGGGTCAATCTGGCAGGGCATTAAGTGCAATGTGTGATCTGCGGAAATACTTGGAAGAGGTAAAGAGGGGCATGTTGACAGAGTCACCTCTCCTGCTCTGGCAGGCAAGAATGGTTGTTTATCCTAAGCTTCACCCTGTGGCGCTGGATCTGGTTTCTGCCCATGTATCCCAGGCATTCGTGGAGAGAATATTCTCTGTCTGTGGTCAACTGTCGTCAGGCTTGAGAAACTGAATGACCACCTCTCTGGAACACAGAGTCTTATTGAAGATAAACCAGAAAATCTTGTTTGGTTGAACAGAAACACACACACACACACAGAGACACACACACGCGCGCGCTGGCTGGCTATGAACTGATAGATTTGTGTAGCAGTGTTGTATTGCTTATATTTTTGCTGTTGCAGCTGTTTTTATTGACCCTATTTGAAGGGCTTAGTCAGTGATACATGTTTAATATTACATAAACGTAACATGTCAAATGTGCCATGACTTAATTCCCCCCCCCCCCTCTCTCTTTCTGTCAGATAAAGGCAAAGGTATTTGATTCTTCTTACATCTACTACTAAAGTCAAAAAAAGCATTGGCAAGATAGTTTCCTTCCGCCATATTTCTTGCACCAGTCTAGGTGCTTATCCTTTAAATCCAAGTCACATTAGGATTGATTTCTAATTTGAACCTAACTAAAAACAATGTCCTGGCAATGGATTTGTATGGTGTCCTGTAGTGACCAAAACCCAGTGTTAGGATGGGCAGCGCCATTGAAGACTTTCGCCGCTTTGATTTAGTCAACTGGGTAGGACTTCCAAATTGATCCCTTCGAATCACCGGGTTGGCATGACCTGATGAATCAGTTGGAGTCGTGACAGCCGGGTCATCAGGAGGGATCAGCAAATAGATTTTACTTGTGAAGAAGAAAATTGACTTTCAAGATGGAGATGGCCTCAATGACGCTGCCCATGCTCTCACAGACGCCATCATGGCACAGATACAGAGATGTTATGTCTATCAACGTCTATGATCCTGGCCCCTTCACCTTATGGACAGTTGAAGTCAGAAGTTTACATACACCTTAGCCAAATACATTTAAATGCAGTTTTTCACAATTCCTGACATTTAATCCAAGTAAAACTGCCATGTCTTAGTTCAGTTAGGATCACCACTGTATTTTACAGTTTTTTCCAACTGCTTACACACAAATCTTTTCATGTCACACGATTTTTGAAACCTCTCACTCAAAGTGCAAAACTACACACCAAATATCCAAAACCATAAGCTATTTCTCAGCCTTTGACTCAGTTGTCAATTGCATAAAACACTTTTTTCAAAACACTACACACAATTCTCTACCTAAAACACAAAAATCTAACAGGAAGTGACTTGCTTTCATTTTCCAAACACAACCAATCAAAATGCTACACTTATTCACCAGGTCACACACACACACTCCTCACATGTGCAAACACTAATAGCTTAACTGATCACTAACCAATCACTGATTTACTGTAGTATAGGCCTATAAATAGGTCAAAGGTCAGATTACCTGTTTTGAACAATGGATGCCAACAATGGACAGAGAGCAAGAGGAGTAGGAGGGAGAGGAAGAGGAAGAAGAGGACGAGGACAAAGAAGAAAAGGAAGGAGAGCCATCTCTGATGAGATTAGGGCAACACTTGTTGATCATGTGATCAACCACGGTTTGACCATGAGAGAGGCACATCCTCCATCACAATGCCACACTGGGTCTGTACAACACCGGCCATATGCTCACTTTTCTGGATGCAATTTACACAATGCTTGTCCCTGATCCAGATCAGGAGCCTGCTAGATTTGTGGTTTTATGGGACAATGTTAGTTTTCACCGGGCTGTTCTGGTCCAAAACTGGTTTGCCACCCATCCACAATTTGTAGTTTTGTACCTACCCCCATATTCACCTTTTCTAAATCCCATAGAGGAATTCTTCTCAGCCTCGCGCTGGAAAGTGTATGATCGTCAACCCTATGCCCGCATGCCGCTTCTCCAGGCAATGGAGGACGCATGTGGGGACATAGAGGTTGCCTCTGTCCAAGGTTGGATACGCCATGCTAGGAGATACGTTTTCTCTTGCCATACATCGAGGGAAGTATCTTGTGATGTGGACAAAGTATTGTGGCCAGACCCAGGCCGGAGAAGAGATGAAGCGTAGCTTAGCACTGGTGACTGCCCCCCCCCCCCCTGTATACAACAGTAATGTTTGGCCTAATAAATATTTTCTGTTTCTACATTGCATTGGTGTTTACAGTGTACTTGTTACCCCTCTCAGCAGATTACTTTCACTGTAGAACATTGTATTGACATTTATTTCAGCTTTTATTTCTTTAGCCCTGACCTCAATCCCATAGAAGGTTTGTGGGCAGAACTGAAAAAGCATGTGCGAGCAAGGAGGTCTACAAACCTGACTGAGTTACGCCAGCTCTGTCAGGAGGAATGGGCTAAAATTCATCCAACTTATTGTGGGAAACTGACCCAGGTTAAACAATTTAAAGGCAATGCTACCAAATACTAATTGAGTGTATGTAAATTTCTGACAACTGGGAATGTGATGCAAGAAATAAAAGCTGAAATAAATCAAACTCTCTACTATTATTCTGACATTTCACATTCTAAAAATAAAGTAGTGATCCTAACTGACCTAAGACAAGGACATTTTACTAGGATTAAATGTCAGGAATTGTGAAAAACTGAGTTTAAATGTATTTGGCTAAGTTGTCTGTAAACTTCTGACTTCAAATGTATGTACAGTATTTGTTATGAGAAGGGTTGCCGAGGCAAGGCATAGTTATTTGAGTTGACGTGGGTAGCTCATCTTGGGTCAAACAAAGCAGGTGATGGGATAAAAGTAAATTAGCCAGACAGACTTACTCTCTTAATATGCGTTGACTTACGTTCCATATGGTCATAATTATGGCAATGTGTTTTTATGTTCATTGACCTGACAGTAATAGTTTACATGAATGAAGAGAGCATGGCTGTGCATGGAAGAAAAGTGGATCATAATCATGTGTTTTTCAGGAATATTTGAGTAAAATGCTGAGAGATTATGTTTCTTTGATTTGAACAGCTCTCGTACCATTCATTTCGGTGTACGTGTGTGTTTGTTCTTGTGTCTAGCTGAGAAAGGGGGCCATTTGTGTGTACGAAGTACGGATGTGTGTGTCGGGGCTGTGCTCGCCAGTGTGTGTGAGTCATGTTTCACATTAGTATTTCTCTGGAGGTTAGGTTAGGCGTTGCACCTCCACGGTTTAACTTCAAAGTTCACTCAATTCTCCCCCCACCCCGCATCCCATTCCACTGGGTGAGCGTTACGCTCCCGTATCAAAGGTGAAAACTAATCTGGCCAGTGAAATTCCTCTTTTCGCATCCAAACACTATGTGGCGGCCTGCCTGCCTGCCTGCCTTATGTCATAATGAGACCCAAACATGTAAATGGGAGCAGGATGAGATGGAGCAGCCACTTAGGCCTAAATGGCTGCAGGTAGCAGAGCTGTCAGGGTGTGAAATGGGATTGGCCTTGTTGTCATGCAATCCATAATCAAAAAATGGAAGAGAAGATTGCAGGGGAAGGGAGGGAGGGAGGGTGGGAAATGGGAAAGCATAGGGGGTCGGAAGGTGTGAGGCATAAGTTTCTCAGCCATGAACGTACACTCCCATAGCCTACACACACGCACACTGTAAATACACATGGACATGCTGCACTTAGACATATGCAATAGGACACATTTAAGCACAGAGACACTTTTTTTTGCCTTACCCTGCTCTCTTTTCTCTTCCAGACCTATCAAGTTGTGTATTGCGGCCACACATCATTGTAGGCTAGTTATGGTCTAGCCCTGCTGGGGATTCAGCAGTGTCTAGTCTTTGACAAGCCCTTCCTCCGCACTAGGAAATTTCAGTCTGAAGTGTTTTGGAAACAATGTGGTTTTTATGATGATCGTAATAGAGTCATCAGAGCTCTAACATTACATTACAGTGCTTTTTATGGGCCGGCACTCGGATGCCATTGGAGGCCTCTGTTGGTTCAGGAGACCGAGAAACAAATGTGTTGAACAGGAATAGACAAGAGGAAGTCTCTCTGGTGAGCTTTCTGATTGCACTAGCTGAGTTATTGTTATAAAGGGACATTTTAGCACTTTTTACTTTTTAACATCATATTCATTATCTCCAGCAGCATGCCAGTCTTCTAATGTGAAAATGCCACCTCCCTGGCTGGAAACACATTGTAGTTTTTGAAAATCACAGTTTAAAAAAAAAAAGCATTCCTCCCAATGACCTCATAGCGACGGATTTTCAAAATACCTTTTGTTCCTTTCCGTTTCAGTGTAGAACATAGAAATGTGCAGTGATATATATGGGCATGGTAAACATTGGTTGCACCTCCGTCACTCGGTCGCGTCGTTGCCATTGTTATCAACATTCTACAAATGCCGCAGCATATTGATGCTCGACTGATCGTAAATGCCAAGTCTTTTCTAAACGGCGGCTAATGACTATTTCATCTAATTTACACTAGTGGCCTGGAAATACATTGTAGAAAGTAGACAAATCATTTGTAGAAAACAACTTTGACATCATTGTGATGTTGTCATGTTTACAAAGTGGAAAAATGGAATTAGTTGCCAGAATCTTGCAGTATCCCTTTAACCTGTGGGGTGTTATTGTTATTCTTTGTTGGGCACTTTAGAAGAAAATTGCAGTTTTGTGTACAGTGTATCAACCAGTGAGGGAGGAGATTGATGTTGTCCATATTCTCTCTAAGTGTTGAGCAACATGTGGTCTCAGAAGGCGTAAGGAACATGTGTGTGTGTGTGCGTGTGCGCGCGCGTGTGTGCGTGCGTGTGTGCAGAGAGCATACAGAGATAGCTCCATTGAGACTGCTGTGTAGTAAAGAGGGGATGAGTCACCCTCCTCTCACTCTCAGCCCCAGACAGCACCCACCAGACAGCTCTCCACCGGGCAGGCCACCATGTGAATGTGGCAATAGATTATCCTCTTAGAAAAGCACTGCATTTTTCAAGTATAGATGTTATCATAGTTTGACAAGGTATATAACAGGTAATGTGGCTTCTATGTATGTAGGTTGAGAGACAAGCTTGGTTAGTGAAATGGGGAAGTCATCTTATTTCGTCATTCAGACGTTGTTCAGGTTGTTTCATTTGTTCATTTATTCTCAGCCTACAGCCATTCCTTCAACATCCTTTAGTTGTAATCATGGTTGAGTAACTTTGTGTAATGCTGAACAGTGAGTGGGCTCTGCCACAGACACGCACGCACACACACACACACACACATACACACGCACACGCACACACACACACACGCACACGCACAAACACACAGAGGCCAAGGTCACTCCACAGAGCACTTAGTATAGGTCACTTAAGCTCATAGCTTCAAGTCTATTAAGAAAAGAGACTGCAGTAACTAGAGTGGTACAGTATACACCAAGTGTACAAAACATTCCTAATACCTTCCTAAGATTGAGTTGCGCCCCCTTTTGCCCTCAGAACCGCCTCAATTCGTTGGGGCATGGACTTTACAAGGTGTCAAAAGGCATTCCACAGGTTTGCTGGCCCATGTTGACTTCCTACAGTTGTGTCAAGTTGGCTGGATGTCCTTAAGGTGGTGGACCGTTCTTGATGCACACGGGAAACTATTGAGCGTGAAAAACCCAGCAGCGTTGCAGTTCTTGACACACTCAAACCGGTGCGCCTGGCACCGACTGCCATACCCCGTTCAAAGGCACTTAAATATTTGAATATCACCCTCTGAATGGCACACACACGATCCTTCTTTAACCTGTCTCCTCCCCTTCATCTACGCTGAATGAAGTGGATTTAACAAGTGACACCAATAAGGGATCATAGCTTTCACCCGGATTCACCTGGTCAGTCTTATGTCTCAGAGTTGTTGGTAATGTTTTGTACACTCAGCGTAATTCAGATACACAGCAAATGTTACTTCTTTTTAATCTAAGGCAGAGGAAGAGACTCTGGGGACATGATGTTAACCGTATCCTTTGATGTGTAAGTAGAGGAATCAAGCACAAATTATACACAGGACCCTTAAATAACGATGTCTGGAGGGACGTTTCACTGTATTCCAAATGAGATACATCATCTAATAATGGTCCATAATATGATGTTTGATTGAACTGGATTTCATTACACAAACAACAGTGTGCTTTATGTGCATGTCTCTGTCATCAGCTTGATCCTAATCGGTCTTATTCCGTCTCCGCGGTTATAAGAGCATTCGGCTCACAACCATCAGTGAAACGTTGTAGAAACAAATGTTGCATGATGGGTTTTCGGGATCATCGCCTGTCAGTCACCGTTCACTGTTAGTCCACACCGGTTGTTTATGAAGCATGTGACAAATAAAATGTGATTTGTCCAGGGAGGCAGTTTGACCGGCCTACTCCCCTGGGTGTTATTGGGTGGTTGTAGATGGGTTTGATTTGCACACTTTCCAGTTCCGTTCCAGAACGGCTGCTCAGGGATGATAAAGAATGGTGCTGGATGGAGCCGGGAGCCCTTCGGCCAGTCCGCCAAGGGACGTTAATGTGTATGTGTTCCTGTGAGTCTCTGTATCGTTGTCGTATGCATGTGTGCGGGGGGAAAAAAGAACAAGGGAGAGATAATTGAGCGCATGCGCTTCAGTTTGACCATAATCCTTAAAATCCTCATGAAAATAAATATTGGTATACAGACACCATTTTAGCACAGCACCTCCCAGACCCCACTGACTCCATGATCTCTCAATGTTCAAGTGTAACAGGGATCTTTTGAGATTATTGGATTGGATTGGGCCGGGTTTAATTAACACGAGTAATCTGATTTTCGGGGATGGTGGGGGAGAGCGCGTGTCGTGTGGATTAAATGTGTAGGGACAACACAGACACGGGATAAAGAGGCTGTTTGGCTGCAGAGGGGAAAGGGACAACGGAGCGTGCTTAGACGAAACATGGTGGCTAATCCAGAATAGGTTTAGCCGGCCTGGGCACGGTATACTGTGGCTCAGTCTGTGGTGATTTGTGCTGTCAGGGCCAGGACAGGGGCCCCGCTAAACACACTAATAATGTCCACACAGGCAGCCAGGCAACACTCACTGATGTAATACGTTAGCAATAATGATAATAATAGCTGTGAGTGGTCTGGATGGAAGAATCCTATTGGAAACTGTCTGGCTGCTGTTCTTATCTGACGCTGGGAGTAGCGCTGGGTTGGGAAGAATACGTGAGGAATGGGAATTGTTCAGAGCCTGGTGCTACAAGGTATTGCAAGGAGACATCACTCAGTATCACTGCTATATGAACAATTAGGGATATGCTGTATTTTTTGGTTCCCCTACAGGCAAACTATGATGGTTATGGATATTGCATTATGTGTCTGTTAAGCAACTACACTCTTAGGAAAAAAAGAGAGAAGGGTTTCAAAAGGGTTTTTCGGCTGTCTCCATAGGAGAACCCTTTTTGGTTCAAGGTCTACGTGGAACCAAAAAGGGTTCTTCAAAAGGTTGTCCTATGGGGACAGCCGACTATCTATCTGAGGTTTTTCTGAGAGTGTCGAGACAACACCAGCGATGATAATGATAAAAGGATGTTTTGCGATTGGGAGAATATGCAGGTCTTTTTCTCCATTTCCTGGGACGTTGATTTTCGACCAATGGGATCATTCGGTTGTGAGATCAAGTTGATGCGCCAGTATTTGGCACCAATCACCCTGCAGTCTTTGTTCAACTGTCCACTGTATGAGAGGTCTGTCTCTCCCTGCATCTCCCCAGGAGTTTTAACACTGGGACTGGCAACCCTGAGAACTATTTGTTCAAAGCAGGCAGTCATGCACCCTGCAGTGTGATTCACAATTTTTCTCGGTCTGGTGAAAGTGACATCTCCCTCCTCCCCCACTCCTCCTCCATCTTGCCCTTCTTCTTTGCTTCTAACCCTCCATACATTGCACCCTTTTCATCTCTTCTCTTCCACCTCTCCATGCTCTTTTCTCTTCTCTTCATCCCCCCCACCTTCCCTTTCCTACCCTCCCCTTTCCCCTCCTCTCCTCTGAGCCCCTTCCTACCGTTTGACCCGAGCCAGTCGGATGACTGTTAGTGTTCCTCCAATCACCTCACCCCACAGCAGTAAATCCAGTCCTCGGCAGCCCCGTGAGCTAAAGTCCCCTCCTGCAGCGCCATTTCTCAGATACTAGGACTGCTCCTGGAGTTATGGGGATACTCTCAGCAGGCTATATATGGATAGGGTATAAAGATTTAGTTGGGTATATATGGATTTTTACTTAGCAGGAGGATCCTTGAATCCAATATGAGGGCATTCGACGAGTAGTTTTGATTGGTTCAATCGGTCAAGTGGTAAATGGTTGAATATGGTGTAAAGGCTCAGGGGCTAAGAGGCAAGAGCTACAGCAGTCTCAGTTATCATTATAGCCTCAGTGATGATGATCTAGTGATGTCGATATGTCCCATGAGACACTTTGACCCCGGGAACTCGCCCTTCGCTGTGCTTTTAACCACTCTGGACGGATAAATAAAGGTCCTGTCATTTCAGAATGGTCATTTGCTATAGCTGAGAATTGTAGTTGTACTCGGCAATCAGCCCTCCCTCTCCTTTTGCCTCTCTTTTCCTTGCCCTCTCACGCTCTCTCCCCCTCCTTCCACAGACAAAGTCTCTATCTCGCTCTCTATTTCACCCTCATCCCCTCTCTCCCGCTTCCTCTCCAGCTTCCTCTCTCTCACTCGCTTTCTCTGCTATCCCCTCTGCCTCTTTCAGTTCGGGCTCCATTGAACTGACTGGTGATGTTCTGCGTGGTCCTTCTCTCCCTGTCACACTGTTACATATCTGTAAGAGATCCAGATCCGCCTCTGGCCATAGCCCTCTTACCCTCCAGCCCTGACTATTAGTGCTTGTCACACAGTACAGCAGGGTCACGGGCCCCCACAGGCCTCTAGCGGCCCCTACCGGTCCCTGTGTGAGCCTGTGGGTTAGCTGGTCAGGGGAAGTGGTGATAGAGAAGGACAGCTGTGTAGAATACACTCACGGCCATGAACACGGACGAGGCATCATAGAGCAAACCCGGCTCACTCCCACACCAGGCCTCCAACGGTGCCCATTCAGTTCTGCGGCTGCGTTGATCACAGTGCAGCCAAATCAATGGCGCTAACTTTCATGTGTCTTGAAGTGGAGGGATGTGAAAACATTACCTCCTATTCACCTCGCTACTGGTTTCAACTGCCCTATGCCGTTTTACGAATGGTCACAGTGCAGCCAAATCCACGGAGCTCGGCTAGCGTTCTTATTTCTTGATGGATATGACATGGAAGAACGTATGTTTACCCAACCCTGAAAGAGGAGCAAACTCATTCCCAGAGAATCATGTCCAAAGTTGTCACGATGATGTGTGTGCTCTCAGTGTGACGTGACAGCATAGTAACGCTCCCGTGTGAGGCCCTGTAAAGGGCAATCTATGCTTCCAGATGTGTAGCACAGATGCAGCGTGATGTTGAAGTTTTCCTAATGAGCGTCTGCTACTGTAGTAGTATGACATTAAGAGAGAGAGAGAGAGAGAGAGGGAGAGAGTCATGCTGATTCTCTCGCTCCCCGTGAGCGCTACGTGTGTTTTGCAAATTCGGAGAACGTTTTTGTTGTTGTTGTGGACCATTGTTCATGTGGTAATGAGCATTGTGCGCCCGTGTTTTGTTTTCGGTTGCCCCGATACAGCATACACATGAGGTCCACTTCGTTTTCTTTGCGCTTAGACTGTCACATTCAGTACATTGTTTGTTTTTCGGAATAGTATGTGAAATACGATACCATATGTCGTGTCTGACCCTGGTCTCTTTCTCTCTTCACCCCCCCCCCCCTCCCCTCTCTCTCTGCCCACCTCCACCACTCTCTCCCCCCCACTGTCTCGTTGTCTCTCTTCTCCATGTCCATTTCTCTCTCAATTCAAAGCATTGAGTACAATTGCAAAATCTTATATACTTATATCTCTCTCTCTCTCTCTCTCTCTCTCTCTCTCTCTCTCTTTCTCCTATAGGATCTGAAGAAGGTGCTTTCTTTCCCCCCGTACCCTGGGGAGTTTCTGCACCCGGTCGTGTATGCCTGCACGGCCGTTATGTTGCTCTGCCTCTTCGCCTCCATCATCACCTATATCGTGCACCACAGGTAAAAACCCTTGGAATACCGTGTGTGTGGTGGGGGGTGGGGGGGGGGAGCCAGGGGATATGTGTCTGTCTGCGTGCATGTGTACAGTATGTGTGTCTGTTTGTTTAGTTCTGTGTTGAAAGGATTTGAAGTGAGTTCTCATCTTCAGTTAACTAACCACGCTTGGTAAAAACACACACACATCCAGGTCATGTATCCATCACAACACACCGCCTCTCCTTTTTGGGATTTTTCCTTTCTTCAATTTCCTCCGTCATGCTCCTGGGTTGTGAGTCAGCCGCTGTGGGCCTGACTCAGACACCTGAACTGGAGGATTGATGTGTGCGCGTGCTGTGTGTGTCTCAGTGCGGTTTCGAGGGATGTGTGCGCATGCGTGAGTCAAACTACCCCTACTCCATAATGGCCAGAGCACCTCGGTCACCTCTCTCCGTATGGTCTTTGAATCCCCGAGGGCTGTGCTATACGTTCGTCTAGTCGTCCTCTACTGATGATCCAGTGTGGTCTCCAGGCAACCATGGATAGCTTGTTATTTGTTCGGGCCTCATTTTCCCTTTCGAGTCTTTGTTAGTCACTCACGAGCAATGGAGTAAGCGACCGAATGTGACAAGCATTCATTCCTTCTATACCTTCACTGTGCTGAGAATAAAAGACCAAAAAGAAAGTTGTTCCGTGTCTCTGAAACGACAGATGAAATAAACGAGACCTTTTTGATACTGCCTTTGGTTCTGATGGGAAGTAGATAGGTGTAATGGGTCGCGAAGATCTATGGGCAAATGTAAGTTTGCCATCATTATGAGGCCACTCTGAGAAAGAGAGGGAAAGGAGATATTGCCAAAATGGAGGGCTATAGACGAATTGGTTGTTCAGAAACGAAACCGATATGTGCGCAACTATGGGGCGACAGACGGGGTTGGCTTATGCTGTTGGCATCATGTAAACTACATTCCGTCTCCAATGTTTAGCAAAAACATAAACACATTTGTACAATGAGCACTCGTTGTCTCTCAAATACATTGTTACAGTTGTTGGTTAACTTTTTTTTGTCATATTAGCATTGACATAAAATCAGTCAAAACACCTCAAAACAAGATGGTATTGGCATTAAGAACAAGATTAAACAAGCCACTTAACAATTCCCCACATTGCCAGCTTCTTGTCATTGTTGGTAGCTATCTGTGCGCGTCGTTTTCATGACGTTGTCACCTAACCCCGTCTACAAGGGTAGATGGACGACGAAGAAAGGTAACTGCAGTCTGGGAGGAGTGATGTCGTCGGCGGCGCCACGACTGCGGTCGGGAGACACCCTGTTCTCAGAGGGAACGAGCCATCGTATCACAGCTGCAGCAGGAGTACAACGCTACAACATCTCGCCTCCCTCCATGTCCAAAGGCATAACAACATAGCCAAGCCGTGTCTTCCTTACTGTAGAAATGCTCTAAGGGCGACATTCTGAATTGAGATCCGTGCACACCAGTGTCCCATTGATGTCAGTGAACGATTTACGTCTTGAGTTGTGAACGCAGGTCTCAAATCAGAAAAATTTCCTAAATGTGTAGAAATAACTACACTGACTGTCATAACGTTAGAGTGTATTCCAAGCAAGGGGAGTGTGTAGTTAGTGTATTCCAAGCAAGGGGAGTGTGTAGTTAGTGTAGCACCAATGAATAGTTCAGCTGGTGAGCTAACACAAGTGCTAATTCCACAGGGGCGAAGTTCACCCTTCGGGAACGTTCCCTCCCCTCGGCCAAGGAGAACAAGTAATAAGGGGTCAGTTTTGCCACACGTGTACTGTAGAGGTCATTTCAGTGCTTCACTGACTCCTATAAGGTTAGTGTATTTCAAACAAAGGGAGTGTGTATTGACTGAATAGTGACGCTGGTGAGCCTATTATCAAGGGTTTATTCCATTTGGACTCCCAAGTTCACCCTGGAGAATATCCCCTCGGGCCAAGGAGAACAAGTGAGAGGTCAGTTTAGCCACATGCTCTCCCGGGGGAACGAGGAAGTGGAGGGGTTCCAGGTGAATGCACTTGACCCAATAAGAGCCCATAGCCAAGCCCATGACAAGCACTGGGAGGCAGGCAGAGGCTGCAGTGATTTATGGCCATCTCCTGGAGTCTCCTTGGTTGTAGTTTAGCACCTAAAAAGCAGCTCTTCCTCTCCGCTTTGGCACATAACACTGCACACTAACTCAGACATGCCTCACAGGATACTGCTGCTCTCTCTCTCCATCTCCCTCTCTCTCTGTCTGTATGTCTCTCTCATTATCACTTGTTTTCACTAATTCTCTCTCCGGTC
This sequence comes from Oncorhynchus kisutch, assembly GCF_002021735.2. Lineage (NCBI taxonomy): Eukaryota > Metazoa > Chordata > Actinopteri > Salmoniformes > Salmonidae > Oncorhynchus > Oncorhynchus kisutch. The sequence goes on along the minus strand of NC_034177.2, from coordinate 62,020,880 downwards.
TCTCTCTCTCTGGTCTCTGGTCTCCCTCTTCCTGTGGTCTCTCTTACTCTCTTTCAGTCTTGCACTCTCTCTCTCTCTCTCTTTCTCTGGACAGAGGTTGCTTTCCTATACATGTCTTCCCCCTGGTGTATAATGGCACTGGTGAAAATGATGAGGATAATGCTGATTTAGGATACTGGATAGATAGATTATTTGACCTGGATGCTGCATCCGGATTGGCAAACCCACATATTCTTAGTGTTTTTTCCAACAGCTGGACACAGAGTGGCAATATAGGTTAAGTGCCATGCCTAAGGGTCTCTCTCTCTCTTTCTTCAGAATGGCATGGCTCCCAAAGGTTTTACATTTATCTTCGGTAATACTAATTACCCCCCTCAAAGACATTCTTTGAAAAAGTATACTTGGTCATAACAGACTTTATATGGGAAAATAAAAGGAAGGTTCTACAACTTTGTGAGTTTATCGACTCACCACCCAAATCAAATCAAATCACATTTTCAAATCAAATCGAATTTTATTGGTCCCATACACATATTTAACAGATGTTGTTACGGGTGAAGTGAAATGCTTGTGATCCTAGCTCCACCAGTGCAGTAGTATCGAACAGTGCAGTAGTATCTAAAAACGATTCACAACAATACGCACAAATCTAGAAATATATCAATATTAGATCGAGCAATGTCGGAGTGGCATTGACTAAAATACAGTAGAATAGAATACAGTATATACATATGGGATGAGTAAAGCAGTACGTAAACATGATTAAAGTGACTAGTGTTCCATCATGGGCTTTTAACTTACGAGATATAGTTAAATGCCGTAAAGAGAAACAATGGGTACACATTTAAGCTGCACGTGCTCATCCCCAGAAACTGTCTACATGTCTATTTTCAAAGGATAAAGTTAAAAACATTATAAAAAAATATGGAAGACATTGAAACGTATTCTACAAGAACCAATTATCACTCCCTTAAAACACAAACCTATGAACAATACTCTGATATTTTTTCAGAATCCACCAATAAATTGGTCCACATGGTAAACTAAAGGCATTGATTACTTGGTAATAGGAAATACATGTATTTCCATGATAGAATTTGAAAAAGCAGTTCTGGAGGTCCCAATGTATATTTTCACATGCAACTTTGATATGAAGAAATGCCTATTTGAAATATTTTGGACATCAGAGCAATCGTAAGGAATTCCTATTTGAGTCAGAAAAGGACATCCATATGACAGGTAAGATACACGAAACCTTGCAGAGAGCCTATCCAACTGACAACTATTGGAACCAAGACTTAAAAAGAACTGATGTTGGCACACGGTGGAGGGAATGTTGGAACATAACTAACGTAACGTAACATAACTACGGTGAACATAAATGGACGATTAATCCCGTATAAACGAATGTATAGGATGTATTACACGAGACTAAATTCCCCCAAAAATTGGACAGCAGAGTCATGTCTTAAGTGTAGAACTAACAATGACTCAATAATCCAGGCCTTCTGGGAATTTGAGGCCATGTGGCAGAGAGTGACTTTCACCTCATCCCGTTATTTCTATTTTCTCATCCATCTGTTTTCTGTTCTTCCCTGTTTATGATCTGAACGATGAATTCCATGACATGGCTGTGCTTTAAAATCTGTGTATTAATTCAGGGGATATGTACATTACATTTCACCAGATTTTCACCTCATCCCCATATTTCTCATCCCCTTATATCCTAATAAATGACCTGCATGATTGAAGTGGGTATTTTGAAAACTCAAAAAATGTTCAACATCCTCTCCATCAGTCTGTAATCCATTCCCCTGATTCTCTGTGCTATTCATATTTATTTGACTGACTGTGTGGGTTTTTCTTTTGGCAGCACAATCCGCATCAGTCGGAAGGGATGGCACATGCTCCTCAACTTCTGTTTCCACACGGCTCTGACCTTCACTGTGTTTGCCGGAGGCATCAATCGAATCAAATACCCCATCATCTGTCAAGCAGTAAGTGCACTGCCTTTTCATTTCCGCCCTCTCAAAGCTCTCCGGTGGAAATGATTATGAATGTCTATTGAGGTGCTCTGAGTGCACAGTGCAGTACGTATAGCTCCCTCTCTCTCTCTCTCTCTCTCTCTCTCTCTCTCTCTCTCCCTACACAGTGTTCGACAGTACAGTACAGTCCATCCAGCTTAATTTGCCTACCCTACAGTAGATGAATGAATGCTTTATCTAGCTATCTGTCTTCCTGTGCGTTTCCTATTGACATATTGGCTGGCAGTACATATCCTGTGACGAAAGCCAGGTTGCCTGTCCCTCCAGGGGTTTCCCGACCCGGCCCCCAGGGGCTTTTTACCCGGCAGTTTGTTGTCCTAATGAGGGTGTTGTTTTGCCGTCGTCTCAAGGGGAGTAGGAGTATGGCTGCCGTTACTGATGTTGCCTACAGCTTGGCTCTCTCTTCCTCCGTAGGTGGCACCTCCGTCTCTTAGCCTGAGGCTTGTGAACGAGAATGAGAAAATACTGAGAGAGCGAGAGAAAGGGAAAGAGAAAGAGAGAGCGAGTGAGGGAGAGATACGTGGAGAGAGAGCGAGACACAGGCACCAGTAAGCGCTGCGGGACGCGGCTGGTTACGAGGCCTGTATGACGGTGTGGGTTAACTAACGGGTCACAGGAGTGCTTTCTCTCCTGCTGGGAGCATTAACGCTTAGCTCTGAGATGTTAGAAAATAGAAGAGATCCGGGGAGATGTGTCAACGTGAGAGGATCCTGCCATACGTACTGTTTTTAGGGCCGAGCCTGGAGGCAGCGAGGGGAAGGATAGCATCGGGGTGGCTAATTAGTGGTGCATGTCAAGACCTGAGGTGTATCCTGAGTCCTTACTTAAAGATAAAGCAGATGGTTGGAGACATCAGGTAAGAGAGGTTTCAGCTTTTGAATAGAGATGCTTACCTCTTAGTCAATCTTTGGCTTGACTGATACTTGTGTGAAAGGGTTATTATGGTTGTTGGGGAGTTTCGATTTCAGGGTTCAGCGATAGACTCAATCTTGTCTTGACAAAATAAGGAGTAAGAAGACCAGACTCGGGTATGCATGCCCATTGTTGTTTTGGGGGAGATTGATAGGAAGACGTTACAAAGAATGGATAATGGTTGATGTGGAGTTAAAACGTCAGCGTTTGCGATAGACTCAATCGTGTCTTGACAAAATAAGGAGTATGAAGACCAGGCACATGGCTACATTTTGAGAGATTGACGGCCAGATGACTCTGTAGGTTTTAACGAGAGTTTGATACGTCCGTTTGAACACGTCATCTTGCCTCTGCGATCTCTCCTCAGCGTGTGGAGCATTTAGCCAGCTTTTCTCTCATTCTACCTTTTCAGTTGAGGTTTCGAAGGCTTCAAACTCACCCTCTATTCTTTTCTGGTCAGAACCAAGTCCGTCAGTGAACCCGGGACCCCCGGGGCTGCTGCCTCGCCCTCCTGTCACCAACAGTTTAGACATCTTCTTGTTCTAAAACACAATGAGTCCACCTCAGAGTGGAGCCAAACACATCGATCACCGTAGCTCACTGTAGCTCATGGAAGCCAACAGTGCCTGACATGCCTTGGCTGCCTGTCAGGAGGCTTGGCTCGGACAGAGAGACAGCTAGCTAGGCTAGGCGCCTCTGGTTCATGCCGCGCCCGTCAAGCAAGCGTCGACAACTACATTGTGTGACACAGTTCAGCCGGTGTCGCGGCATGAAACTCCACCCCCCCCCCTCCCCTATCGACCCACCTGCTCCCCCGCTGCGTAATGGCACATGATTAAGGCCCAATTAGCATATTCCCCGTCAGATTTATCCGTACACATGGATGCATTGGCAACGTGTGCTCTGAGTGACATGCAGACATCTTGCCGAGATGCCACAGTTTGAGAGATGCCTGTAAAGCAAAGGACATCTTGTGTGGATATTACCCCTCTCCCAATGTCATTATCGCCGCAGGTGTGTTCTGCACAGTGTCTCCGGTGCTCCTTACCACTGGCTATTGATCTGATTGAATCACGTTGCCTAATGTTGAAGCACTGCATTTTTAATGGGTAACTCGGCATTGCTGTGGGATTATTTGGGCCCGGTTTGTCTCCCCTCCTCTCAATGGGTTTGAGGCTGTTCCCCTGTTCCCAGCAGTGGGGACAGTGTCTGGGATGATTACATGGCTGATTGCTAGAGGAGCTGGTAGTAAGGAAATGTGTGATCACAAACACCTCTCCACCCTCCTCCGTCCCTCCACCCTCCACCCTGCCTGCAGATGGATCCCGCTCAGGCCCAGCATGGTGCCACCACCCCAGGGGAGCTGTTACACACCACCCCCTCTGACAGGCAAACTTCAAGGAGCTCTGGAACCGTCTCTGGCAGCCTCTCTCGGCACTTCAAGCACTCGCAAACCCCCTTCCTCTGCAAACCTCCCCCATCTCTCTCTCTCTCTCTCTCTCCCTCCACATCTCCTTCTCCTCTCTCGTTTCCTTCCTCCAACCCACTCCTCACTGTCACTTTGCATTCTCTAATGTTAGTGATCTCTTACTTATAAGCCACACTGCGACAGTAACACTGACCCTAACCCGGACTCACTCAATTATACTCCACACTGACAGACCCAATCATTCCTCTGTGATTCAAACATACCACACTTTCATACCACTCCTTGTGACAGTGACATACAGTAGCTAAAGACTATACTACTGCAAAGTTATACTGGGTCACTCTCCCTCCCTCCCCTGACCATTCCACGCTGTGTGCATCGGTCTACTCTATGTGTGTGTGTGTGTGTGCGTGTGTGTGTGTGTGTGTGTGTGTGTGTGTGTGTGTGTGTGTGTGTGTGTGTGTGTGTGTGTGTGTGTGTGTGTGTGTGTGTGTGTGTGTGCGTCTTTGTGTGTGTGTGTCAGTGGAGGCTCCACATAGGGGGAAGGGGAGGTCCATCCTACTCAGTGAATTTCATAAAAATAAATATAGTGAACCATTAAACGTATCTATTTATATATGATCTGAATGTTATCCAGTTATATATTCACATGTCACAAAATAACTGATTAAAACACATTGTTTTGTGTGTGTGTGTGTGTGTGTGTGTGTGTGTGTGTGTGTGTGTGTGTGTGTGTGTGTGTGTGTGTGTGTGTGTGTGTGTGTGTGTGTGTGTGTGTGTACGAAAGATTGATTTGATCCCTTTTGAGTTTTCTGTAGCTGATATTCCTTGTCGTGAATGTGCTGTTCAAATCTTCTTGAGGTCAAGGACTAGTTCAGTGTGTGGCAATACGACTCATCCTCTGAAGACCTTTTTACTTGGGTTCCATTCCATCCTACTTCAGTGGTTGTTTGTCCAGTCAGCCAGCGTTCCTTTCAGTCCAAAGGATGTGGGTTATAGCTACACTCTTAGAAAAAAAAGGTGCTATCTAGAACCTAAAAGGGTTATTCACCTGTCCCCATAGGAGAACCCTTTTTTGTTCCAGGGAGAACCCTTTTTGGGTTGTATGTAGAACCCTTTTCACAGAGTGCAATCATTGATTGGTTGAATCACAGACCACCACCTACTCACTGGGAGCTTTTTCCACCGTTAACCAGTCTCAAGGTTATTTCAAATCAGTGTCATGTCTGACTCCCGTATGGTTCCTTCAGTCCCTGTAGAGTTGGTTAAGCCTAGCAGACTGGAGCGAGTTATTTGATTGGATGCCTCTTAGTTTTGGGCCCTCTGAGCGAACTGAGGAGTGTGTTTGTGGAAAGAGGACACAATGCATTTCTAATTCTGTCTTGCTGTCTTTCTCCCTCCTAGCTGCCTTTGTGTCTCCTGTTAAAGCCTTAAAACAATGGCAGATTCCCATTCAAGCATAATTCAGGAATATTAGAACAAGAGAGGATGGGATGCAATGTCTGTTTGCATTGTAGACGTGACTGACATTTATATTGTGGTTTATTGTTGACGGCTCAAGGTTACTGTCCTGAGTCCTCTGATGTTATTGATGGCGGATGTGGGTGCGTGTGTGTGTGTGTGTGTGTGTGCGCGTACATGTGCGCGCGTGCTTGCGTGCACTAATGAACAGGTCACAGTCTTCAGCCCCCGCTGCAATTGATCTTTGGAGGAAAATGTTAGTGACGTTGTGAGTAGCGACTTTGATGACATGCTTGTTGTGTCTGGAAAAGAACTCTCTCTGAGTCAACTGGGTGTGAAGAAGTGGACATGAGAGGGACATGAAGAATGTGAAGACGAGAGCGGGACACGACGCGAAGACACATACAGCGAGTGACCCATGTCTGTCTGTGTCCCCTGGTGCAGGTTGGCATGGTGCTACACTACTCGTCCCTCTCCACCATGCTGTGGCTGGGTGTGATGGCCCGGAACATTTACAAGCAGGTGACCAAAAAGCCCCTGCAGCCCCAGGACGGTGACCCGTCTGCCAACACCAAACAGCCCATGCTAAAGTAAGAGCAATCCCCCCGCCCCTCTGTATGTGTGTGCTCGTGAGTGTGTGCACACGTGAGTATGCATGCCTCCGTGTCTAATCGTGCATCTTCGTGTGTATTTGAATTGTATGTAGCTGATCGTGCTTGTTGTGAATGTGCTGTTATGAATGTGCTGTTGTGAATCTTTTTTTTTGTAGGTCAAGGACTGGTTCAGTGCACAATTCTATGCTTTCTTATTTCATTTCTCTCCCTACTATACTGTATGCCTTGTGTGGCCTAGAGATGCTTGTCGGAATCTGTACACAATAGCATTGGCCGGCTCTCCTGCCAGTACTTATTAAATCCTCATTCTCACTAAATCCAAGCCCTGGTGTCCTGCTTCTCTGTTTTTATAGGCTGTGGATGTGTACCTTTCTGTCTTAACTTTTCTGTAATGTACTGTTTCTGAAACGCTGTCAGCTACAGAGAGAACGATCATTGGGCTTGTAGTTTAGTAGGTTACTTGAAAGAAAGGATATTGTAAGCAAGTCACGTTTGGTGGATTCTGTATAAACCTTAGTTGTGTGTGTCTGTTTTTTTTTCTTCTCCAAAAGCATGATTACCATGGGTTTCACTTGGGAGAGTTATCGGATCATTTATCAAAAGAAGCATAAAGTATGTAGCGAGATTAAATTCCTCACACTCCAAGCCCTATATTGTAATATTACTGTCACTGCCCGAGAATGTATACAGTTTGGCTCTTCAGTAGCTAGTGCTTCTCTTACACTAATTCTTGTCAAGAAATCACATTTTGAACTTGAGTCACTCTCTGGCGTCAGGGAACAACTTTTAGTTTGAATAATTTGACTCACATCATTTGGAATTGATTCTGATAAATACCCTAGATTGCTAGGAGCCGAGGATATTCTTTTAAAACAAACACATTTCCGAAATGGGACCTATTCAATTTAGAGACCCGTATTAGTGCGGTAGAGGTGGCGCTCAACGAGCTGTCTGCTGCTTAGCAAATAGCTATAAGCAGGGAGTTACAGTGCCTTCAGAAAGTACACCCCACAGTGACAAAGTGAAAACGTGTTTTTTTTTCTCGAAATTGTCGACTGTGGGACCTTATATAGACAGCTGTGTTTCTCTCTAAATCGTTTCCAAAATATTGAATTGGCCAGAGTTGGACTCCAATCAAGTGACATCTCAAGGATGATCGAAGGAAGTTGGATGCACCCGAGCTCAATTTGAAGTGTCATAGCAAAGGGGTGTGATTACTTACAGTACCAGTCAAACGTTTGGACACACCTACTCATTCAAGGGTCTTTCTTTATTTTTACTATATTCTACATTGTAGATGAATAGGGGAGACATCAAAACTATGAAATAACACATATGGAATCATGTAGCAACCAAAAAAAAGTGCTGAGCACTTGTTGGCTTCTTTTCCTTCCGGTCCAACTCATCCCAAACCATTGGATTGAGGTTGAGTGATTGTGGAGGCCAGGTCATCTGATGCAGCACTCTGTCACTCTTCTTCTTGGTCAAATAGCCCTTAAACAGCCTGAAGGTGTGTTGGGTCATTGTCCTGTTAAAAAACAAATGATAGTCCCACTAAGATGGACAAGTGCATGATAGTCCCACTAAGATGGGATGGCGTATTGCTGCAGTATGCTGTGGTATCCATGCTGGTTAAGTGTGTCTTGAATTCTAAATAAATCACAACAGTGTCACCAGCAAAGCACCCTCACACCTTTTCCTCCATGCTTCACGGTTGGAACCACACACGCGATCATCCGTTCACCTACTCTGCGTCTCACAAAGACACGGCGGTTGGAACCAAAAATCTCAAAATGTGGACTTTCCTTGCTTTTGGCCCAAGCAAGTCTCTTCTTATGATTGGTGTCCTTTAGTAGTGGTTTCTTTGCAGAACTTTGACCATGAAGGCCTGATTCACATAGTCTCCCCTGAACAGTTGATGTTGAGATGTGTCGCTTGATGGTTTTTGCGACTGCACTTTAAAGTTCTTGAAATGTTCCATATTGACTGACATTCATGTCTTGAAGTATTGATAGACTGTCGTTTCTCTTTGCTTATTTGAGCTGTTCTTGCCATAATATGGACTTGGTCTTTTACCAAATAGGGCTATCTTCTGTATATCACCCTTACCTTGTCACAACACAACTGATTGTCTCAAACGCATTAAGACAGAAAGAAATTCCACAAATTAACTTTTTACAAGGCACACCTGTTAATTGAAATGCATTCGAGGTGATGGGTGAGAAAACACTCCCAATTTAATCAATTTTGAATTCAGACTGTAGCACAACAAAATGTGGATTAAGTCAAGGGGTATGAATCATGTCTGAAGGCACTGTAGGGATGGAGAAGATACCTACTGACGTCTGTCCAGGGAGCATGTGTTTATCATCATAGGCATCATCATGGTCATTATCACCTTTATGATAATTATTCAGCAACTTGTCATCAATATTACCTTAGAAAATGAAGGCGAAGCCACAGGGGAAATTTGATTTCACAGGACTTGTTGGTTCATTGGCAGGATAACAAATCACAGTGACTGTGCAAGGCTGGTTTGCAAACTGACATGTTAAACAATTGACAGTCATATATTTATTTATATTCAAAACTCAACTATAGGGAGAGAGTCTGAGAGCCTGTGCCAAGTAGTAGGTTGCTGGTGCATTAGAATGAAAACTATAGCGGTACTCATACTCACCCTCCCTGTTTTTGCCACTTTTTGAGTCTAAGTACCTATTGAAGATGCCCGCTCTCTCTCTCTCTCTCTCTCGCCTTTGCGGTAGACAGAGGGAGTTGTTTGGTTTCCATGGTGATAAATGGGTTTGGTTTGTGTGTTGTTTGAGTCCTCTAGTTGAGACTGCTTTGCTGGGAGAGCGGGGGGGGGGGGGGGGGGGGCAATAGAGGAGAGAGAGAAGAGGAAATTAGTGTCTATCCTGCTGAAGAAGAATGAGGTGACGTAAACAATTACCTGTTACCATAGTGCTCACCCAAGGCTCTAGTTACCTCAATGACCTGTGAGCCCGCATTGAATATTAGCTTTTAGGGATATTGGTATTTTTTTGTACCTTAATTTTCACCAGGGAAGACATATTGAGACCTAAGTCTCTTTTTCAAGTGTGCCCTGCGCAATACAACATAAATATACACATTCCAGGGTTTTTATTATTTTCTACATTTAGAATAATTGTGAAATAACACATGGAATCATGTAGTAACCAAAAAGGCCAAAACCTAGGAAGAAACCTAGAGAGGAACCAGGCTATGTGGGGTGGCCAGTCCTCTTCTGGCTGTGCCGGGTGGAGATTATAACAGAACATGGCCAAGATGTTCAAATGTTCATAAATGACCAGCATGGTCGTATAATAATAAGGCAGAACAGTTGAAACTGGAGCAGCAGCACGGCCAGGTGGACTGGGGACAGCAAGGAGTCATCATGTCAGGTAATCCTGGGGCATGGTCCTAGGGCTCAGGTCCTCCGAGAGAGAGAAGGAGAGAATTAGAGAACGCACACTTAGATTCACATAGGACACCGAATAGGACAGGAGAAGTACTCCAGATATAACACACTGACTCTAGCCCCCCGACACATAAACTACTGCAGCATAAATACTGGAGGCTGAGACAGGAGGGGTCAGGAGACACTGTGGACCCATCCGAGGACACCCCCGGACAGGGCCAAACAGGAAGGAAAGAAGCCACCCTTTGCCTTGATGACAGCTTTCCACACTCTTGGCATTTTTTAAATATTTTTTACCTGTATTTAATTAACTAGGCAAGTCAGTTAAGAACAAATTCTTATTTTCAATGACAGCCTAGGAACAGTGGGTTAACTGCCTGTTCAGGGGCAGAACAACAGATTTGTACCTTGTCAGCTCAGGAATTTGAACTTGCAACCTTTCGGTTACTAGTCCAACGCTCTAACCACTAGGCTACCCTGTCGCATTCTCTCAACCAGCTTCATGAGGTACTGTAGTCACCTGGAATGCATTTCAATTAACAGGTGTGTCTAATGCATTTGAGCCAGTTTGATCAGTTGTGTTGTGGCACGGTAGGGGTGGTATACAGAAGATAGTAAAAGATCAAGTCCATATTATGGCAAGAAATGCTCAAATAAGAAAAGAGAAGCAACAGTCCATCATTACTTTAAGACATGAAGGTCAGTCAATCTGTAAAATGTTTAAGAACTTTGAAAGTTTCTTTATGTGCAATCGCACTTAAAGCTAAAGCACAGCTGGGTCATGCAGCAAGACAATGATCCAAAACACGCAAATGGCTAAAAAGCAAGACATTTGAAGTTTTGGAATGGCTTAGTCAAAGTCCAGACCTGATCCTAATTGAGGTGTTGTGGCAGGACTTGAAACGAGCAGTTCATGCCATGCTTGAAAAACCACAAATGTCGCTGAGTTAAAGAAGAATTCCAAAGTTCCTCCACAGCGATGTGAGAGACTGATCAACAACTACAGGAAGCATGTGGTTGCACTCATTGCAGCTAAAGGTGACACAACCAGTTATCGTGTGTAAGGGGGCAATTACTTTTTCACACAGGGGAATTGGGTGTTGCATAACATTGTTAATTAAATAAATCAAATAATGATTTAAAAATATATATATTTGTAAACTCAGATTCCCTTTATCTACTATTAGGTTTTGGTTGAAGATCTGATAACATTCAGTATGAAAAATATGCAAAAAAATAGAGAAAATCAGAAGGGGGCAAATTCTTTTTCACAGCACTGTAGCTCGGTGGAGACCCTAGGAACCTCAAGAGTTAACCAATCCTATGAACAGGTTAGGCAATATGTGTCTAAACTTCAACGGCAGAGTTAGATAAGACGGACGTTTATGAAGTAGGGCCTTGTAAACAGAGAGCTCTATGGAGTAATGTAGAGCTCTGTGGATGTTTAGCAAAGTCCAGACAACCTTTTGATACAGGATGCAGTGATGAGTATCAAAACTGTCACCAGTAACAAAACTAACACCTCTATGCTAGACTGCATCAAAAGTTCTCCTTGATAAACAATACCGTCATAATCAAGAACAGATAAAAAGGTTGACTGAATCATCTGATTCCTACTGCTTAGAGAAAGGCACAATCTGTTTCTGTAGAAAAAGCCAACTTTAAATTTTAGCTTCTTAACCTGCTCATCTATACGTTTTTTTTTATCATTAAAACCACATCAATACAAATGCCTAGGTAGTTCTATGCGGGACACGTTCGATTGGAGAACAATCTAATGAGTGAACATGTAGTTCATCTGAAACCTTCTGTATTTTGTTTTTCACGTATTAAGTTTTAAATCAGCAAGGGATTCCTGCATAGCTATAAAATCGGACTGTAGTTTTCACACAGCCAGATCAACAGTCAGGGCAATAGCATACGTAATAGCATGTAGATGAAGTTACCATTTTTAACAGATTGACCAATGGTGTTTATATAAATAGTGAAGAGAATTTTGTCCCAAAATCAAATCCCTGTGGTACACCTTTATGCACTTCTAGAAATTCTGACTTAACCCCATCAGTCACGATGGCCTGAGTTCTGTCACTAAGACAATCATGAAATCATGATCAGGCGTCAGAGCTCAGGCCTATCGAGGACAACGTATTCAATAAAATAGCATGATCAACAGTATCAGAAGCTTTTAACAGGTCCACAAACAAAGCGGCACATTTCGTTTTAGTGTCTAAAGCGTTGACAAGATCATTAACAACTAAAGTGGTTGCTGCAATAGCACTATGCCCAGGCCTAAACCCTGATTGGTTTAAATTCAAAATACATTTCTCAGATAAAAAAAGAGCAAAGTTGTACATTTACCAAGGATTCAAGTAGCTTAGGAAGGAAGCCTTGAAATGGAGTGATAATGATTAAGATCAATACTATCCCCGCCCTTATGGATTGGTAGTACAAGAGCTGATTTCCATACTTTTCCTGATAACAATGTTAAATAAAAAATGTGGGGTATTGAGCCAACAGTGATGGGCACTGCACACTTAAGCAGACCAGGATCCAATTGGTCGGTCCCTGTGGATTTCTTGTTGTCTATTGCTAGCAAAGCATCCAGGGTGTCTTTTTCTGTCAATAATAAAATAATAGTAAAACCATTTTTCTGATCATTCAGCAAGTTTCCGCTATCAGCATCCAGACCAGTATCATTGTGTATAGGCTTAAAAGTTATTTCAAAGAGAAAGAGCCCGCTAAAATAAAATGGTAATTAAGTACATCAATGATGGCATTTTTCCCCTTATTGAGGCCAGTGTTTGAATTAATTTGTTGTGACAGAAAGGCGGAAGTAGAACCCTTCAGGGATTCGACAATTTTCCAGAATTTAGCCGGGTTTCCATTACTATCCGAAAGACTGGTTACATAATAATCAGATTTAGCCTTTCTGGTTTTTCTTACACAATGATTCCTCAATTGCTTTAAAGCTTGCCAGTCCCGGCCTAAACCTGTGTTCATAGCCTTAACCCAAGCATTATCTCTTTTATGAATTACTTCTGATAATTCCGTAGTGTACCAGACATTCGACCTACCTTTAACCCTTAGTTTTTTGATGGGAGCATGATGATTCCCAATAGTATCGACGACATCTGCAGAAAGAAATACAATCAAGGTCACTAAAATAAAGACCATGTAAAAGAGCCTGTTCACTGTAGTTTTTAAAGTTCCTCTTTGGGATGACACACGGCTTAGATTTTGGTATTCTTACATCTCTAACACAAACAACTGGGCAATGGTCACTAATATCTTGGGCGAGCACATTAGTAGAAACATGTTTTTTCTATTGTGTATTCGTTAGAATAAGATCATTCAGAGTTGACCTTGAAGGACCTTTAGGCTTGGGCCGTATAGGCTTAGTCACCAGCTGTGTTAGGTTTAGATCATTACTCATGTCTTTTAGATTGTCTGAAGCCTACATTTCCCCAATCATAATTTAGGTCACCCAGGATAATAACTACTGATTGAGTAAAAGAAGACAAAACGAGTTAACTCCTAGAGTGCATAAAGGTTAGCCGAGAGAAGACGGTAAGACCCCTATAACAGTTATGGATACATTTTTTCCCCAGACAAAGGCTTAAAGATAGTAGCTCAGATTTTTGGGCAAGGGAAAAATGGATTTCAATAAAGACGGATAAATATCTATAAGAATGGCCACTTTATCACCTCTACCCTCTGTCAGGTCTGAAAGTATTATAGCCCGCAATATTAATATCAGAGACTAGAATGTCCCCAAAGAACCAAGTTTAAGTCAATAGCAGAATGTACGTATTCATCTGCATAGCCCAGATCTTGATGTAAATCCAGTTTAAGAAGTAAGCTCCTAATGTTCAGCTGCATCAACGATTTTTAAAGTCACATGGTGTCTCCAACTCAAACAAGCTATGTTCAATAGACAGTTGCAGGCCCTGTCTGAGGGTCTATCCCTATGTGTAATAGAGGAGAGAGTAGAAATTGGAATTACTTTTCCAAGGTTGGCACGATAGGGCCTGAGGCCGCAGCCAATATCATGAGTATGTGGAACTCTCAGAGGAACCAATGATGGAATGTTCTAAACTGACCTACATGGTCTTTGGTTGCCCAAGCCCTCTGTGATTTGAAAACCAAGGGGGTATTCAAGTTTATGGAATTCACAATTTTACTAATAGTGCTGGGTGAGCAGACCACAATGGGCTTCCCTTTTGAGCTAACAATAGCAGATCTAAGAGTGGAGTACAAGCTAATGGGTACAAGATTACAACTGATAACACCCCTGGAAGTATAGACAACAGCACAACGACAATGCTTAGAAAAGATGGGAGGCATTACCTGAGCGGGGTTCGGTTTGTTTCCGAGTCAATACATTAACGCAGCCTTGAAATAATGAAAAGAGGGTATAGGCTCCTGTACAGTTTGGGTGGAGTCCATAATCTCTGTAGAGCATATTTTGTTTCCAAAAAGTGTCAACGTTGTCAATAAAAGTTAAGCCAACAGAGTGGCAGTAGTCTTTAAGACAGATACTTGCCTACTTAAATAAAGGTTAAATGTAAAAAAAAAATGAAGTACTAAGACCCTTGCTGCAGCCAATGTCAGTATGAGGAACTCTCAGAGTAACCAATGATGGAATGTTATAAACTCACCTACATGGTCTTTGGTTGCCCAAGCCCTCTATGTGATTTGAAAACCAAGGGGGTATTCAAGTTTATGTAATTCACATTTGTACTAATAGTGCTGGGTGAGCAGACCACAGTGGGCTTCCCATTTGAACCTTTTACAGCCGCGACCCAGCGACGGCACGGGGCCAGAGATAACAGGCTGCTTTTCAGAGCCTTTCAGGGTGTTGATCAGCTCAATAAAATCACGTTTCAATTGCTCTGATTTACCCTTTTTGATATCATTTGATCCCACATGCACTACGACTGCAACAGCTCTTGGCAGCTGATGTAGGATGGACGGAATAAATACTGTGATATCCTTCACTGTAGCCCCCTGGTAGCAGAGGTTTTTGCTCCAAGAACCCTGCCCTCCGAGCAGGTTGGGGGGCTGGAGCCTGAGACACCCTCGAGGCCTGATGTGAGAGGGAGCCCAGGGGGTACAGGCCTGTGGTAGAAACTCCCTGAGCCGGACCCTCAGGAGACAGGGTAGAGGATGAAGGAGCAGGAATCTCTGGAAGCAGGTGGGCGAAACTGTTGGTCAGCTGGATGGGATCCCCAAAGCCATTTCAGCCCCGTTCACCAAAGACCGCTCCCATTAGCTGTTGCGAAAGCAGCCGCTACTTTTCCTGGGGTCCACACAAAACATGATACAGAACATTAATAGACAAGAACAGCTCAAAGTCAGAACTACATCAATATAAAATAGCCTACATATCAGTACATACACACAAAATAGCTAAGTCAAATAGAGGAGAGGCGTTGTGCCGTGATGTGTTGCTTTGTCTGTTATTTTTGTTTAAACCAGGTTTGCTGTTCACTTGAGCAATAGGAGATGGAATGGAGATCCATGCAATCCTGGATCTATTAAAGCTATATGTTTCCTGGAATTTGTTCTGGATCTGGGGACTGTAAAAAGACCCCTGGTGGCATACGTGTCTGGTGGGATACGTGTGTGTGTCAGAGATGTGTGTAAGTTGACTATGCAAACAATTTGGAAATTCTAATACAATGTTTCTCATAAAAATAAGTAGTGATGCAGTCAGTCTCTCCTCTACTTTTAGCCAAGAGAGACTGGCAGGCATAGCATCAATATTAGCCCTCTGATTACAGTGAAGAGCAAGACGTGCCGTTCTGTTCTGGGCAAGCTGCAGTTTCTCTAGGTCCTTCTTTGCAACACCTGAACATATGACTAGGGAATAATCAAGATAAGATCAAACTAGACCCTGCAGGACCTGCTTTGTGGATTGTGGTGTAAAAAAAAAACTCTTGGTGTAAAAAAAACAACAATCTTTACAACCATTGAATCAAAATGTTTTGAACATGACAGTTTACAGTCCCAGGAAACACCAAGTCATTTAGTCTCCTCAATTTTCTCATTCGCCACATTATTCGCGATCAGATTCAGCTTAGGTCCTGAACTTAGGGAAGGATTTGTACCAAATACAATGCTCTTAGTTTCAGAGATATTCAGGACTAGTTTATTACTGACCACCCATTCTAAAACTGACTGCAAGTGTTTGTTTAGAGTTGTAGGGATTTCACTAGCTGTGGTTGCTGATGCATTTAGGGGTGAATCATCAGTATACACTGCTGTGAAAAGGTATTTTCCCCCTTTCTCATGTTCTCTACTTTAGGATTTTTTTTATACTGAATGTTATCAGCTCTTCAAACAAAACCTAATATTAGATAAAGGGAATCTGAGTGAACAAATAACACAACAATGACACAACAACAAAGTCATTGCCCCCCTTACGCTCAATAACTGGTTGCACCACCTTTAGCTGCAACGACTCCAACCAAAGGCTTCCTGTCCACTTTTCCATGCAGAACTGCTTTAACGCAGCGATCTTTGTGGGTTTTCAAGCATGAACTGCTTGTTTCAAGTCTTGCCACAACACCTCAATTAGAATTTGGTCGGGACTTTGACTAGGCCATTCCAAAACTTCTAATTTGTTTCCATTTTCATGTAGACTTGATTGTGTGTTTTGGATCATTGTCATGCTGCATGACCCAGCTGCAGCTCACAGATGGAAGGCCTGACATTCTCCTGTAGAATTCTCTGATACAGAGCAGAATTCATGGTTCCTTCTATTAACTTCTTGCGTCGAGCAATCCCGTATCCGGGAGCGTAATCATAGCCTCAAGCTCATTACCATAACGCAACGTTAACTATTCATGAAAATCGCAAATGAAATGAAAGAAATATATTCACTCACAAGCTTAGCCTTTTGTTAACAACACTGTCATCTCAGATTTTCAAAATATGCTTTTCAACCATAGCTACACAAGCATTTGTGTAAGAGTATTGATAGCTAGCATAGCATTAAGCCTAGCATTCAGCAGGCAACATTTTCACAAAAACAAGAAAAGCATTCAAATAAAATCATTTACCTTTGAAGAACTTAGGATGTTTTCAATGAGGAGACTCTCAGTTAGATAGCAAATGTTCATTTTTTCCCAAAATATTATTTGTGTAGGAGAAATTGCTCCGTTTTGTTCATCACGTTTGGCTTTTTTCCAAATTAACTTGATTCTAACGTTGTTTAGAATCAATCCTCAAGGTGTTTTTCACATATCTATTCGATGATAAATCATTTGTGGCAGTTGGGTTTCTCCTCGGAAGCAAATGGAAAAATACACGCAGCTGGAGATTACGCAATAATTGCGACGGAGGACACCAAACGAGCACCTGGTAGATGTAGTGTAAAATGGTCAATCTTCCAATGATATGCCTACAAATACGTCACAATGCTGCAGACACCTTGGGGAAACGACAGAAAGTGTAAGCTCATTCCTGGCGCATTCACAGCCATATAAGGAGACATTGGAACACAGCGCTTTCAAAATCTGGGGCACTTCCTGTTTGAAATTTCATCTTGGTTTCGCCTGTAGCATCAGTTCTGTGGCACTCACAGATAATATCTTTGCAGTTTTGGAAATGTCAGAGTGTTTTCTTTCCAAAGCTGTCAATTATATGCATAGTCAAGCATCTTTTCGTGACAAAATAACTTGTTTAAAACGGGAACGTTTCTTTATCCAAAAATTAAAAGAGCGCCCCCTATATCGAAGAAGTTAAGGAAAGTTGACCAGCTCCTGAGGCAGCAAAGCATCCCCAAACCATCACACTACCACCACGCTTGACCGGTTGTAATGGTTTTCTTCCTCTTCTGACGAGGAGTATGAAGGATCGGACCAAGATGCAGCGTGGTACGCGTTCGGCATTTTATTAAATATAACTGAACACTAAATACAAAGTAACAAAAGGCACAACCGAAACAGCTCCGTCAGGTGCAACTCACACTAAACCGAAAATAACTCCCCACAAACCATAGTGGGAAAACAGGCTGCCTAAGTATGGTTCTCAATCAGAGACAACGATTAACAGCTGCCTCTGATTGGGAACCATACCAGGCCAAACACAGAAATACAAAAACATAGAACAACACATAGAATGCCCACCGCAACTCACGCCCTGACCAACCTAAAATAGAGACATAAAAAAGGAACTAAGGTCAGGACGTGACACCGGTTCTTAATGTAGATTGCATTTTTTTTCTTTTCGGTATGGGTTTCAACTGATGGCTGTTCTAAATGTGTGTACCATGTGCAACAAAAAAATATGCCCTCATCACACCCACCAATTGGGCGATGTTTGCAAATGTTTTGTCGTCTGATTGAGGTGAATGCTGTAAATCGAGAGGAGTCGATGTGCTCTGAAAGATGGAACGTGTCAAGGTTTATGGTCGCTAGGTTTGGTGTAGAGTTACAAGGATGACATGCATCTTACCCTGAGTTGGCCTGAACAGAATGAGAATATCTGTTGTGTTGTGGAGACAATGAGTTGTGGAACACGCACTTGAACGCACTCGTGATCCCATTCTATGTGCAACAAACTTACAATCTGTTTGTCTGAAATGCCTTGTGAAAGCCTAACACTGTAAGGTCATATTCTAAAATGGCTACTAATGTTGGCAATAGAATAAGCTTTCAAATGAAGTGTGCTTGCTTTCCATTTCTCAACGGCAAAGCTAGCAGAGCTAAAAATATAAAATAAAAAATCACATCTAGATGAAGACGCTTTCCTTGATTCATTAAAGTGCATTGAAATGACTTAGAAGCTGCGCACAGTTTGAAAGGTGTGTGGCCATTTGGAGTTAGACCTACAGTTGAAGTCGGAAGTTTACATACACTTAGGTTGGAGTCATTAAAACACGTTTTTCAACCACTCCACAAATTTCCTGTTAACAAACTATAGTTTTGGCATGTCAGATAGGAAAATTTTTACAGCAATTGTTTACAGACAGATTATTTCCCTTATCACAATTCCAGTGGGTCAGAAGTTTACATACACTAAGTTGACTGTGCCTTTAAACAGCTTGGAAAATTCCAGAAAATTTGGTCAAGGCTAGAAGCTTCTGATAGGCGAATTGACATCATTTGAGTCAGTTGGAGGTTTACCTGTGAATGTATTTCAAGGCCTACCTTCAAACTCAGTGCTTCTTTGCGTGACATCATGGGAAAATCAAAAGAAATCAGCCAAGACCTCAGAAAAACAATTGTAGACCTCCACAAGTCTGGTTCATCCTTGGGAGCAATTTCCAAACGCCTGAAAGTACCACGTTAATCTGTACAAACAATAGTATGCAAGTATAAACACCATGGGACCACGCAGCCGTTATACCCCTCAGGAAGGAGACGTGTTCTGTCTCCTAGAGATGAACGTACTTTGGTGTGAAAAGTGCAAGTCAATCCCAGAACAACAGCAAAGGACCTTGCTGGAGGAAACAGGTACAAAGTGTCTATAACCACAGTAAAAATGAGTACTATATCGACATAACCTGAAAGGCCACTCAGCAAGGAAGAAGCCACTGCCCCAAATCTGCCATAAAAAAGACAGACTATGGTTTGCAACTGCACATAGCGACAAAGATCGTACTTTTTGGAGAAATGTCCTCCGGTCTGATGAAACAAAAATAGAACTGTTTGGCTATAATGACCATTGTTTTGTTTGGAGGAAAAAGGTTGATGCTTACAAGCCGAAGAACACCATCCCAGTCGTGAAGAACGGGGGTGGCAGCATCATGTTGTGGGGGTGCGTTGCTGCAGGAGGGACTGGTGCATTTCATTAAATAGAAATCATCATGAGGAAGCACACTTATGTGGATATATTGAAGCAACATCTCAAGACAGTCAATCAGGAAGTTATTCTTGGAACTACCGCTCCCGGATCCGGGAGAATTGTCATCAACTGACACTAATTAGCATAACGCAACGGACAAAAAATATCACTAGAAAATATTCATATTGATGAAATCACAAGTGAAATATATTGAAACACAGCTTAGCCCTTTGTTAATCACCCTGTCGTCTCAGATTTTGAAATTATGCTTTACAGCCAAAGCAAGATAAGCATTTGTGTAAATTTATCAATAGCCTAGCATAGCATTATTCCTAGCTAGCAGCAGGCAACCTGGTCACGAAAATCAGAAAAGCAATCAAATGAAATTGTTTACCTTTGATGAGCTTCGGATGTTTTCACTCACGAGACTCCCAGTTAGATAGCAAATGTTCCTTTTTTCCATAAAGATTATTTTTGTAGCTGAAATAGCTCCGTTAGTTCTTCACGTTTGGCTGAGAATTCGGAAATTGCGGTCACGACAACGGCGGAAAATATTCCAAATTAGCTCCATAATATCGACCGAAACATGGCAAACGTTGTATATAATCAATCCTCAAGGTGTTTTTCAAATATCTATTCGATAATATATCAACCGGGACAGCTGTATTTTCTGTAAGACCGAGAGGGAAAATTGCTACCTCTGTCTATTACGCATGAATTACTCTGAGAGCACTCAGCCGGTCACTTATGCAATGTAGTCGCTTACGCTCATTCTTCAACATAAAGGCGTGAAACTACGTCAAAATGCTGTAGACACCTAGGGGAATACGTCGAAAAAGGAATCTGGTTGATAGCCCATTCACTGCTCAATGCCATTCACTGCTCAATAGGGAGCTTTCAAAACATGAGTCACTTTCGCCTGCAATATCAGTTCTGTTATACTCACAGACAATATTTTTACAGTTTTGGAAATTTAGAGTGTTTTCTATCCTAAGATGTCAATTATATGCATATTCTAGCATCTTGTCCTGACAAAATAGCCTGTTTACTTTGGGAACGTTATTTTTCCAAAAATGAAAATAGTGCCCCCTAGCTTCAACAGGTTAGCTTGGTCGCAAGTGGGTCTTCCAAATGGACAATGACCCCGAGCATACTTCCAAAGGCAAAATGGCTTAAGGACAACAAAGTCAAGGTATTGGAGTGGCCATCACAATGCCCTGACCTCAATTCTATAGAACATTTGTGGGCAGAACTGAAAATGCGTGTGCGAGCAAGGAGGCCTACAAACCTGACTTTGTTATACCAGCTCTGTCAGGAGGAATGGGCCAAAATTCTCCCAACTTATTGTGTGAAGCTTGTGGAAGGCTTCCCGAAACCTTTGACCCAAATTAAACAATTTGATGGCATTGATGGCAATGCTACCAAATACTAATTGAGTGTATGTAAACTTCTGACCCACTGGGAATGTGATGCAAGAAATAAAAGCTGAAATAAATCATTCTCTCTACTATTATTCTGACATTTCATTTCTTAAAATAAAGTGGTGATCCTAACTGACCTAAGACAGGGAATTTTTACTAGGATTAAAAGTCAGGAATTGTTCAAAAAAACAGAGTTTAAATGTATTTGGTTAAGGTGTATGTAAACCTCCAACTTCAACTGTATATATATATATATATATATATATATATATATATATATATATATATATATATATAAATATACAGTATATTGCACCTGCCCCAACATTTCCATGAATATTCTTGTTATTTTACTGATTGAAGGAAGAGTATTTTCAGATTTCGTTACTGACAAATGTGAAAAGTACAGTAAATGTAAAATGCACAAACAATCAACAGTGTAATGTTTGGATTCAGTCTTATGTCAGGTGAACTGTTCTCACCTTTGGTCTGATAATTTCCCTATATTCTCCAAAGGGTTTGTGTTTTAATAGCTACCATGGTCATGCACATGCCTTTTATATCTTCTTTTGGGCCCTATCCATATAAGCCCATTTCCATGAATGTAAAGGGTTAATTCATATTCGCTTAGATTCACACATCAGGTTTAACGTTGCTTCCGGTGTTCTTTTTA